>NC_035109.1:130502437-131102437 GCF_002204515.2 Aedes aegypti | reverse complement strand
AACACAAAAAAAAAAATCACGGCTTCAGGTTGCCTGGAATTTTGTTATATTTTATCAATCTGTATAGTATGTCTCAATCAAAAGTTGTTTTTTCCAGAGCAGGCATTGCAGAATTCGTTCTCAATTGATTTCGAAGCACGATCAAAGCAAGCGAAGAAAAACATCCCATCTGTATCGGTCCATGATCGGCAATATTTCACAAGGTGTAACAAGCTTGAAAAATAGCAGCAGCGAAGAAGAGCCCTAAAGAGAGAGCGATGATAAAACTCATTCTTTTTTCCCATATTTACCATTGGGATAGGTGTTTTATTCTACCGTCACGATAAATAATCCCCGAACTTTTGATAGCAATAGTGTCCTCCAGGTTTGGAGTTCATTATCCTCCCGAAATAATCAGAGCTGTGGCAGTAGATGATAAACACGTTCTTATGATGTGTAGCGGATCATGATTGTTGCGAAGAGCTATAAGTGAGAGATATTCTCAATTTTCTGAGAACTAAACCCCCGCCTCAGAGAATTCGCAAATGTGCGTTTTGCCCCAACAGTGCATATCACCCCAAGCACCCCTACTTAGCCGTCCATCTGTCAAAACGTTCCCAAAGTGCACTCTTGTAGCGAAGGTCAAACGAAGCCATCAAAAATAAATAACTCTGACAAAAGTGCCGTTTTCCCTCCAAAAGCCCACCCTCCAGAAGGACGTGCCTGAATATAACTGTATGTGTAAATTATCTCGACGAGTTCTTACATAAATCATATTCCTATTATGTTCGTTGCGTGCACAGATGAGACGGGCGGCGAAGGAAGTTGGGTTGGCCAGGAGCAATAAAAACAGCTCATTTCCGGACAACGACAACGACGATGGTGTCCGTTCGTTGTCGTCGCCGTTGGGAAGGTTTGTTCGTCGTTCGGTTGTTGATCCTGGCTGGGTTTGCACCCCCACATACGGTTCGGTTCGATAGGTCATTGTGGCGCAGTCGGAAGTCGACAATGGTTTCCATCAAAGCACTTTATGATTGTTGAGCTACACATGAGTGGCCAGCGCAACATGAAAAGGGTGCAGGAAAATGTGCTCTGTGGGAAACGTACGAAAATAGAAAAAGCTATGTGAGGACATGTAAAACATTTCTATTTTTATGCGTAGAAATAGGCATATGAAGACTTTAATTAACTTCACATCATCTTCTTCTCTTCTTTTTGCCATTACGTCCTCACTGGGGCAGAGCCGGCTTCTCAGCTTAGTGTCCTTATGAGCACTTCCACAGTTATTGACTGAGAGCTTTTTTTTTGACAAAGTTGCCGTATCTCGTGTGGCAGGTGATGATACTCTATACCCAGGGAAGTCAAGGAAATTTCCATCACGAAAGGATCCTGGACCGACCGGGAATCGAACCCAGACACTTTCAGCATGGCTTTGCTATGTGACCGCGGACTCTAACCACTCGGCTAAGGAAGGCCCCATATATGATTTGACACTTTCACTAGTTAAAATTGAATATTGTTAAGCTGAAGCCATTTTTGACGATATAAACGAAGGGTTTCTTAGGTAAACATGAGAAACTACTAGTAGACCTTCTTTATTTCTGTACATTGAGAAAACGAATCGATGTAAATCTCTAAGTTTGCTAGAGCTCAGGGTGTCTACTACCTGTAAAACCTGGAATTATCAGGGAATTTTATTCAACTTGGGAAAACCTGGAATTCTCAGAGAACTTCGGCTACACTCAGGGAAATTATTTTGAAGCAACAGTGCATGGTAGAATATGGTGGAATATGTCGTTTTTGTGCAACAAAATCTTGTCAATCAAAAACATACTTTGGGCATTTCTTGGATAATTTTTCGAATTTCTTCAAAGATTTTCTCCAAATAGTCTTGTAAGACTTTATTCAGAGATTGGAATATTTTTTTTCAGATTTACATATTAGCAATTTATTAAGAGAATCCTAGAAAACGCTTCATCTAGAATCCCGGAATTCGACGTTGTTTGATTTTTTTAAAGACTTCAATGGAAAATTTTATTAAAAAACTTGGAGGAATTTCTGAAGGAGGTTTGAGTTCTTGAAGTTGTTATGAATCAAATTTCTGGAGAACTTGTAGATTTCTCGAATCATGAAACGATTTTTGGCTGGATACCTGATCCTTAGAAAAATTCCGAATCGAATGCATAAAGGTATCTAAAACGAAATTCTTGGAAGAATTACTTACAGAGTTCGTGAAAAATCACAAATTATACTCCTGGAAAGATCTTCGCAGTAATATGTGAATAAAATCTACAGCACAACGAGTTTAAATAGATCATTTTTAATATCTGACTTCGTTGATGAAAGGCATTTTCAGATCATTTGATAATCATTCTTGCTATTCGTGGAATTATGAAGAAATTACCAATTTTTTGTTGAGATGTTTACACATTTAAAACAAACATATTTTATTTGATTGAAGTGATAATACTTATCGTGAGACTTTTTTGTTTAACCCTCTAATATCCACATTTTTTTTAAATATCATTTTTCATTATCTAAAATGGTTCTAAACACGTTTTGGGCAATGATTTATTTTTATTCGCAAATCTATGAATTTTGGTTTTTGATTTTTATAATTTTTATTTTTGAACATCCCTATCCTTTTTTATTTTTTCTTGAAGCCTCTCCTGAGTACTAATTTTTGGCAATAATAAAAAATCAATTTTACGGTACTTTTGAAAATATTAATTTTTTATTTTTTTCTGGAGCATATTTTATTTTCCGTGTCATTAACGGAAAAACATATTGGAAATTATTTCAATATCATCAGGCTCTTCTTCTGTGATAGGTTGATTGTAGATAAATATTAGAAATACGATTTTTTATATTACACGTTAAATTAACCCCAGGCATTTGTAGGTATTATAAGAATACAATTTTTCAAAGATTTTTCAAAAAGACAAAAAAGTTTCAAAAGTCATCAAGAACTTCCCTAATATGCGTGTTATGAGCCAAGGCTTAAGCCAAAAATAAAATCATTTTTATTTTCGAGCTACAAAAAAACACACAAATTTGCAGAGTGTACCCCGTCTAAAGGCGGGGTTGGGTATTAGAGGGTTAAGTATTTCAAAGCCAAACTCCTATCTTTGAAAATAAATGTTTAGTCGTCTAATATGAAACATGTGGCAATCATTTATGTATTTTGAAGAATTTCTTGAACCTGCATTTTTTTTTTGTTCAGAACCGGGAAAAACCTGGAAATATCAGGGAAATTTATTTCTGTAAATGAGTAGACACCCTGTATTGGTTACAGTACTATTTGGTCAATCTGTTGTAATTTCTGCAAATTTACTTAGAGTGTTTTGTTACCAATTTTTCAAGATACATATTTCACTTTTTCTTATGATTACGTTAAAGATATTTAGAATATAAATTCTGAAACATAGAAAAAAATCAAAATTCCCTAAACAACTATTAAACATTGATGGTTCATCAATGGAAACTGTTCTGCCACATGCAGTGTTGTGGAATTCTTCAATAATCCTAACTCATGCTTGAAATTTTTCATGCGTGAGTCATCGATCACGCAACGGAACAGGCGAAAAAGGAAGAGTTGACTCGTTGGACTTATTGTCTTATATATCTACAGATTTTCGCATAAAACACAATATTTTTTGTTCTAATTGATAGAACTTTTATGATAAGAACCTTCCTTACGTAAATAATCATTTATGACGGTTTGGGCGTGATTGAGTGATTTTGCATGAGAATCTCAAGCGTGAGATTTGTGAGACTGATCTCAAATGAGTTTGTTTATTTATTTATGTGTTTTATTGTTCATTTGAGTGTGAGTCTACCAATACTGGACACATGTTCATACTTCCTGACGCTATTTTATCGGAATATTTAGTTTTATGTCTCCTGAAAATGTATCACGATGTATGTTTCATGTGTCATGTACCATAGGAACTCTTTTGCTCACAAATAATTTTCATTATTGTGCACGGTTGGCTCTCCATTGCTTCTTTATTTTGAATTTTAAGAATTGTTGCCACTATTTGGCATATACAATACGGACATCTATTGCTTCTGCACTTCCACGAGTAAGGACTGATGTCCATTCTAGTACACGACACTGACGGCGGTCTTACAGTTGAGGTCGAAATGTGCAGTATCTTGAGCTTGAGCTTGAGCTTGATTGGCCGCCCGTGGATGCACTCCAGTATTGCCAGATCAGCTGCACTTACACAAGGAACCAACCGAATGACTGCTTGGGACTAACAGGCATCCTCAGTGTATAAGTGCTGGTGATCTTCTATTTTTAGGCAACAATGGCACCTGCCACGTCAGAATGCAGACCAATGAGGGGAAGGGGGAGGAATTGATGATGCATTGAACTGACTCCCACGTAGACCGTATATTCCACTGCATCCACGTCAGTTCATGCGGGAGTGTATGGATTGGGGGAAAGGCATGGCAGAGAGATTTGCTCTTGTGGTTAGCAGACTGCCTATGTATCAGGCGTATGAAAGGCGTGCGCGTGGAAGTAGGAAGCGTTAGGGAAACGGTTTCTTGTCCGTCTCTGGTTCTAGCGTTTGCTATGAACGAATAGTTTGAGTGTGATATATTTAGAATGGAAGATAGAAGCAAGTGAGAGATATACAACTACAAAGTGCGATGAAAGGAACGGGCCTGGGATTGAACCCATGACATTCTGCATATGAAGCAGAAGCGGTAGCCATCAGACCACCAACCCCGTCACAAAATGTGCAGTATCTGTCAATGGATAAAAACTCAAATGGCATTAAATTGTACAGTACTAGATTCTGATTTTTTTTTATAGATATTTCACTAAACAACTCGAAGGTGAATTATCATGATGGGTTAAGTATTTTCAGCAGGATTTGTCTTGCTATAGGACTTACATGGTTTTGAAAGATAAGTAAGTGTGGTAGAGTATTCATGGAAGAGAAAAGATTAAATAAACAATTGAAGATACTTACCATGAGTTTATCCTTCTATAAACAGCAAAGTAAGTTTCTTATGCATTATGCATTCAGACTGCAATTTTCTGTCACTTTCAATTTGACAGACGTGTATGAGTGAGATCAAGGTAGACTAATCAAGGTACTATGAAATCAAAAGTGAGCATTAAACGGGCATCAAATGTCAATTTCTAAAAGTGTGTGTGAGATACAACTGAGAAGGGTGTGGAAACTCATTTGTATGAGTATGGTTTGAAGGTTATATATCTGAGTATTGGTGCTGACAAAGGGTTTGAATCAAAGAACAGTTTCTTTCGACATAGTTTGCGATGAGCAGTCACGTTGCTACAGCGGATTTCAAAATGGCCGATCAGCCAAAAGTCCAAATTAATCTCCTACAAAAAGAGTTCAAGAGTGTTATAAAATCATCCCAGGTAACATTGGTAGCTGAATAACAGATTATTCAGCTATACTATATTATATTTTACTCATAGATAGAAAAAAAAACATAAAACGAACTCACCAACAAACCACTCTTTCTAGGCTTGATCTACCAAGTTCATTAAAAACGATATTTCCGCTTACAGAATTCTTTGGATGTCAAAAAATGTTATCCGTTCTGTAGATAATGACCTCAAGTTTATGATGATGGTGATGTCTTTTGGAAATGAAGTAAAGCCATTGTTTTCGAGCAGATCTAGCCTAAAGCCTACCAATAATTTATGAAAAAATATAAAAACAGCAAGACATTAAATTGAATTGAATGAATTGAAACATAATTTATACAATACCCATCAACAAAATTCATGATACTTTCGATGGCTAAAAAAGGTATTTTTTGGTGATTCAGGAAGCTATGGCATTTTGCCATATAAGAGAAACGAAGAAGAACGAAGACTGCAAGCATAAGCATTAAGCAATTCGTATAAATTCGTTGGTGGTACCGTAAAACGGGGTATCTTTGATAATGCGGGTAACTTTGATAGTGCGTAACTCACCACATACTAAACGAAATATCATTATTTCTGTTAATCGGTTAAGCAAAACGAATGTAAAACTGAAGAATATTAGTATGACACTTCATGTAAGAGCTATTTTCATTTGAATCGAGAACATTTGAAGCTTTTTATACGGATTTTTAAAATTGACACAATTTTAGCATTTTCGAAACGCTTACAAACAATCTGTTCTACGGTCACTATTGGATGTAGTTTGGAATAGTTGGCCACTTATCTTTGACAGCCTAGTTATCATAGAACTTGAATACGGCCTCAAATCTCTTAGCGAAAAGCATTTTCACAAACTGGGGCCATTTTCGTAATCTAAGTCAGAAATTTCCATATAATGTTAAACGCCTAGAATTATGCAATGCCCTACAAATGTTCGTAATTCATTCAATTTTGTTCGATTCATACTCCATTATCAAAGTTACCCCAAAACAAAAAACCGACTTTCGATTATAGGAAAAATTAGATATCCATTCAGAATAAATCTTTTGGCAATCTATCAACTGCAATCGATAGCTAGGATGCCAGTACTTGTTTTAAAAATATAAATTATGATTCTTTGAAGCAGCATGCATCAATATTCAAGTTTTCTCCGAAAAAACTATCAAAGTTACCCCGTTTTACGGTACTAGAGATGGGCAAAACGGCTCATTTTACCGGATCTTTTGACCGGTTCAGTGGTCGTATCTTTCGCTCTCTCATTTTTCGTACATTCTTCCTCAGAGACTCTCGACATACTCGACCGATTGAGCGTTGCTCTCTATCTTTCCTCTGCATACATACAGGCGGAGCAAATTAGTCGTTTGGCTGTGTATGCTGAGAGTGATGAGCAGCAGCAAACTGTGTTTGCATGTGTGACGTGGCGCGCAAACCAAGGCACGTGTCAAGCGTTATAATAAAGCCGAGACACGAACGAAAAAGAATAGGGGAAAAGAATCGGTTCGATCTACTCCCGGGTCACATTTTGCCTGATCCGTGCTGATCAAATGAACCAACTCTCATCAAAAAAGAGCCACGGATCACTCGTTCTTTTGAGTGATCCGGATCTGTTTAACGGCTCTGAATCTTTTTGCCCATCTCTAGGTGGTACAGTCCTACGGCCATTGTATGAGGGTTGCCCCATTCCCGTCCGTTACCAAAGCCAGAGATTTGGGAATTATCTCTGGCTCTTAAACAAGATTGCCGCATCCTCCAACAGTCGAGAGCTGTCCTGGCCACGTCCTTGTGAATTCTAGGGAAAGGAAAAGAGTAAATTATTAAACGCCTACTTAAGAAAGATGCAGATAACTCTACGACCTCTCATAGGGGTTACAGGATATTGTGGAGTTTAAATGGGAAGGGTTAGGCCATAGGATACGCTCGGTAAACGTTCTGGCAAGCATGTGAATAATATTGGCTGTAGACAGGAACAAAATCACTGAATTCGGAACACCTCTGCATTCCATTGTTCGTCTCTCAGTGAGCTTGCATATTGAACGCTTATTTATCAAAAATCACTCCGATAACGAATCGAAACGAATCCGCTTTCTTTGGGCTTTTTCTAGCACTACCCAGTAAAACATGCAAAAATCAATAAAAAAAAACTTGTATGGAAACTGCAAGCATGTTGAAAAATTTGATTTAATGTAAATTGATCTTGCAATTTCAACTAAATTTTATCTTAATTGAATGTTTAAGTCCTGTGTAGCATGCTTGGTGGATTAAATTACAAAAAAATGATAAATCATACTTGAAATTTTATGGACACATGATTGAAATCAATGTTTCATACAACTTTGGTGTTCCGTAGCTAGAAATTGTAACGTACTGGAACATTTCTGAGAACGGAATCAGCGACCCAAATCTACTACATAATTTGATGCTTGAGACACCCAAAAAATTAATTTTTGTATTCTGTGTTATCTACTGAAATTTACCA
The DNA here is from genome assembly GCF_002204515.2 of Aedes aegypti. Classification (NCBI taxonomy): domain Eukaryota; kingdom Metazoa; phylum Arthropoda; class Insecta; order Diptera; family Culicidae; genus Aedes; species Aedes aegypti. The sequence goes on along the minus strand of NC_035109.1, from coordinate 131,094,566 downwards.
AAATAATAGAACAACAATGCTCTACCAATTACGTTTCATGACCTAACTGTGCGAAACTAATTGATGACTAAATTATTTGATTAAATTGTTATCAAGTAAATATAGGAACAACTTTTGTACGCCTTCTACACGCATATATCAATCAAATTTCATAACAGTTTTCTTTTTCTCATCATTTTCAGGTTTGTGCCGCAAATTCCATGAAGTAAAACACATGTAGAAGGGAAACGTACTAGTAAGCATTCACGACTGCGGCAGAGGCAATTCCAGCTAGATCCGGAGCTTTTGAGATACATTTAAGCAAAATAGAGTTTGAGTCAATTCCAATTAAATCGCATATAATTATAATTTCCCATTCACAACTCCCATGAATCTTCACAACCGTATTCTGCCCGTACCTGAGCAAAAAGTTTTGGGTGGAATTTCGCTCCAAGCGTCCCCTCCCTCCTCACGCAAATGAAAATTTCGAAGACGGAATTTCCATTTCTACTCCAAGAATGTAATTAGTTTATTTGCCTACGGCACACGGAACGACACGTTTCCTCGGCGTTACGTTTTCAAAGTAAGAATCTGAATCCGTTCTCCCCCACCGCTCCCCCTTAAAATTCAGAACTCAGAACGAGAAGGGGGCCTCCCTGGCATGCGTGCTTCGCAGAATACATGTTTGTACATTTGGAAATGAAATTTTCAACACGATTCCGTTATCGTGTTCCGGGTGCCTTCAACGCTAACAACCGATGGGCAGAAAAGAAATACTTTCATTTTTTCATCAAGAGCGGACCAGGGTGCTCACTATGGGTGATCAGGAGGGTAAAAATCAAAGGAAAAATGACAGGTTTTGATTAGATTTTCTTGATAGCTATTTTGTAGTAAATACTTCTGTAACAATATTCTTGGAATGTCGGAGCAATATACTTTGTTAGCAGAGCTTCAGAATAATTTTCAAAAATTTATTTCGAATCCTCTGCAGAGCTTTCTTTCTGATATTCCAACAGCAAGTCCATATTGGTACAGCATGCAACATGGCCGGCCTGAATTTTTTTTGAAGATCAAAAGCTTGTTCTTAAGACAAAGTTTATAAGTGGATACAGACATTTTACATATTTGTTACATTTTTATCTAGCATGAGCCCTAGATACTTAACTTTATCTGACCAATTTATTGGAACCCCTCACAACTTGACAACATGTCTACTTTAAGGTTCCAATTAAAGAGCTTTTGGTTTATGTGGGAGTATTTTTAGTTGAGCTTTGGAAGCATTAGGAGAAATTTTCCATTTTTGCAAGTATGAAGAAAAAATAATCAAACTTTTTTGAAATCTACTACAGATGACACGCAGGCTTCGTCATTTGGCTAAGAGGACTGTGTCATCCGCAATCAAAGATTTTTGACACCACTCAGGTAAGTCTGATGTAAACATATTGTATACTATTGGTCCCAAAATGCTGACTTAAGGAACACCAGCTCTTACAGGAAGTCTTTCAGGCTTGGAAAAAAAATCATTATTCCACTGTAGGCCCTAAGGATTCAAAAGTTAGCATCTGAAAACTCATGAACATTTTTTTTTGTCGCTAAAATATATGACAACAGCTCATAGTGAGACCTGCCGAGAAATCGTCCCTGACTGCCGCAGATTTTTTCATCATAATTCAGCCGGAATTTTTTGGCCACACGGTTGGGTTTCGTGACCGACAGCAGTGACACGTACCCCCCGGGTGAACTTCGCCACAGCTTTTCGCTGGGCTGTGGAATGGTTCCTTATCATCTTGCACGCGAGGCTTGTGCTGGAAGGCAAACGAGATCTTCACAAGAATCACGTCCGCTCCGCTCGGATCTAGTTCCTGCTGCGGTGGAGGAGCCAAGAAATGGGCACTGAAATTAAATAATGAACTCACTTTTAACGCTCTGACAGTTGCGTGGAAGCTCGGAAAACACGAAAAAGTGGTCGAGCCGGTCCACAGTGGGACATGGCGGGAGAAAATCTCAAATATTGTTGAAAATTTTGGAGGAAATCTCAACAGAATAAATATTTAATGATATTCGACTGGGTCCCTGAAGAAGATCCAAATTGGGATCCAAACGTTGGAGCCAAGAAAATAAATTCGCGAGCTCTTTATAAGATTGCAAGCCAGAAACGAATTCGTTAAAAGCAAAAACCCAGTCGAATATCATTAAATCTTTATTCTCTTGAGATTTTCTCCAATATTTTCAACAATATTTGAGATTTTCTCCCACCATTTTCCACTGTGGGCAAACCCGAAAATTTGACTTATGATTGTCGACGCAATTTGTGCGTACAAACTCTTTGGTGTCTTCCTTCACAGGACAGACGTCCTTGGCGTGAGAAGAACCGCCGCAAATCATGCATTTAGCATCCATGCGGCAATGTTGTGTACCATGACCCCACTTTTGGCACCGATGGCACTGAGTTGGATTCTGGAAATTTTAAACTGGTTTCTGGAAATGTTTCTATATTAAACGGACATCAAACATATAAATTTGAGCATCGCCAAGTCATGATGATAAATTATCGTTGCAGTCAATATAATCACTTTCGAGGTTTTGTCCACCATTTGCATAAAGTCACGCCACTGTGCATCCACCATGCATGCTACCGGCACGGCATACTTCCTGAAATGGCTTTGGCCGTAGCCGTTGCTGGTGGTACCTTCTCCGTTTAGTTCATTAAAGCGTCGTGAAACTAGCTCCGGTTCAGTTCGGTCACCCAATAACTCAATTATTGCAACTAAGTTTTTTTTTCTGTTGTCGTTTTGTCGACCCCAGTGAGGGGTCACCCATCTTGGTGAAAGGAAAGACCGTCTGACCGACCAGCCGGTCAGCAATGAATGGTTGGAAAATGGGACCTGTCGACGGCAGGTCACACAAAGAAAAGTCCGGAAAAGTCGACCGTCAACGGGGTATATACGGCTCATAAAAACCGGAGGAGTCCACAGCCTCTGACGGCGGCAGGCACACCCATAGGGTCCCTCTTTTTGAGTAAGTACCATTTTGAGAGATGGAGGGGGCACGTTAATATTTGCCGGAGGAGGTTACGGCCATTTAAAGATTTATTGGCCGTTTCAATGGTTGGTTGTTGGTGTGGCTGTTGTTGCGAGCTTTGTGTGGTATACGACGTAGTTCCGAATAATTTCCGGAAATTTAGAGAGCCGAATGGGAACGGGCGCAGATGAATTCGACGTTTTACAAACCGGAACCGGGTAATTATTTGCGGTGGGAGGTTTCTACGGAAGACGACTTCTGAATTTATGAGCGATTGTCTACTTTATTGAGCCTAATTGATTTGAATTAATGTCTGTATTCAGTTTTGGGACGAAGTTCTCGAAAGTATATCAATGTATTCATTAGTTTAACATCAACTATCTTGATAGAACCTCGCCAACAATGGTATACCAATTACATCATGTGATTCGCGATTTCAACTCATGTTGTAGAGATTCTTCAGAAGAGCCGGCCTCCTGAGAGCCATCCAGCACGAAGCGAAGCTTAAGAACTTTTGCTACAAATCTCTTGGAATTTAATCAAATATCTCATTTTCGTAAAATTTTATAAAAGTTTACAGAAGTGCGCAACCACAAATTTCATCAGACAAAACATTTTGAATCAAGATTTGTACTTAAACAAGGGCCATCCTATTCAACTTTTTCTTACACGAAGCAAAACTCAATTACGAATATCTTCCCTGAAGACAACGAACGTCTGAAATCGACGAGAACAGCAAAAACACTTCCTGTTGAATTGTCAATTCGGACCATTGGGCATTGTTTATTATTCTAGCTTTAAAAAATATTGAGTTTTCATTTTTTTATAAGCTTAACTCTATACTACAATTGTTTAAGAAAACATATTATGTTTTGAATTCCTAAGAAATTCGAACAATTATTTGACAATTTTCCAAAACATCTATATCCAAATCCTTACGCAATATCAAAAGGTGGCTGCAGGACTTTTGGTATAAACCTTTTGGAAAATAACACAGCGTAACAAAAATGACATTTTTGCTTGTCTCAATGATCAAATTTTGTGTCTATAGTAGATTTTAGGTCGCTGAATCTGATGCCGTTCTCAGAAATGTTCCAGCACGTCACAAATTTTAGCAACAGGTCGCCAGAGTTGCATAATACACTGGTTTTATTGATTTTCATGAGATTTAAAATATGATTTATCAATTTTTTTTGTCATATAATCCACCAAGCATGCAAAATAGGCCTTGAACTTTCAATTAAGATGTAATTAAGTTGAAATTGCACAATAAAATTTAGTTTAAATCGATTTTTCCAACATGCTTGCTTTCTCCATACTAAATTCTTTGTTTCTCTCATATGGCAAAATACAATAATTTTTTGGACCACCAAAAATAAAATTTTTCTATCGAAATTTTTATGAGCTTTGTTGATAAGTATTGTTTTACACAAGAGGTTTGAATTATATGGCAAATAGAGCAAATAATTGCCATACAAGCACAGTTGCACAAGTTCACTGAAATAGTCGTGTTTTGCATTTTCAACTGTCAATAATTCCAATTAATTAAGTAAATAGCGGTATTTTGGTGCTTGAGACAAAAGCGTGTTCCGCAGTGTAATCAAATATTATTGTGAGATTTGTCCATACTCTCAACGTAAATTCTTCCTGGAAGGCAACCATTCCTTCTTTGTCTATTTTTAAGCAACAATTTGATGCCGGAACATGTTTCCGGATGCAACTGAATAAGTTGACTTAAATTTTCAAATTTTTACCTCGAAATTCCCCCAAAAATACGTTGATGATGTCAAGTCTTACACAGAAAAATTTCGCTGAAAGTACTACTAGAAATTCCTCTGTGAATTCCTTCTGAAAGTTTTCCTTAAAATATGATTACGAGAAATTCATCAAAAGTCTTGACGTTGGCGAACTGCGATACGGTATATGCAAATATATGTGATTGTACATGAGCGCTGATATTTCTTTAGAAATAGTTTTACCAAATTTTTTCATAATCCATATTTTGAAACTGGATTCTTGTGCAATTCCAAGGTGGGGGTTTCCCGACAGATTTTTCTGGATCTCATGGAGAAATGGTTGCTCAGAGTGGTTTATTTATTCTGTAATCATTTACTTTTGGAGAAAAGATTATAAATAATCATCTATTTACATCCATTGGACTCTACGATATCTTTCTCCTGAATACTTTCCCGAGATTTCTCCTAAATTTTCTTCATCAATTGTCGGTGTTTATTCGGACTAGATCAAGTGTTTTTTTAATGATCTCGGGAAAATCTACAGAAATAACAAAATATTTGCATTATGTGCTGCTATATTGAAACCTAAGACGAGACTCGCGAAGACGGTCTTTTTTTTCTGAGATTGCTGAGTTTTTTTCTTATTCCACGTTGTGTTTATACCAATTATGCGCAAGCCGTTCAATCCCTCACATGAGCCTCTTAGCAAAAAATTATTGAGTTTGCATCACATCGAATCATAAATATCCGTTTATGACTGAGGTTTTTAATAACAGTTAACTTTGAACACAATACTTTTCACTTTTTCAGCCATAAAAACGGTGGGCTGCATTTGACGTTTCGTGAGAGGAGAATCTGGGCTGCATATGACGTTGATATTTTTCATCTTCGCGAGTCTCTCTCAGATTGAAACATATCTCTCTGATAAAACATCTGTATCAAAATGGCATCGCAAAGATCAGAATCGGTCTAGTACTAGTCCGGTCTAACTGAACACCTCTTCTACTTTGAAACCAGCTTGTTTTTGGTTTGGACAGCAAAGCTCGATCTCGAAAAGTAGGACTCTAGAGAAAGAGATTCTATGTTCATATTTGGAGTGTGTAACAGATTGATCGATTACAGAATTTGGAATATTCAAAGAGTGCGGCAGAGAGTTGGGGTCTCTTAAGGCTTCTCTACAAGGATGCCTGTACAGGTAACTCCAGAGTGAACTAAACAGTGGTTTAAGTACGGGTGTCAAGGGTTTTTTTTTTCATGCATCTAGGAGTTAAAAAAAATCTTCTAAAGACTGGCCTGTTGTGTGTATTGTTCATGCACATGCCAGTATACAGATTTGGCGCTGTGTGGGATTTACTGGAGTGCCTACCCACTAAAAAAAACTCACCTAGGATTCCTTTCACCTGACTTCCCCTCCGGCACCACCTTGCAGTATTACTTCGAAGGAGAGGTGTTATGTGCTGTTTGCACCGCTTCGTTACTTTTCAGCGTATTCTATTTTTGCCATGCTAAGCCCTTTGGCTCCTGTTAGTAGTTAGTAACTCATTTTCGCCATTTAGCGACCCATATCAAGACATTTGCCCATCATGCTAAGCCCTTTGGCCCCTGTTAGTAGCTAGTTACGCTCTCATTACCGCCATTTAGCGACCCGTATTAAAACACCCGTGCCAGAAACTCCCTGACGAAGGAAGTTCTCTCGTTGTCCCCGACGGTGGATCAAGTCTACCTACCGGTTGGGTGCCGAGGTCGGTTCGGCAATTCTGGTTGGAGACTGACTTCCGGTTCACCGGCGCCTCAACGACCCAGAACCAGTACTACGTCGCGTTCTACTCGGTCTAGTCCCCGGCGGTGGATCTAGCCTACTCCGGTCGCGCCGCGTGCGCCATTTAGCGCTCCATCATCTCGCGCTCTACTCGAATGGTCCCCGACGGCGGATCCATCCTACTCCGACAGAGAGTTCCCCGACGTAGGAAGATCCCCCGAAACCGACCGGGAGCCATTTAGCTCTCCAACATTTGTGCGCGGCTCGGGCAGTATACGACCGGGCTACGAAACCCGACTCGAGTTGTCGCCGCGCGCACTTGCTTGTTCCTCCCACCACTTCCGCTGAAGCAATGACATTATTTTCGTCACCGCCATGTTCACCGCGTTCGACATCACCTCATCACTACACATTCTATCCACTACGTTGTCTACGGTTACGTCAGCACCACAGACCGCTGTCATTTCGCTACGTTCCGCAGCAAAACGTGGACACTCGAAAATGACGTGTTCCGGCGACTCCTCTACGACTGGGCACTCAGCGCAGAGCGGCGACTCTGCGTGGCCGAACCTGTGCAGATATTTCTTGAAGCAGCCATGACCTGACAAAAACTGCGTCAAGTGGATCTGCATGGGATCTGCTCACCCATTTCACCAGATTTGGAATAAGGCGATAAGTCCACCTTCCCTTCTCAGCGGTATCCCACTCGCGTTGCCATTTCACCATCGTATCGGCTCGGGCAATCTTCCGGGCTCCTCTAGTACTACTAGCTTCGTAGCACTCCTTATCCTCTTCCAAAACGCAGCCGATAGGTGCCATTCCGGAAATCACGCATACTACCTCTGAAGATATGGTTCGGTAGGCACTCGCTGCCCGCATGGCCATCAGCCTATACGTGCTGCTAAGCTTCACTCGGTTCCTCTTCGTCTTCATTGCCACGCCGGGCTAGCGTACCTCAGGATCGACGTAGCCACGCTAGACAATAGCCTCCGCTTACTGCTGCAATTCGCCGAGTTATTCAAAGCTCTTCACGGAGATCTGTACACGTTTCGCCATAATAGTGTCTGTCGAAGTTCTTCATAAGTTTCCATAAAAGCCTCCACATTAGTACAGGGGTTTCTGAAGGGAACTTTGCTGGTAGTTTTTACAAAAGTTTGCCTAGACATTTCCAGAAAGATCTCTACCGACGTCTTCATAAACATCTCCAAAAAGGTCCCAACCAAAGACTTCACAAAAATCATCATGAAGTTCTCCACAGTACGCTCCAAACAGGTCTTCAGAGAACTCTCCGCAGAAGTCTCCACAGAAGGTGCTAGAGAATGGAGCGTAAAAATTGTGGTGATTAATGTCATTACCGGGGTTGACGTAAGACTACTATGCACACAACTTCGAACAATTCGTGGTCAGACTCTAACAAGAATGTGGTAGCTTTTTGCAGGTGATAGGACGTTTGGAGGAGATCTGTCATTTGGATTGGAAGCTTTTTCAGAGTTTCGAATTTCAAAGTAAAATATTAAAAAAAAACAATGGGGATTGTGTAAAAGACACGATCACATGACGTTAACTACGCCATGTGATTTGCTGCAAGAACCATGAGACTTTTTGCCCAGGGAAGTCAAGGAAATTCCAATTACGAAAAAATCCTGGACCGACCGGAAACCGAACTTAGACACTTTCAGCATGGCTTTGCTTTGTAGCCACGGACTCTATTCACTCAGCTAAGGAAGGCCCCATTTGGAAATTGTGAATTGTTCATAACAAATGAGATAATGTATGATGCTACGAGAAGAATTGTGATATGATAGCAAGTATGTGTGAATATTACACAAATAATTCTTAAGTACACATTTGTTGGCCCTCAAAAGGGCCGATTGAACGGTAAGATTCGAGTAACACGGACACACATTTTGACGACGCGCTTGTTGGCCTCCTCCTCGTCCGTTGAGGTTTACGGTGGCGATGACGATAGGCACTTATTCGAGCGGCTTTGGCTGATTTACTTCAGTCATCTCGTACAAATTTTGCGTTGGCGCACCGATTCCTGCAGTCAATTCTGGTAGCACGAGTCAATCTACAAATCTTGAGTGATTTCACAATCCGGACGCTGGATTTGCAGCAGCTTGATGATCAAGAGCTCTGTGGCACAGGTAGCGAGGAGCTGAGCAGGTTCGGCGGATCTCTTACCAGCTCGAAAGCGAAAATAGAATGAAACCGTATTCAACGACGGAGGTATGCTTTATACCCTTAGAATAGCAGATGACGCTCCTCCTTTTCGTATTCTTCGCTTTCTGATCTGGGAAATAGGCTATATGAAACTGATGTCTTGGCAAGGGATGTATAAGATGAGCATTATGCTGTTATTGCATCATGATGGCACTGCAGCAGCATCCTCGGAAACATCCGTATTGTCAATTATTCGTAATAAATCAGATATTGTATGATTCTACAAGATGAATTAATAGATTATAGCAAGTATGTGGTAAACACATTAGGAAATATTGCACAAAAAACTCTTTAGAACCCGTTTGTTGGCTCTGAAAAGGGCTGATTGAATTTTTGAATTCGAGTAACACGGGCACATTTTGACGGCACACTGGTTGAAATCCTCCTCGCCCAATGAGGTTTGCGGTGGTGGCTTCTTCAGGGTCTTCTTCATCGCGGCAGTCTTTGAAACTTGGTGGGGTTTTGCTTAGGAACTGCCTTCTTTTTCTCCTGCTCCTTCTCGGATGCCAGCCACAGCTACTGTTTCCCGGGATTTCACTTCACTCTTGCCAATCTTGCAATCTTGCCAACATCGTAGTTGTAGTTTCCACCGATGAATTTCTCGATCTTCTGCAGGGAGGACCCGTTCCGTTCGTTAAGGGCTGCGATAGTGGCCACAACTATCTCATTCTCGTATGGACTGCTTCCTCTTCTTCTTCTTCTTAGCGATGATGGCTTTGGCTTCGGACGGCATCTTCTCTCGGTCGGTCGACGGTCAATTTGATTTGAGCAAAGCAAGACAAAAGGGGGGGTCCTTCGATATCGATGTCTGTGCCTGAGAAGCACGCCCGGTCAGAGCAAGCCGTCTGTTGCCTGCTGAGGTGCGACCCAAGCGGAGAGTGAAATGCAAATAACGTCATTTTTACTCTAGCACCCTTAGATTTGCTTGAAATTAACATTCTCTTTTATAACAGTTATTGAACTATTTTAACAGGTATGTGCGATTCAGTAAGTAAACGATATGAACCTTTGATGCCTTGTCTTTCGATTGAGGTGCTAATCAAGGAATTTCGTTAAGCTAGCAAAAAGTTATAAACGTTCAAAATATTTCATGCCAACGTAACGCTCTTGGTTTTGAAATTCCACGGCTACAAAGCAAAGCCACACTGATGGTGTTCCCGATCGGTCCAGGATCTCTTCGTAATGGAGAAATTTCCTTGACTTCCCTGGGCATAGAGTATCATCATACCTGCCACACGATATACGAATGTGAAAATGGCAACTTTGGCAAAGAAAGATCTCATTGATTAAAATTGTGGAAGTGCTCTTAAAAACACTATGCTGAGAAGCAAGTTCTATCCCAGTGAGGACGTAATGTCAAGAAGAAGAAGAAGAAGATAAAGAAGAAGAAAGAGAAGAAGAAGAAGAAGAAGCATAAGTGCAAACTTGTAATTAGGGAACGTCAGTTAAATTTAAAGCATAAAATAAGGAACAAAAAATCACGAAAAAGGGAACACAATTAATTGTTTACTAGTAACACAATAAGAACACAACTGTGCGATTTTGTGCTTTGCATACCTACATGCGTACTTCAAGACATCAGAAGCCTAACATGCCATTGTCACCAGATGAAATTGCTAGAGAAAAAAAGTGCGAGCTTGTATTTGCCGGAAGCGTACTTTGAAACCCATCACTTCACGGAGCCTTCCAACTTCACACAATCTGAGAACGGCCGAAAACGGAAACCGGGAATGGGTTTCACAAAGATTTATATTCACTTTTCGCCATCGGCGGCCGCTGAAACGGGATTGGTCTCGATTGTCGTTGTCTTCCGAGAAAATCGTGCTGATTTGGAGGAAAACGACACCCCGACACCGAAGTGGTCACAAAAAATGGTGAATCAGAACGGAGGACGAGCGAAAAAGTGCCTCCAGAAGTCGAACTGCTGGAAAAAGGCGAGCTGCCCCGTTGCTGATTATATATCTAAATCCGAGCAAATAGATAAATATTGACGATAATATTAATTTATTGCCAGGGCCACCGGGTGCCCAGGGCAGTTTGACTGAGAGTTGAATGGGTTTTGGGTGGGATGTAAAATTGGTGGAGGGAAGATGGTTTGCCCATTTCAACATTACGGAAGGATTTGAGACTGATAAATCGAAGCAATTTCTTTGGATTTTATTCGTTTTATGAAATTGCAAGCTAGGTTGGCCTATGAAACATTTACTAGCGATGTTATATTAATCGGATGGAAATTGATAACTTTCATGCTAAAAGTTCCTTTTCGTAAGTCTTGATTTATGTTAGGAAGCCTATTTTAGGCAAGCATGTTTTAATGTCATTCATAGACATTAAAACATGCTTGCCTAAAATAGGCTTCCTTTTCGGCTGACAAATTGACCACCTATTACCATTTATGGTAACCCTAATAGCATCGCTAATGGGGTGACAGTCCGAGTCGGAACCTTCGTCCAAATGTATCTTAACGTTATTTTTTCTTTGACATCTACTTTCCCGACGTGAAGTCCGCTATCACCGTCGTATCTCCTCGTTTCGGATTGACAACCACCTTCCTAAACAATCCATTTCCCCACCCACCGAACCATTCGACGATTCGGATTGGGTCCCAAACAGCCGACAAAATTAAAATTGACAGTTGTATTGCAGATAATGAGAAAAAGAATCTCTTCGTCGATAAATAAAGAACGCTGTCTTGAGTCGGGTGGTTTAATCCAGCGAGTAGGGGTGAGGGGCCAGTCGAAACGTCAATCCAGCGCCGGGCTGCAAGCAGCATGGGCGTAGCCGGCGATTTTCATTAGGAGGAAGGGCGAAAACTTTGCACATCTAAGCATCGCACAACGCGAAAGGTGTTTTCGTTACATGTACATTCTGGGTTATCTGGGGAGTTGTAATGACCCCTCCTACCTCCATCGGACTACGCCCATGCCAGTCAGCACACAAAAACGCTTTCCGATTGATCCTCCAGCTCCTTTTCCATCGACCTTCAGTGCTTTTTCTTTGAGTTGCCCGATCCGTCCATCCGGATTGTGGGATGATCCTAAACAAACGAAAGATTTTCCTCGACTTCTCCCCTTCCGTTCCATCGAGCCAATATTTTCCCCATTCTATGAGATAACTAGCGATGCCTCCGCTAAACGTGTGTGGGCGCGTCGTAGTCGACCTGTGCGTGTGTGCGCACAAACTTGAAAGCAATAATGTGTTCCTTAGGCAGGCAGAGGCGACTTTTTCCACTTCTTAGCCGAGTCGAATCCATAAAAGATTTATGAACATGTGAAAGGTGGAACATTCCCCTTTCCTCATCTCTCGGGGAAACCGATAGAACTTCCAAAGGGGAAAAAGCTGCGCTTTCTTTTCCGACGTTTGTAATAAAGAAGCGAGGAATGATTTCGGGTTGATTATTGCAGGATAAATGGTCCGGCAATAACTTACCGAGTTTAAATGGGCAGCATGGCGGGGACCGTTAGCAATATATCAAAATCGGGTTTTTGTCCGTTTATCTTTGATTGTTTTGCGACGGGGTTTTGGATTAGGCCAGGTCAATCTGGTTTTGAAGAGGATTACTGGGAAGACATGTGTGTAGGATGTGTGTGGGATTTCGGGTCAGATTTATTTTGGAACGTTTACTTTCGCTTTGAATGTTGAAATTGGCATGGGTTAAAGAAGTTTGCTCATGGAAGCTATCTTATTTGAATTCAAAAATTTCCTATGAGGGATGACGAAAAATTTAGCACACATGGCGATGACACCAACAGAAAAGGGTTTTGAAGCAGGTATTAATATCCTCTAAAATACTTTTCTTGTGGAAGGTGACATAGGCCTCTATGAGAAGTATATCAAGATTTTATTAATATTCGTATTGATTCATTAGCAGCAGGCTAGTGTCGTTAACAAAATTCAAAAGGAATTTAGATAATATCACGTTTTTGATGCGTTTGCCAAGAATAACAAAAGGAACGACTTTGCGAATGATTTGTTGGCAGCAGGGGTTGAGTTCTGAGCAAATTGAGTACATCTCTCACTTATCGCTCTCTAAAACAGCCATGATCCGAAACATATCATGAGAGTCTGTTTAACATCTTTTGCTACTGCTTTTATTTTATCGGGGGGATATCAGTGCATAATAAATCCCATCTAAACCAGCACCAAACCTGGGGGGCACTATTGCTATAGGATGGTCGGGAATTGTTGATCATGTCAGTAGAATAAAATAGCTACCTCCAATCAGCGTTGCCAACCTTCCAGATTTGTCTGGAATATTCCAGATTTTTGAGGCTCCATTTTACAAAAATCTGGAAGATCCAGATAAAATTTGTGATGAATTTGTAAGGTTTTGTAAATAATTTGTAAGGTTCTTTATGTACGACATAGGAAATCCAGACTTATCCAGACAAATTTTCAAAACTTTCCAGATTTTTGAATAATTGACTTGGCATCCCTGCCTCCAATGGTAAATAAGCGAGAAAAACTGGTTTTATCAGCGCTTTCTCTTTGGGGATCCCGTTCGATGCTACTTTTTTTAAGCTTGTTGCAACTTGCGTACGATTGCCGATCATGGACCGATACAGATAGGATGTTTTTCTGCGCTTGTTGCGATCGTGCTTCAAAATCACATGAGAACGATGTTTGCAAAACCTGGTTGAAAAGGTCTTATAACAAGCAAGCCAGAGATGATTAGCTGTTCTTTTTAAGTTTAATGTTTCTTTTTATTGGCATTACATCCTCACTGAGACAGAGACTGCTTCTCGGCTTAGTGTTCTAATGAGCACTTCCTAAGTTTTTACCTGAGAGCTTTCTTTGCCAAAGTTGTCATTTTCGTATTCGTATATCGTGTGGCAGGTGCGATGATACTCTATGCTCAGGGAAATCCAGGATATTTCCATTACGAAAATATCCTGGACCGACCAGGATTCAAACCCAGACACCTTCAGCATGGCTTTGCTTTGTAGCCACGGACTCTTACCACTCGGCTAATGAAAGCTTAATGCCTGAGGCTAAATAAAGGGTTTATCTATGCTTTTTCACTATCGTCCAACTTTATGGAAGCTTTTAAGGTTGGTAGTGACTGAGTGTTTCATAAAAGAAACTTAAGACCATATGCCTGAAAAAGATTAGAACCGTAAATTGACCAAACAGGAAATATTCCAAGAGGTTAGGTACAGATTCTTCAGAGAACGTGGTTAGAATGTGAGTAATTCCTGTTATTTTTGATGATGGCACAAAGTTTTTTTTTTTCAAGTATTACCCCGAGCATATCTTGAACATTTCTTCCAGTGATTATTTTATGGATTTCCTACAAAATCTCGATTTTGTTTTTGCTAAACGAGTTCAAGCAGGAATTATACTTAGAATACCTCCAAAATAACTTCCAGCCCAATCTTCACAGGTTTCTCCAGGGATTTTACTTTCAGAGGCTTATTCAGGAAATCCTTCATAGATTCTTCCAGAAAGGTATTCAGGAAGTTTTAAGTTCACATGGAATTCATCCCGTGATTCTTTCATGACGTTGTCATGTTTTCCTCACAAGATTTATGTGATAGAGTTTTTGTAAAATCGAATCATTTTTTCTATTTCACTATTATTTCTTCCAACAAGAGTTCAATCAGAAATTTCTCTACAAATACCTCCAGAAATCACTCCAAGTATTCTTCCGGAATGTTCTTCATAGATTTCTCAAGGAATTCTTCCAGATATTTCCGAGCAATTTCACAAGGAAGACCCCAACGAATTTCTCCAGGTATTCTTCTAATCAGGGATGCCAAGTCAATTATTCAAAAATCTGGAAAGTTTTGAAAATTTGTCTGGATAAGTCTGGATTTCCTATGTCGTACATAAAGAACCTTACAAATTATTTACAAAACCTTACAAATTCATCACAAATTTTATCTGGATCTTCCAGATTTTTGTAAAATGGAGCCTCAAAAATCTGGAATATTCCAGACAAATCTGGAAGGTTGGCAACGCTGTTTCTAATGGTACTTGTATGAATTTTTCCAGTATGTTATCAAAAATTTTCATTGTTCCTAGGTCCTTTAAGATTCAAAAAAATACACTAAGAGTAGCTTATGATACTGCCGTTTTGTCTCATTTTCCATGTTTAAATTGAAATTATCACAACTTTTAAACGTAGAGGACTTGAATCATGGGAGAATTGATCATCTAGTGAATTACACCAGAAATTCCTTCAGGGATTTCTTCAGCTATCCTCACATGAATTGTTCAAGATATTTATCAAAAAAATTCTCATAGAACTTCAAAACATTTTTCAAAGAGGAAATAGTTCATTCAATGCTTTATCCTTGAATTTTCCTCACAGATTTGCGTTCAGGTTTCCTACAAAAAAATATACCTTCCATGTTTCTAAAGATCGTTCAAAAACTTGATTCAGAGTTTTTTTCCAGTGATTTGTTTCCCCTAAGATTCTTCCAGAAATTTATCCAATAATTTCATTGTGTGTTTATCAGATATTCCTGCTGATTTTTGCGCATAAAGTCGTTCAGTGTATGTTTCGCGGGCTTCAATTTTGGTACCGTAAAATGGGGTATCTTCGATAAGGTTTATGGACAAAAAATCGAAAGACAAAACGTCGAAAGGAAACAAGGTCGAAAATGATTTACATGGTGGGATATTTTTCCTTCTTTGAAAATAGATTTTTGACCCTCCTTTTTTGTTCTTCGACTTTTTATCCTTTCGACCTTATGTCTTTCAACTTTTTGTCACAGATTTCTTTGATAATTCGGGTAGCTCTGATAGTGCGTTATCCACCACTAAGGGTCTGTCTCATTTGGGCAATTAAAAATAATTCACACTTAAATTTGTCAGTTCGAAAATTATTTCCCCTCGAATTAATCGATGAGCTGTCAAATTTGATTTTCTCCTGGTCCAATTCACACGTTACCGAACAGGTGCCATCACAGATTGTGTTCGGCAAAAAAAATAACACTGTTTTGTCTAGGGGCGCGACTCTAATCATTTCGGTTGAATTTTTTTTGTTTGAGTTTTCTAGTTACCTACAAATTATTTTCATTATATCGGATATTGGAATCATTTTTCGGATTTTATCCATTTCCGTAGTTTTTGCAAGTTATCGCAAATTTTGCTCACACAGTTGCGTGGTTTTCTCAGCAAAATGCTAATAATCGATTAAAACTGAACTAATCCCAAAAACCTCATAAAATTAGCAAACCCGTTTTGAAATCGCCCAGAGTGGAACAAAAATAGTCGAGCTAATTTGACAGCTCTCCTTCTTCTTTTTATGCGAAAACAACCGTCGCTAGCCAGCGGCTTTTGTTTAAAATCTATGCACTTACATAACAAAATACACGACATTGATGCTCGGAATCGCAGGATTGAATATCAGCGTTGAGATCGATGTGGCCAAAATCTTTACTTATGATCTCCTGACATCATCCTAAAAAGTAATATTAATTTCCTTGAGGCATATCGTGGGAATAAACATTGGTATTACAGCCGGTGGGGCCAAAACAGCTGCAGCAGTTCAAATCACAACCTTCGATAACATCCTGGCAACAAAAAGAAGCAGTATGGGAAGAGGGAAGTTGCTATTCCATCCGATATAATTAAACAATTGAATATTATTACTGAAGTACATCTGAACATCATTTATTGCAATTTCTGGCCGAGAATTATCTCAAAGATTTCTTGAGTTTTTCTGGAAAACCCTCAAGGATACCTTCTGGTAAATTTTGATAAGATTCGGAGTATGTTTAAGACCGTTAGCTCTATCAGAACTATTGATGATTCTAATGCTTCCATGCCATGTCTTAAGACCTTTCCGTCCGAAAATCACCTTACAACGATAGGGGACCGCTGTGACTCATGATAAACATAGATGTTTCCGTACTTGAATTCTTAAAACTGGAACCAAGTAGAAGACAAAGTGAGTAAATAAAACAGTTCTGTAACGTAATATAATTATCCTTACCTTTGCAATATATTGGTTTCAGCTGAGGAGAATCAAAGAGCTTTCACTACACAATATGTAAATTAATCTTTTTTATCAATTTGGACAGAAAAACCCTGCATTTTTCGTAGCTGCTCCAACTTGGTAACATTCACCAACTTCGTAGTCGCGAGATCGAAGATAAACAAAACATCAGAATCGCTCTACTTTGACATTTGCGTTTTAGGGATGTGCATCGATTTGGAGCATTTCGATAAATTATTAGTGATTTTATCGGATTTTTTGAGATATGACTGATTTTGTGCTTTTTTGTTTAAGATTTATTATTTTGTCCAAATCCTAGATTTGTTTGAATATTTTGGGCGTTTTGAGTCGGTTATGGCCTGAAATGGAGATAACGTGGAAGTGTCGTCCCCCTAGTGTTTTGTCAATTGTTAAGAGCTCAGAATCATTAAAAGTTTGTACCCCTCAAGTCAAGTAAGTAATTTTGAAATTACCATGTATTTATATGGCTGCTGCTGTAATAATGTTCGATATTTGCTTTATTCCAGGAACGCGTGGTCTGTAAATGTCATCATTGTCTCGTGAGCCTAGATGATGAAAATGTTGTTGCTTGATCACGTCTTCCCGTTTTAATTTATGTTGGATTTACGAACTTATGATCACTAGTTCGAAGTCCCTCTCAACAAACAACTTTATGTACGATATCTGCTTGCACCAGCCATTGCTATAGCTAGGCTGATCTTGTGTATCCTACGAGCTAATGTAAAAATGATTCGCAAATAGATTTTGAACCTAAAAGCTTTTGGAACTTCCAAGAGAAATGATTTAAAATCGTGGAAAATAATATATTTTAAGTTACATTCGCAGCTATAAAGCACAGCCATGCTTATAGGTTCTGGTTTTTTTTTTTCGAAATGTAAATTTCTTCATTACAACATGAATTACCCTTGTGCCTGAAATACGATATACAGGCCTGACTCGTTTATCCGGAGTATCGATATATTCTTGCACTCCGGATAATCCAATCACAAAAATAACCGTTTCATTCCAATTACACTCCTTGGCTATTATGACGTTGAATTAGAAAGAAATACAAAACTATTATAAAGGATTATCCATTTATTGGTAAGACAATAAATTGCATGAACGTAAGAAATCTCAAGTCTGTCAACAATACTTGCTGGATTTTAGCCAACTCTCATTATAATACCTTCAGAAATTTAGCACAAAATCCAGCACATCACACATTTTTCAAAGAAACCTGGCCTTTTATTTTTAGACCTTTTGCCATAGATTTGTATACAAGATTATCACCTCAATTATCGAAACGCTAAAGTCTCCCTGTATTGACTTCAAGATCAAAAAGTTTTTTTAATAACAAAAATCATAACTGTCTTCATGTTTCAGTAAACTTATGTAAAATAGTGACTTTAGTGACCATTTTTGTGATAAACGTGACTAGTAACTTTTTTGTTGCGAATAGTGACAAGTTTACCAGGTCGAGAATAACCAAGTCACTAAAAAGTGGCTCGCTACTAGCCCTGAAATCGGTGTCTTCAGCTGGATCATCCTTCGTTAAAAGCAAAAGTTCTCCACCCAGAGACCTGCTTGCTTTAATTCAAACCCGCTCTTTAATCGTACCCATGAAGACATAAAGCTGCGTTCATATCACCCAATAGTGGCAGCTCAGTCGTGTTCATTTATGTTAGTCAAAATGTAGCTGTAACACCCACGAAGTTGTAATATGCTGCCCATAAACGCATAATTGTCGCCGGCATTTGTTACTGCAGAATTTCCATTAACTTGCACTAGATCCGTTCCGTGTATGGCAATGACAATAGTATTTTCTCAACATATTTCGGTTAATTCCATCCAGTTTTATAATCTGCCACACGTTTTAGGGAATGGTCGAGATGAATCCCTAAAAAATAGCGAGTGCCGATCATAAGAATCACTAGAAACTTCATCTACCACAGCCGTGACCATGGATTCGTTGGCTTCTTTGGATTGTAAGAATAAAAGAACCAAAGGCAACCAGCAGATTCGTTATCGATCTCAATCGTAGCCGCCTTGTCCTCATGCTGTAATTATAAAATAGGAATAATATTGTTGGAGCTAACGTAAGAGAATAAGTATAAATAAATACCTTCCCGCTGATCCGCTTTTCATAAAACCATTCAAAAGGTGTTTCTGGGTTTACATTCCTTCGAGCAACAATCTGTTTTCAATTGCTGTTACGGAACTGAGAGAGACAATACTGATAAAAATAATTCCGGCTGGAATCGAAGGACTGTCGTTCAAATTACTTCTCCTTTTCCTGATTATGGTCTCGAATCGCCAAAGTAGAAACAGTAAAGTATACGGAAACAGAGTAAACAACAAACACGACCGGTTGACTGAGCGAAAAATTATCAATCTGTCAAATTTAAGTCTACTCGGCAGCAGACTTATTTTTGACAGATCGAAATCCGAGGGGAAATGATTTTCGAAATGTCAAGTTTAAGTTCGATTTCGATTTAATTCACCAAATGGGACAGACCCTAAAAACGAAGTACCGTAAAACGGGGTAACTTTGATAGTTATTTGAAAGAATTATAATTTATATTTTTAAAACAAGTTCTGATATCCTAACTTTCGATTGCAGTTGATAGATTTCCAAAAGATTTATTTTGAATGGATATATATTTTTTCATATAATCGAAAGTCGGTTTTCTGTTTTGGGGTAACTTTGATAATGGAGTATCAACCGAACAAAATTCAATGAATTATGGAACATTTATAGGGCGTTGCATACCTCTAGACGTTTAACCAGAGACAAATAGAGACCTCCATGTCCCTTGCAATTGCCTAAAATTTTATGGCACATAAGGTAGGGTAACGGTCGTATTTTGGACCCCCTAAGGAAATGATGTTTTTGTTACATTTTTGAGAGAATTATTGAAAGTATTCTAGAAATATCTCCAGAGAAATTACAGAGAAAAATATCCGAAGGTATTGGGGAATTTCCTGGAAAAAAGTAAATCGAATGTTATTTCTGTAGAAAATAATAGAGTAACTTTTGTTCGAATATCTGATAAATTCCCGCAAATATCTCTGAAGGAGCTTTTGGATTCACGACGAAGCCTTAAAGTGAAAGATTATCTAAATAAATTGCTAAAAAAACAATTGGACCTGTAAAAGCTATGGCGTTCAGAGACATTTTTCCTTTTTTCGCTTTTCCTTTTTCTTCTTATTTTGAGGCTCATGCACGTATGAACTTGTATGTCAGCTCTAACAATCTTGTATGCAAGTATTACAAATGGGTTGACAAGCAAGCAACGCAAAAATTATAACGTGTAAATTTGTATCTAATACAATTTAACACAGAAGAATTTCTTGCACCGAATATTGTACACAAGTTCCACACTGAAGCCTATCCGTAAATTTGAAAAAGAATGAAAAAATGTTGTGGATGTGATGGAGGTTATTTTGTAAAATGCAACTTGACTTTTCAAATGTGTATACAGCCATTTCATGAAAAACCGATCTAGTAGGTCACCGAATTCCGTGAAAATTTGCTATTTTGTTCCTTATCCGAAATAAGGATACACGTGTTGGTGGAGTTTTTGATTAGGGTGACCAGAAAAAACGACTTTGCAAAATGTAGATTTTTTAAGAAATTATAACTTTTGAACCGCTTGGCCGATTTTCAATTTTATTGGACAGCATGAAAGCTAAACATTTTAACTTTTCAAGAAAAAATAAAACATTTCCCAAAAAAAAAAATTGGTTTTCAACTTGAACGACATAAAAAAATCTAAATCTAAAAATATAAATTTTTATGTTTTTGCATGTAATTTTTTTTTTAAGGGTTTCCTTTTTTTTTTTGAAAAATTGAAATGTCAAGCTTTTATTCCATAAAAAAGCATGGAAATCGGTTGAGCTGTTCAAAACTTTCATAAATTTTGTTTTAAAATAAAAAATCTAATGCGCTGAGACCTACAGTGTGTGCGGATAAAAAATGACTGATTTTTTATTTTCAAAAAAAAAACATATCCCAAAAACTAAAAACATACATAAATTTGACAGTAATCGTAGAATTTTCTAAACTTTCGAGAGAAAATTAGAACAGCAATAGCCTCTTTGGTCCTAAGGCCTTCGAAACACGAAAAAACGAAAATTTTTGATTAATTTTTCATGTAAAAAAACAATTTCTGTAAATTTTATATTTTTCTTGAAAAGTCAAAATCTTAAGCTTCCATTTCGTCCAAGATTGAATTGAAAATCGGTCATGCGGTTCAAAAGTTATGATTTAATAAAAAAAATTTCAAAGTCGCGATTTTTTCTGATCACCTTATTTTGGAAATAGTCACCCTAATCAAAGAATCCAAAAACACTTGTATCCTTATTTCGGATAAGGAACAAAATAGCAAATATTTATGGAATTCGGTGACCCACTAGATTGGTTTTCCATAGAATGGCTGTTATTTGAACGGCACTAGCGATTCTTCTGGGGATTTTTAAAGAAATGATTCAACAAATTTACTTAAATAATTTTGCAATTCAATCTTGAACTTCTCAAAAAATAAAAAATTACAACAATTCCATCAGGTATTATTGCAGGTTCTAGAAATTAATTAATTTTTTTTTTCGAATGTAAATCCCGTAGTTCTTCCATAAATACCATCTTTATTTTTTTATTCAAAATCTACTCCAAGAATATATCATTATTTTTTATGAATTTTTTTTTACCAATTATTCTAAGAATCACTCTTTGTTCAAGTCCAATACATATCAGATTTCTGAAGGGATTGTACACACATTATGTCACGCTAAATATGTATGAAAACTAAAAAAAAATGTAAAGCTTGCCACGTTATGCATGACCTCCTCCCCTCCTTGGAGCATGACGTGATTTGTACACGACCCCAAAGTAACACATACAAAATGTTTTGGAATAACTTCTAAAAAATCGGTGAGCTAATTTCAACTTTAATTGAATTCGGAAAAAATAATAAAATTCTCGGCGAAAAATTAAAAAACTCACCGTAGAAAGCACCGCAAAGCTTTAAGTATTATTTTTTTAAATTTAATTTTTTGAAAAGTTTGTTCAATATCAAATTTGTCTAAAATCAAAACTAGTCTTAGTTAATCGTAGGTTTCTTAAAAAATTTCCTCTCTTTACTAAAACAAATTTTTTGTTTGACCATAACTTCATTAATACTCATCCGATTCCAGATCTTATTACATGCTTTGGAAGCAAATTTAGTAGGTTTTAAATTATTGGTACTATTTTTTTTCTCTTCGAAAATTGTTTTTACTCGCTTTTTAAAAAAATAACTGCCCAAAACATGAATTTCATATATGAGTCATGTTCAATATTTAAGGCAAAACATTTAACAAACATACAAATTTAATTACAAACAAACGAGTATAAATTCAAATCCTATACTCAACTCAAATAAAGATCATAATCTTAATCCTAATCCAAATCAAATTTCAATCTATCTTAAATCCAAAACTGAATAAATCCAAATCCAATAACATTCAATTGTTAGACGATCCATGACAATAAAAAAAAATCCTTTTCACCCACTGACCGTACCCTACTCAGCAGAATCGAAGCTATCTTTCTGCGTTCCCAGCTCCCAACGGAATTCCATATTGGAAACGGTAGGAAAAATTTCCGGCAAAGTATTAAGCCGACGGATTGAGGCATGACAAAGTTTTGATTTCCAGGTCCCAAAGTTTTTGCTCTTTCACTCAGAGGAAAAGGTGAAAAGGCGGCGTCAGATGGGTAACGCAACGCTGTCGACGGCGGCGGCGATGACAAATGAATGGCGGTGTTATGATCTGTGGAAAGTTCTCCTTCAAGGAAACACTATAGAATGCTGCTCCTTACGTGGAAAAGCCGCCCCCCTAGGCTTAGCGGTAAATTGCTTTATCCTGCTTGATTTTCCACCTCGTTTGAGTTGGCATCTCAACTCGTTCGGAATGTTTGCCTAAATGAAATCAACCATTTCACCCACACCCCATCGCCTGTCGGGGTTTCCAAGAAAATAGGAAAAAAAGAGCTAAACTTCCACCTCATTACCCGATTGTTCAGTAAAACCTCACTGCACTATTAATCGCAAAACCAACTCGCTACACTTCCTATACCGTTTCCGATGCACACACATACACACATGAGTGGAATCCATTCGCGGTCGTGGTATCGATTTGACGTATCCCGAATAGGAGGATGTGAGCGATGAAGGAATGCTTTTTAAATTGAGCTATACGTTTTAGAAAATACTGTTTCGACATGCCCCATTGATGCTAAATGCATGATTTGTGAAGGTTCTTGTCACGCTAAGGACGTCGGTCCTGTGGAGGAAGATACCAACAAGTTTGTATGCACAAATTGCGCAGGCAACCATAAGTCTAATTTTTGGGATTGGCCTTCGCACAAACGCATCGTGGAGGCTCGGACCTGGTAGATAAACGGCAAGGTTTTTTGTAGCGGGAATTCCCCAGGCAGAATCTCCAACAATTCTTTTTTTATGCTAACAATCGCTTACTTAATAATCATACTCATCAGGTAAATTATAATCATGCTCATTCACAGGCTAATTTTCTTCGGTCGGGTAATCGTTCGAATCGTTTGAATTTTAATACGTTTAGTTATTTTAACTCTGATTAAATTTATCAATGTTTAAAATTATCTTGCTCTTGAAACTTTCTTCCATTAGGGTCATTACCGCAAGGCTTTGTCTTTCTCCTTAGCAACTTTCGTGTGTTACAGTGTGGCACGTCTCACTGGGTCGCCCCGTGTAATTACCGTGGCGAATTTATTACCCAATAGCGCAACGGTCAGCAACGCATGGCACCTGAGCGGTAGATTCGGTAATCGTATGGAACCGAACAGGTGAGCTGAGCAACAAAAAAAAAACGGTTTCATTGCTTCAAAACTGCAAAGCAAACAATTAAAAGTGCTCTACATGACAGGCGGCATTCGTTTGGTGGTTGGAAAGTGCCAATGCTCTACATTGCACAACTGGCAAGCGGATTTGGTGGACGAATGCTTTCTCGACATCGGTTGCCGGTAATGTAGAATTGTGTCCGTTTAGTTGTTGTTGTTGTTTGAGAGGGACTTTAACCCGAAGGTCATTCGTCCCTTAAGTGTCCGTTTAGTGCCAATCGGTGTTTCCTTCAAGTCACTATTAATTTTATGATGGCCAAAGACAGGGTTTGCCGTTTGTGGGGACCAAATTCAATACATGCATTTGTAACACTTGTTTGAAACGTATCACAGTTGCAGGCCTAGACATTAGAAATGTATACATGGATAAAACAAACGTTCGGAAAGTTATCCCTAATCTCTAATAAAGGATTGCTTATATTTTATCTTGATTCCCAGATAGCATTTTCACGCATGAATTCATAGATCAAGTCTTTTGGCTTGATGCTTGTATGCTTGGTGAATTCATATTAAATCTACTAGGAGAGCTACTGAGATTTATTGTCCTTCTCGACTGGGCTCAGTCTAAGATAAGTATCTACCAGTCGCCCTGAAATTTCTTTATGTCGTACTCGACTTTAAGAAGTCAACGAATAGGCTGATTTTGATTTGCTTGTTCAAAATTGAACTGTTGTGGCAAATAAAATGCAAGATGTTTTGCAAATCAATGTTAATATTAACTTAATTTAGATAGAACAAAAAAAAAGCTATGTTTGAAATTAATCTAAAATAATGAAAATTTGGGATAAACGGAAAATAAATAACTACACGAACAATTCAATAATTAATTTCATTAACATGAAAACAAAAAAAAGCTTAAAACATACTAACTACTAACAAAAATGTTTTCTTTTAAAGACCGAATATAAAGCGATTTCAACCTGATATTTAAAGTGCCACTAAACACGGGCACACAAACACCACCTTCTCCATTCTCGTCGAAAACGCCACTCATGCCCACGAGCAATTATTTCCGTTACATCTTGTAACAATCAAGCACCGGTATTATACCAAGCCTCAAGAACCTTCTGCAAACTACAAAAGGTCCTCCACCAACCACTCGCGAAGGCCCTCACTTGAAATAGCCACCGGCGGTAACTCATCCCACCCCACCTCCCATCGCAAGTAGAAGCACAATTAAAACGTCACACTTGGCAAACAGAGAACACCAGCTGTCAACCGTGGGGCTGAAGGTCCACCCCAAAGAGTACTTCCATTTTCAAAGCATTAGGGGAGCAATGTGTGAAATGCGCCATTGGAGTAAAACGTACCAAATTCGATCAATCAAACGCATGCGATGGAGAAACATTTCGTAATTGCCAAATTAAAAACTCATAAACAACTTTAGTAAAATTGGGAGTAGAGGACGTGGGACAAAATGCGCCATATTTGATGGTTGTTCAGAAATTTTCAGTCGAATTTAAATTATGCTGCAATTTCAAACTAAAACAAAGCATTGAACTAAAAAAAAGAATAATGTGTAGTTTTCAATCACAGTTTAAAGTGAGTTTTTCCTTAGGGGGTGCATAAAACCCCGTCTTCCCTTAGGTACCTCTCAGTGAATAAAAGAAAAACGCCATCCATAAGGACAATCCCGGTGCCATTTTTACGACCGAAACAACCCGCAGGCCTAATCGCGTCTGTTTCAAACAGCTTTCGTTTTCCCTGACTCCACCCTCTTCGAGGCTCTTCTAGAATCTTCTTCACTTGCGGGGGTCGGTTGGTGCGGCGACCTTTTGTAAAGATCTGTATCCCATTCTTTCCGAGTGAAAACAAATTTAAATAAACATTTTTAAGACACATCTTATATAAGGTGACGACGAGGACGATGACGATGACTGGAATAGAGCACGAAGGTCGACCGACGACGACGCGTCCGGAGTCCATTTGTATTATCGCTGCTGGGGGAGAAATTAAACGGACTCCTGCCGGAACGCGACCAACAATCCACACTGCCGGTCGGTGTCGGCATGAGAGTGGCCAGGGGAGGGCAGTGGGGGCTGCTGACCGACCCCCTAGACGGAGAAATATAAATTACAAATTAACGGGAGTGTTACAAAGAAGAATGTTATGTTCAATTTTTTTTTTCCAGTATTGATACTCATAAGAAAATATTTTATGGCAAATATTATTATTTTATCTTGTAAGATATGTGCCGAAATTATAATTTTAAAATTCTCTAGAACTCTACCGAGGATATTTCTCGCTGATCGACCGGTTATTTCCAAATGAATTATTCCAACATAGATAGATATCTCTCAAACAATTGCAATAATCATTCCAGTTTTTAGCTCTCCAGGTCAGCTTTCAGGGTTTGTCCATTTTCACTGATGTTCCGGATCATCCGGAGAACCAAGAAATAGCCATTCGAAATAATACCGAGGCAACGATTCTGTGCTACTTTGAATTTCATCACTGGAAGCCGTTTAAAAAAATCCCAGCTTTCTAGTTCAACTTTCAGGATATGTAATTTTTTGCGGTCATTCCGGATCTTCCCGAGGACCAAGAAATGGCCATTCGAAATCATGCCGAGGCAACGATGGTATACTAGTTTGAAGCTCATCACTGCAAGTCGTTTTAAATAAATCCCAAGTCTCTAGGTCAACTTTCATGATATATTCATTTTCACGGATGTTCCGGATATTCCGAAGGACCAAGAAATGGCCATTTGTGTTTATACCGAGGCAACGTTGATTTGATATACAAATTTAATTTTACTGCAAGTAGTTTAATATAAATCCCTAGACTCTAGGTCAACTGTCAGGATATGTCCATGTTTAAGGATGTTTCGGATCTTCCGGGGGACCAAGAAATGGCCATTTGAGATAATACCGAGGCAGCGATGGTATACTAATTTAAAGCTCATCATTGCAAGTCGTTTGAAAAAATCCCAGCTCTCTAGCTCAATTTTCAAGACATGTTCACTTTTATGGATGTTCCGAATCTTCCGGAGGACCATAAGGTAACCTTGACTGCAATTGGTTGTCCCACGATATTACAATATTAGCCCAGAATACATTATTTTCGTTTTCTGTTAAATTAGAATGGTTTAAGCTCCATTTACTATGGTTGATTTGCTCAGGAATGGAAGTTGATCGATGTTTTACCCTACCTGACCCAGTAGGACTCCGGAATAATTCCGACCATAGGAAATCAATTAAACCAGCATTTGAAACTAGAAGCCTTGGATTGTATTTAGTGAAACCGCATCTAAATCAGTTGAATTAAATGTTCACAATAACAATTCAAAAAAATATCGTGACCCGGTCGAAAACGGGTTAGTTATTTTATAGGAAGTCTGCTAACAATTCTTTCAGAAAGCCTTCCATGATTTTCCAAAATAAGCTTCTCCAAAAAATACAGAAAAAAGGAAAAAAATCCTATAGGATTACTTGAATATTAATTGAAAAAAAAATAACAATAAAATCTCTACATGAATAGTTTGAGTAGTGCTTGCAAAGACTCCTTAAAAAACTAGTTATTTTAACCCAACCAGTGGATTACATCAAAATTGCAGCACAATTATCTCAAGATTTGTTACAAATAACAAATTTTCTTGCATTTTTGATAGAAGCACATTGAATAGATGGAGGAAATTATAACATTATTCAAGTCATTATTCTTAACAAGTCTGTTTAAAATTTGTTTCACTGAAAAACATAAGTATAACACAATTTGTTATAAAAATTGAGATCAATCGTATAACATAATGTTGTTGTTATGATTCTGTTATGGAAAATAACAAAATGAGTTCTATTTTTGTTTGATTTGAAACATGATACATTTTTGTTCAAATTACAGTTTACTCTCCCTTACTCGATATTCCGTATCTCGATATCGAAATAGAGAACCATAGTAAAAGTTGGTTTTCATGGCTAACTCAATGGTCCCTTGGATCGCAGTTGCACTGGTTTTGTGTTCAGTAACTCGTTACCTCCCTAACTCCATAGTCCCTTCAATATTGAGTAAGGGAGAGTTGACTGTAAAACATATTTTGTTTCAATTTTGTTTAGTGTAGAGGAAATTGCGTTAAATTTTTATTATTTTAACCAAAAAAATTATAACATATTTTGTTGGAAAAGGCGCTAACTGAGTAACGTGGTTATCATTCCAACAGGATTTGAAAATGCGATAAACTATTAGAAAAATCCTTGGCAAGATTATTGCATGGAATCTAAATGGACTTTTCCAAAATCCAACAGGATGTTTTTTTTTTCAGTTTCTCCTAAATAATTGTTCGGGTAGGATTCGATCCCACGACTCCCAATACGCTAGACTAGGTGCGTTAACCAACTACGCCACAGAACGGGTAACAATTCTGCAGCGCAATCGGCCAACCTGAAATCAAAGTCGATGAATTTATTGCGAAGTTATCTATAATCTTATGCGATTTATGCAAAATTAATGATAACAAAGTTGATCTGAAAGCTACTACGAAATGGATGGACTTATTTTGTACGTTAATTCGGAACGAAACATAATGCACTGATGGCTCAAAAATTAGCATTTTATGCGAGGAAGCTAGACAATCAAACGATTTCAAGCACCATGTTTTGTGAATGTGATGTGATTTGTACTTATAAACGACTCTTACGTAAATTCTTATGTGATTTCTGGTGGCCTGGGTCGGCCGCCGCTGATGAAAATCCTGGCTACGCCCTTTGGTGTCGGTGTGCATTGCAATATGGCTCACGGTAAGGCACTATCTCTACCACCGACAGAGACAGGGAGAAACGCGCCAACAATTTTCCAAGGAGCTTAAGCACCTCTGCAAAACTTCTGTGTTTATGACCGCTTCTTCCGACTTTCCCTATCTTTCCGGACAAAGGTAGCTCTCTGGACGACGACCGATTCTTTCGTCGGGCCCAGTCGCACTCTTTGCAGATTCGAGGTTTCCTGAGTGTAATGTTTTCGGTTTTTACATTTGTGTAGCTTCCCTCCATTAGGGTCCACGGTGTTTTTTTCTTGCCCCTCGCTGAGACATATTTTCGGGGGGAGGATTTGCGAGGTGAAAAAACTTTGGTGTCCGAGAAATTGGAGTGCAAATTCGGTGAAACAGCCGTCTGTCTGCCCCGCTGCGTTGCTGCCAATTGGATTGGATTGCGCTGCCGCCGTTTGCGAAGCGTGTAATAATCGGGGGAAACAAAAGTTGGCCTGAGGAAATGAAATTGGATAAATTGTTCAAATTTGTTTGCCTGCAACTTTAATGCATGTATTCTCGGAATATCTTCTGGAACGGTGCAGATGCTGTGTTTAATATAAGGTAGTTCGAGAGCGCATAGGGAAATACTTTTTCCAATTTGAGTTTAAGAATATATATCGCAAGTTTTCCTTTCCCATCTGTGATGTAAATTTCATCTATAAGATCATACTCATTTTGAAAAACGTGTCATAAATGTTAATCATTGTACGATAAAATATTGCAAATCGCTTGCTTGTAACCTAAAAAAAGCTTTTTGATAAACTTTATCAACCTAACCTTGATATATAAAACACTAAGATTAATTGATAATTTTATATGAGAGACGACATTGTATATTATAGTCAACTCTTCCTTACTCGATATTGAAGGGACTATCGAGTTAGGGAGGTATCGAGTTACAGAACACAAAACCAGTGCCAATGCGATCCAAGGGACCATCGAGGTAGCCATGAAAATAAACTTTTACTATGGTTCTCTAACTCGATATCGAGAAATGGAATATCGAGTAAGGAAGAGTTAACTGTATATGTCAAACATGAATACTACACGAGAAGTAGAGCTTCAGAACCATCTTCACAATTTGATTTTGAATCCTCTGTAGAGCTTTCTTCTTTTATACCAAGCTAGTCCATATTGGTAGACCTACAAATTTGTTTGGAGAACGAGAAATTATTCTTGAGGATTTTCTTAATTATCCGCTAAAGCGTAAACTCAGATATTTCATGTTGCTTTAATGCCTTTAGTGTGATTTTCGAAAGGTAAATTTTTATTAAGCATTAGTCAAAGACATGGCTGTTGAATGTCTTGAATATCACGGTATTTTTTCAATTAAATATCTTTAATACCATCCTTCCCAGTTTTTCCACTTTTTTCCATTTGTCATCGAAAAATGTTATAGTTCGAATGGGAGATTTTATTTTTTTTCTATGATTTTAAAATAAGCCATTCCTTCTATTTTTGTTTCATTTAATGACAGTTCTTTAGAAAAACGATGTGGATTCAAGGTTTTATTCTTTCTCTTTCATGTGGCATCAAATGAATTGATCGAACAAAAGTTTTAATTACATTATCCTCAATGTTATTAGAGTTCGAGGCTAGAAAACAAAGGTAAAGGTGTCTGGGTTCGATTCCCGGTCGGTCCAGGATCTTTTCGCAATGGAAATTTCCTTGACTTCCCTGGCCATAGAGTATCATCGTACCTGCCACACGATATACGAGTGCGAAAATGGCAACTTTGGCAGAGAAAGCTTCAGTTAATAACTGTGGAAGTGCTCATTGAACATTAAACAATAAACGTGGAAGTGCTTTTAGAATACTGAGAAGAATTTACATGTTTTGGTGTACTTTATCATCAAAATGCAACATGTAATTAAATCTGCTACTGTCATAATAAACGCATAATAAGCAATGCACACACAAAGTTGTAATTACATCGATGGCCCTCAATTGCCAACTCATCCGAGAGCGACCACATTACACTCGATTTCAATGAAAATATGTTTCCGGTTTCCCGCAATAAAGCAATTAACGTAGGAAAAAAAGCATCGTTTTTCCAAACATAATCGTTTTCTTCCCCGAAGCTAGGCACCGATACTCGGAAAAAGATCACCACCACTACAAGCAGTGGGAAAGCTCAGAACAAATTGCTCAAAGTGAATAATTAATTAAATTAAAGTTTTACATTTTTATCTGGCTAGTTTAGCGCTGGCTGGTGGGGTTCTATTCTGTGTGCAATTCGGACCACCATCGACCATCGACGCGGCCCGATGTTTGCCCGAGGCAAGTTTTATGGTAGCATTGGTGAGGCAGCTATGGATGGAACGAAAAAAAAATACACCATTTGTTGCTGAAATGGTGCACCAACACGACCCCGTAATGGGCTCAGAGTTGTGTGCATGGTTCCCGATGAAAAACGAAAACTAGTTTGTTTCTTTTAGTGAAACTTGGTGAAGAAATCATTTGACTAACGATCTCCTAATAATGGTTCTATTAATGCATTAATAACTACTCAAGAATTTTTTTAATGTTTACCACAAACTTACAGATTGACGTAACCCTACCAAAGTTTTCAAAAAATTGTACTGACTATTATTTTATTTCTTTCTTTTCAGGTAAACACATACTTGCCGACATGTGGAATTCTAAATTGTTTGAGGTAACGTAGCCCTCGCTCTTCGATTCAAGTGAGGAAGCAAAGAGTGCCGCCTATCGTGGTCAGTTGTTCCAAATTTAAGTGATTTAGACAGGAAATCTTGAACTCCATTAGGGGAATCAAGGTTTCCTTCCAAATTGCAAAGAGAGACTGTTGCGTTTCGCCGGAAACTCTTTATGATCGCGAACTTCTTCTCAAATATCTTGAAGAGAAGAAGCATATTTTTTTTACTTATGACGACAAAACTGAACGTTTGTTCAAAGTCGTCTTGAAAGGTCTCTCAAGTAACTTTAAGAGATCAAAAATAAAATAAATGATTTGCTTGGATTTCTCTCAGTCCAAGTAATCATTATGAAAAAGAAAACCCAATCTGGCATTCTTTGGAAAGGGCTTTCTCAAGAATATCATTTAGTTCACTTTAACAAAAAAGGTCTAAATGACATTAAAGCTTTGGAAAAGCTAGACTTATGTTCGATGTCCGTGTGACATGAGAACATTTACAGAAACCTGGAGGAAATTACCAGAATCCCACTCAGTGCTTCGGTGCCAAAAGTGGGGTCATGGTACAAAAAATTGTCGCATGGATGCCAAATGCATGATTTGCGGAGGTTCTTCTCATGGAGTTGCGTAATGAATCAATACAGATCAATTTTCAGAATTGCAGAACAATGGTGAATGCATCCCGAAATGATTTTTGAAAGCCTAAAGTGTTCTACGATATTGCAAAAAAAAATTGTACGCAACTCGGTGCAGAATTTGATTTTTACAGCACTCGCCATGATCATCTAACTCGGCAAGCCTCGTTGGATAAATGTATGACTCGTGATGTAAAAATCATCATTCTGCAGCTTGTTGCGTAAACTACTATAGTAAGATTCTTCCTGGAATATCTTCAAAAATTCCTCCATTCACTTTATCAGGAATTCTTGCAGGTTTTTGAAATTGTTCCAGAAATTTTTCCAAGCATTCCTCCAGATAAAAATATCTAGAGGGATTCTTGCGGAGATGTTTCCAAGGATTTCTCTGGGGATTCCTCCAGGAATTCCTGTAGGGATTCCACTTAGAATTTCTCTTGGGATTCTACAAGTAACTACTTCACGAATACCTAAAAAGATTCCTCAAGAGTTTTCTCCGGTAATTCTCCAAGAGATAGTTTCCGCAAAATTGCTAAGGAAATACTTAAGGGATTTTTACAACTACACAGCAATTTTTTTCAAATCATCTAGGGATTTACCTGAAAGTTTATCTAGATAATTGTTCTGGGCCTAATAAAATACCTTCGGGGATCATTCTAAGAATTCCTCTTGAAATTCTTCCATTCCTTCCTTCCATCATGAATTTCTTCATGAATTTCATCAGAAATAATCCCAACAGTTCCTACAGGAATTCCTTCAACATTATTAAACATAAGCATAAGCATAGACGCTACTCCGTGATTGACTAGAACAATCGAAGTTGCATGGAAATTTAATGAATGGGGCTTGGGATTAGCTTACCATTCCTCAATGTGCATAAATCGTGATCTCATATTTTATATGTCAATAATGGCGCCGGCCACGTCCTTACGGTCATCGGGGATGGGAAGGAATGTTAGTTCAACAACCGTTGTTACTAGAGACCGAGATCACCTCTGCATCTCCACAGTTGTCATGGAAAGGATATTGGATTAGTGGAATAAGGTAGAGAACTGGGAGTCACCAATGTCTGGTGATGTGATCCATGATATAATCACGCCTAACCGGATTCACGAAATAATTCAATAATCGTATTGTACGCCGAACAAGTGTTCGTCACTCACCCACGCAGGAGCAAGCGATACGATCAATAAGATCAAACACTACTAACGGACCGCGTATTTTTTCACTACTGCACTACCGAATGCGACATGTTTGATCCTGTCCCCATCGCCCGCCCCCGCAGGAGCAAGCGTCAAGGTCAAAGGAACAAACACTACTCTACAGCATTTTTCCGAAAACTTCTTCCATGAAGAAATTTGTGGAGAAATCCATTAATAAAGTCCTAAAGAAATACTCGGAAGGATTCCAGGAGGAACCAATAGAAACATATTAAAATCACTGTAAGATTTTATGGAGGAATCCCTAGGGAAAATTCTAGTAGAAATCCTTAGATGAATCTGGTCAACTCTCTAAAAAAAATCTCTGGAGCAATTATTGCCAGAGTATTTGGAGAAATACTCGGGAAAATCTCTGGACGAATTCCTGAAAAAAAATCTCTAGAGCGATTTCTGGAGGAACCATAAATAGTGTTTATTGGTGTAATCTCTGCTGAAGTTTCTGAAGAAACTGCTCGGAAGATTACCTGGATAAATTTCTGAAGGAATCCTTGAAGGCATATCTAGTTCCATCTTTGGAGAAATTTCTGGAAGAATTACTGTAGAGATTTTAGGTAGATGAAAAACTAAATTTAGTACTGTTTCATTTAATTCCACTAGAGTGCGTATCCTTTGACAGATACGCGTATTTCGAGATCAACTGTAAGACCGTCTTCAGAGTCGTGTACTAGACTTGACTCGACTAGTACACGATACTGAAGACGGCCTTATAGTTGAAATGGAAATACGAGTATCTGTCAAAGGATACAAGCTCTAGTGAAATTCAATGGTATAGTACTAAATTTGGGTTTTCATCTACTTATAGGTATTCCACTAAACAGCTCGAAGATTTAATTTCATGTAAATATTTTGCTGGTAAAATCTCTATCTATATTTTTTTGGAAAAATCTCTGAAATAATCCTTGGAAGTATTGCCAACTTTATGGAGAAATACCTGGAATAATATCTGGACTCTTTTCTGGAAAAATCACTCCTCTCTGGAAGAACTATCTAGAGAAAACGCTGGAGTAAAGGAATGGAGCTTTTATTTTTTGTGAAAGTCCTCAATAAATTCCTGGAGAAATATTTGAAGGGATCTGTAAGAGTTCCTAAAAAATCTCTGCAGGAATAATTAAGGGATAATTTAGAACGTTTCCAAATAAAACCCATTAAGCAATCCAGGAGAAAGCCATAGAATGTGAAGAACCTTTATCCAGAATGTTTAATTGTTAAACGTTCTTACAATTTTCAAATTTAAAATTATTTGGTTGTGGTTGGTAAATTTTGATAAGCAGTACTATAAGTTGACTTTATATTATTCTTGTGAAAATAAAAACTTGAATTTTTCCAGGATTTTATCATAAGATTCTTCCGAATATACTTTCAAATGTTTCTTTTTAAATTTGTACAAAATGTCCAATATTTGAAATGATTTATCCCAATATTCTTTCGAGTATTCCCCCACGTTTTTTTTTTCAAATATTCCTACAGGAACCCGTTAAGAAATTCTCTCTTGAATTCTACCAGTAATGAACTCAAAATTAAAAACAAAAGCTGACAATCCAAGCAACACTTTCAA
The DNA here is from genome assembly GCF_002204515.2 of Aedes aegypti. Classification (NCBI taxonomy): domain Eukaryota; kingdom Metazoa; phylum Arthropoda; class Insecta; order Diptera; family Culicidae; genus Aedes; species Aedes aegypti. The sequence continues at coordinate 131,060,180 of NC_035109.1, read as the reverse complement.
CTGTATAACAGTATATTCGGCTAGAGTATACTCATTTCAGCTGACTAAGCTGCTACTCAGCTGTCAATGTTACTTGGGAGGCTTCAAAAGTAGTATGTTTAGTAGTTTCTTTCTAATATTCCTTCATGATAACCATTAGATCGTAGCCACCTTTCTTAGATTGGTTGCGATCGGGCTCCAGGTGTTTAGTAATAATTAATCCAGATTTCTGCCAAAAGTTCCTCCAGGGATTCTACAGGTGTTCTTTTTTTGCAAGAAGGATCCTAAGCAATTCCTATAGGAATGCTTCCAATCATGGACGTTTATTTGTAGCACCCTGGAAGTCATTGGAAAAACTAAAATTGTTACTTGGGCTCTCCTGTGATCGGTGGTTCCATAGCTTGACCGTTTTCATCAATGTTCACACTGTTTCTCGCTGCGTTTCCATTATCACCGATCAACAACTGGTGTAAGGACAACTTCCACCAGGCAACCATCACCGCTTTATCGGTCAGCAAATTCCCTTCTTGATCATTGCATATGGCATACACTAGTACGGTATTGTGCCGCGTACCGTTGATCGTTGCATGAAATCTCCGCATTTCATTCCGATTCATGCTATCTTGAACTTCAGCTACCACACTTTTATCGTGCTGGCTTTTCTTTATGCGATGGATTCACTTTTCTTCAGCTCTCACTACCCTGTACCGCTCTCTGTACTGTCGGGTACCGGCTACAAGCATATGGCTTCTAGCGATAGCCTTCGCGTCTGTCGCTCTCTGGCACTCTTCATCGAACCAGTGGTCACAGCTTCTTGGATAGGGTCCCATAGGTTGTCGACATTTCAAGAACCGATTCTGTGAACTATGCTGTTCTTTCATGTTATATTGCTGCAACAATAGTGGAATTCAAGCTTCTGATATTCGGACTTGTAGTATTCAGATACGTGGCATCCGGGATATTATTATAGAATCGTAAATGTAATACATCAATCTAGAACAATTAGTTTATTAAAAGCTAATTAACAGCCACAAAAAGCTTCGTTCTGTAACTAAGGAAGTGCTCACAAACTATGCTCCTTTTCCATTTGAAACGTAATGCGATTTAAAGGCAAATATAAAAAAAATATTAGGAGTAAACAAATATTTTTGAATGAACTTCTTTGACTTTTCAAGTGTAAGATGTGTTATCTTTAAAAACTTCTCTATAAAAGTTTCCAATCTTGATACAGTTATAATTACCCATTTGTTCATCATTATAACTATGATCCCTCAAAAAGGCATCAAAATACAGCAAATGATAATAACCACAAATGTCTAAAAAAAAACCAAACATCGGGTTCGTACTCATCTGAACAGATCTGAATCACAAAAAAAAAATCACACCACAGTGGGTTTAGTATATTTTTCTTCCACCCTCATCAAGCGAGGGCAAATACGAAAGCACATACACTGAACGAGTTTCATTTGCGGTTCAGTTTTTTTGCTCTCTCTCTCTATCTCGAACCATCACAAGTCCATCCTTGGTCGTACTCCGGGGTCAAATTGCTCTGAAACATAGGTTTAGACAAGGGCGGTCCAAGAGCAAAAAAAGTTTGAAAATTCCGTCCATAAGACACTAATAGGGTTCTGTGAAATTTTTAGCTTGTTTGGTGGTGATTTGAAGGATGCCATACGACCTTGTAGGGTTATATGGAAATTGCTTTGGAGAAGTTTTAAAATGTGTTTCAGACACCATTGGTTATGTGATGTTAGTATAAACTTATCATCTCATATAAACAACTCACACTTCAAACCTTAATAAAGATTGTTGCTAAATTCTTGCTAACTTCTGCTAACTTCTGCAAAATTCACAAACAAAATTGTCTCCAAAATATTTCTTTCTTTACCAACTTTCCTTATTATGGTTTAACAATGAGTTTTCCATATGAGATGCCAAATTCGTACTTACTTTACAGACTAACGTGTTCGAAACATATTTGAAAAAAATCTTCATAGTAGTTTCCATTTAAACCTACATCGTGTTTGGGCCACCTTCAAATTACCACAGAAAAATCTGCAAATTTAACAGAACATTTTTTTTATCTTAAGGATGGAGCAGATTGTATGAGAGATAGGATTTGGAAACTTTTCTAAATTTAGAGCCACCCAAGTGTAGACCAAACCCGGCACAAACGGATGGTCTGTGTATTTGCGTGCCCGTGTGTCACTCATTCACGGTTCGCTGCATTAAATTCCGGTCCCATTTCGACTCACCCAACAACTCCCTCAGTCCCATCAAACCCATTTAGGACTTAGCCGTGTATGGAGCTTAAAGACAGAAAAAAATCTAGAATAGCGCTAATAATCGTAAAAAGGTGCGCTATCAATTCCACCTACATTCCCCCACACACTCCGAAAATCCCCGAAATTTCTACGCAATCCAAGCCGCGGAATCCTTAACGATGCCATGGATATGTGATATTTTGAGTGATTTCGTTAAATAACGTTTGAAACAAATTTCTACGAAATTCAATTGGGCGAAATTTGTGTTTTTCAATTGTTGAGAATTTCTCAAATGCTCTTCGAAAAGTTTTTAAGAATTCCTTAGAACATTTTTAGGATCTTTGGTAATATTTTAAAAGCCCTGATTTTGAAGTTGCTGACACCTAATCATATCACTTTTGGAAACCTTTTAGTTCTTCTTCTTCTTCTTAGCATTACGTTCTCAGGCAGGTACGATGATACTCTATGTACAGGGAAGTCAAGGAAATTTCCATTACGAAAAGATTCTGGACCGACCGGGAATCGAACCCAGACACCTTCAGCATGGCTTTGCTTTGTAGCCGCAACATGAAAAAAAAATCATATCCCATACCCTTAAACTATTCTCCCCACCCCACTCGTGGGTGGAGCCCAGTACTAATCCATCATGTTTCACGCGGGTACTGTTTGTAACCTCTGTCTGGCCGCGCAAAGGACTCATCCTTCATAAAAGCGTCCAATTTAACGAGAAAGGTGTGCACCGAAACGATCAATAATCGTCGGTCGGTGAAATATATGGCCCCATAAATGCGTCGGACCGAAATGGGCCCAATTTCAACATGGACGACTCCCGTGATGGAGAAATTTTAAGATGCTGTAGGTCGTAAAAACACTTGTACACCTATCCCGATGCGGGACAGGTCGATGAAATCAAGCTTTCATCGTTATGATGGAAATCTTGTTCGGATGGACGCTGATGAGGATATTTTCCAACCAGGAGTTGGTGGAAGGGCAACCTTCTTGGAAGGTTACGGTGTACGAGGTTAAGTCTTGAAAACGTTCTCTGTTTAGTTGCTTATAACATGGTGAGCGTTGTAGACGCATACAATTTTAAGAAACATTAATTGAACCTACAAAAACAATTCATGCGCCGTAACATTGTGTCACCAACAATAGGAGGAGAAGACTTCATGAAGTTTATGTGGGATTCCTCAAGAATATTATTCAGGAGTCCTCAAATCCCCGTTTTTGGAGCTTTCCGAAAAATTTCTTTGGAATTATTAAGAACTCGCTTCAAGATACCTCAACAAATTTTTCAAAAAAACTCCTCAGGATTAGCAAAAAATAACCGTATTCCAGGACTCGCCACAAACTACGGTAAGGATTCGTCAAGTTTCCTCTTATGGAATAGTCAAACACATTGTTCAGAACTCAACAATGATTATTGATATTTAAGAATTCGTCGAAAATTCCCTTCTAGATAACATATTTTTTCAGGATTCTACTAGATTCCTTCTCAAGATTCAGCTAGAAACATCTTAAAGATTCTGCAAAAACCGTCTTAAAAATACTGCTAGAATCGCCTTTAGGATTCTGTTAAAATCGTCTTCAGGATTCTGTAAGAATCCTCTTTAGGATTCTGCTAAAAACGCCTTCAAGAATGTTCTTTAGGATTCCGCTATAATCATCTTCCGGGTTCTGCTAGAATACACTTCAGGATTCTGCTTGAATCCTCTTCAGAATTCCGCTACAATTTTGTTCAGGATCTTTTTTTTTGAAGAGGATTCTATCTTCAAGATTCTATCCTATTCAGGATTCTGTTAGAATCCTCTATAGGATTCTGCTAGAGTCGGCTTCAGGATTATGCTAGAATCATCTTCATGATTCTGCTGAAATTCTCTTCAGGATTCTGCGAGAATTCTCTACAGGATTCTGCTAGAATCCTCTTCAGGATTCCGCTAGAAACCTCTTCAGGATTCTGCTAGAATCCACTTCGAGATTCTACTAGTAGGGTTCTAGTAGAATCTCGAAGTGGATTCTAGCAGAATCCTGAAGAGGTTTCTAGCGGAATCCTGAAGAGGATTCTAGCATAATCCTGTAGAGAATTCTCGCAGAATCCTGAAGGATTCTACTAGAATCATTTTCAGTATTCTACTAGAATCGTCTTCAGGATTCTACTAGTTCATCTTGTGAATTCTGTTAGAATCATTTTGAGGCTTCTGCTATAATCCTATTCAAGATTCTTTTAGAATCCTCTCCAGGATTCTGTTAGAATCGACTTTAGGATTCTACTATAAACCTCTTCTGCTTCTCCTCAGGATTAAACTAGAATCCTGCTTAGGATTCCTCCTCGGGATTATACTAGAATCATCCTCAAGATTCTACTAAAAATCTCCTTATAATTCTACATGAATCCTCCTCATGATCCTACTAAAACCCTTCTCAGAATTCTTCTTGTATCTTTCTCAGGATTCTACAAGAATTCTGCTAGAGTTATGCTCAGGATTCTACTAGACTTCTTCTCAGGATACTGCTAGAGTTCTTCTCATGATTCTGCTAGAATCCTTCTCAATAATCTGCTAAAATCTTTCTTAGGGTTTTACTGGAATGCTTGTCAGGATTCTGCAAGAACCCTCTTTAGGATTTTGCTAGAATCCTTCTCAGAACTCTGCTTGAGTCCTTCTCAGGACTCTGCTAGAATCCTCCTCAGGATTCTGCTAGATTCCTCCTCAGGATTCTGCTAGAATCCTGCACATGATTCTGCTAGAATAAGCCTCAGGATTTTGTTAGAATCCTCTTCAAAACTTGTTAGAATCCTCTTCAGAATTCTGCTGAAACCTCCCCTCATAATTCTGCCAGAATCCTCCTCAGGATTCGTCTCAGGATTCTCTAGAACCCATCTCAGGATTCTCTAGCATCTTTCTCAGGGTTCTGCTAGAATCCTTGTCAGGATTCTGCTAGAATCCTTGTCAGGATTCTGCTAGAATCCTTCTCAGGATTCTGCTAGAATCCTCCTCAAGATTCTGCTAGAATCCTCCTCAGGATTCTGCTTGAATTCTCCTCAGGATTCTGCTAGAATGCTCCTCAGGATTCTGCTAGAATGCTCTTCAGGATTCTGCTAGAATCCTTCTCATGATTCTGCTGGAATCCTCCTCAGGATTCTACTTGAATTCTCCTCTGGATTCTGCTAGAATCCTCCTCAAGATTCTGCTAGATTCCTCCTCAGGATTCTGCTAGAATTCTCCTCAGTATTCTGCTTGAATCCTCCTCAGGATCCTGCTAGAATCCTCCTCAGGACTCTGCTAAAATCCTCCTAAGAACTCTGCTAGAATCCTTCTCAGAACTCTGCTAGAATACTGTTCATAATTCTGCTAGAATTCTTCTCCGGATTCTACTAGAATCTTTCTCAGAATTCTGCTAGAATCTTTCTCAGAATTCTGCTAGAATCCTTCTCAGGATTCTGCTAAAATCTTTTTCAGGATTCTTCTAGAATCCTACTCAGGATTCTGCTAGAATCCTTCTCAGGATTCTACTAGAATCCTTCTCAGAATACTGCTAGAATGCTCACGAATCTGGTTCTATCCTTCTAAGTATTCTGCTAGACTTCGTATAAGAATTTTGCTAGAATTTTCCCATAACTTTGCTAGAATTCTCAGGGTTCTGCTTGAATCCTTCCTGCTAGAATTTTTTTCGGATTCTGCTAGAATCCGTCTCAAGATCCTTCCTAGGATCCTGCAAGTGTCCTTCTCAGGATTTTGCAAGAATTATGCAAGAGTTGTTTCCAGGATTTTGCTAGAATGCTCCCCAGAATTCAGCTAGAATTCTTCTCAGGATTCTGCTAGGGTTCTCCTCTGGATTCTGTTTGATTTTTCCTCAGGATTCTGCTTGAATCCTGTTGATAATCGTGCTGAAATCTTCTCCTGGATTCTGCAAGAATGCTAGAACAACAAGATTCCACTAAAATCCTTTTCAGGATTCTACTAGAATCCTCTTCAGGATTCTGTTAGAATCCTCTTCAGGATTCTGTTAGAATCCTCTTCAGGATTCTGTTAGAATCCTCTTCAGGATTCTTTTAGAATCCTCTTCAGGATTCTGTTAGAATCCTCTTCAGGATTCTGTTAGAATCCTCTTCAGGATTCTGTTAGAATCCTCTTCAGGATTCTGTTAGAATCCTCTTCAGGATTCTTTTAGAATCCTCTTCAGGATTCTGTTAGAATCCTCTTCAGGATTCTGTTAGAATCCTCTTCAGGATTCTGTTAGAATCCTCTTCAGGATTCTGTTAGAATCCTCTTCAGGATTCTGTTAGAATCCTCTTCAGGATTCTGTTAGAATCCTCTTCAGGATTCTGTTAGAATCCTCTTCAGGATTCTGTTAGAATCCTCTTCAGGATTCTGTTAGAATCCTCTTCAGGATTCTTAGATCCTCTCAGGATTCTGTTAGAATCCTCTTCAGGATTCTGTTAGAATCCTCTTCAGGATTCTGTTAGAATCCTCTTCAGGATTCTGTTAGAATCCTCTTCAGGATTCTGTTAGAATCCTCTTCAGGATTCTGTTAGAATCCTCTTCAGGATTCTGTTAGAATCCTCTTCAGGATTCTGTTAGAATCCTCTTCAGGATTCTGTTAGAATCCTCTTCAGGATTCTGTTAGAATCCTCTTCAGGATTCTGTTAGAATCCTCTTCAGGATTCTGTTAGAATTCTCTTCAGGATTCTGCTAGAATCCTCCTCTGGGTTCTGCTAGAAACCTCCTCAGGATTCTGCTAGAATCTTCATCAGGATTCAGCTAGAATCCTCCTCAGGATTCTGCTAGAATTCTCCTCAGGATTCTGCTTGAATTCTCCTCAGGATTCTGCTAGAATCCTCAGAACTCTGCTAGAATCCTCTTAAAAACTCTGCTAGAATCCTCTTCATAATTCTGCTAGAATTCTTCTCAGGATTTTACTAGAATCTATCTCAGAATTCTGATAGAATCCTTCTCAGGATTCTGCTAGAATCCTTCTCAGGATTCTGCTAGAATCCTTATCAGGATTCTGCTAAAATCCTTCTCAGGATTCTGCTAGGGTTCTCCTCTGGATTCTGTTTGATTTTTCCTCAGGATTCTGCTTGAATCCTCTTGATAATTGTGCTGAAATTTTCTTCTGGATTCTGCAAGAATCCTTGTCAGGATTATGTTAGAATCCTCTTCAGGATTCTGTTAGAATCCTCCCCAGGATTCTGCTGGAATCCTCTCCAGAATTCTGCTAGTATCCTCTCCATGATTCTGTTAGAATCCTCTCCATAATTTTCGTACTTTCATTAATCTTCTAGAATGCTTTCTAGAATTTTTCTGATATTCTTTCAAGGATTTTGCTAGAATACTTGAAGCGAATCTGTGTTTTATCTTCTTCTCAGAATTTTTTTTCAGGATTCTTATAAAAAAATCTTCAAAATTTTTAGAAAAAACTCTTCCCTAAACTCTTCTCGAGGGTTTTATTAAATTATTTTAAAATCTTATAAAGGATTCTTCTTAATTTATTTTAAAGATTCCTGTCAATTTATATTTCCTTTATGTTCCATTGGATATTTCTCTCTCTCTCTTGGGATTTTGACTGTATTGTTCAAGGATGCTCAATATGATTTTCACTAATTTTATGAGTATGCTTTGATCGTAGTTATTTTTTTTTCTTATTGTCAAATTTCAGCAGAGTTATGTGACTACAACCTGTTAAGGGTAATTTCCATACCGAAAGCTAGCAATAATGATGACACCCTGTGATTACGTCGCTGATGATGTGCTTACCTTTGAACCAACCACCGCTGTCAAAGTCAGCAATTGGGGTCGACTAGAGCGCCATTAAACTGTTCGCCACGCAAGCTACCGTGGGAAAACCCAGTGTTGTTTCGTTACCTTGACTGAGAAACTTAATTTTTCATTCACACCACCCTTTGAACGAGGTGGTGGCTACCTACCTAAGATCTCGCTGGGTTAGATGAACAACACGAGACGATTCCACTTGCGAGATTCTCACGGCTTTTCCCTTGAGGCCAAACGCTTCGGTTAGCCACTGGGCCAATAATTGCCTTCCAGCAGCCAAAAGTGTTCCCCTTCGGTTAATTTCCAAATCAGAACCCGGGAATTGGGGCTTATCCTAACAAACAAAAATTTAAAAAGAAACTTTCAAACAAGATCAGATTCAAGGTGGAATCTCCCGAAGTTGCTGCAGTAACGGAAACTTTACTTACCGAAACCGAAAAACTCGGTCCGCACACTTTGCTTGATTTTCTATCTCTCGGTTGGAAACTTTCCAGTGCTTAACTTTTGCTATTCTTTCGGGCAGCCTGGCAGGACGCAAAAAAAAACTTGGACTGCAGCACATGATTAAAAACAACTGCCCACCAGGCAGTAAAAAAGCGACGTACAAATATGCCTTCTAATAGGGGAAAAAGGGAAATGGCAATTCGCCTTCGTCCGGTTTCTTTTCGGCCTCTCCCGACCAAATGAAATTACACAAAAATCACATAAACAAGTTCAAAATTAAATTTAGATAGCGACTCCGAAGTTGTGTTCACCTTCTTGGGAAAATTTCCTCCCGGCACTCCGGCGTTGAATTTCCGAACCCCTTCCCGCTTCAACAAGGACCAACTGCAGAACTGGGCGTACCAAAAGTTTTTGGCCTGTTTTCATGACTTTTTGCTACAAGTTTTGGCCTTGTCACGAGGAAAGGCGATGGCATTGATCAAAATCTTCACACCTTTGGGATGGTACACAAATTATGTCACGCTAAATTTCGAATTTTTCGACCCCCTCCCCCACCCCTTTGTCACGTTTTTTGTATGAGTCCTTCGAAAATTTTCTAAGGCTTGTCACGCTTGGCTTGACCCCCTCCCCCCATTGGAGCGTGAAGTAATTTGTGCATGACCTCTTTTGTAGAAGTGAAAAAGTGTTGACGTTCGGTTTATGGGAAAGGTCATATCAGTCGTATCAGATTCATTTTCAAATATTTAGGAGCTGTTATGCATACTTATGAAATAAATATCGATAGTAATCTTGTCGTAAACATTTCTGCGATCGATTGCAATAAGGTCGAAACCACTCACAACTCTAAGGAGCCGTGTGATGATAGTGCCATTTTTCTGCACGCCAGATGTCCTGATAGGTAACATCCTCGAGTGCAATGTAGAACAGCAAATTCGAAAGTGCGTCTTCTTGCTTCAATCCTTTTAATGTCACAAACGAGCTTGACACCTCATCTGCAATCCGAACACTTGATTTCGAACCATCCAGCGTTGCACGAATGAGCCTAATTAGATTCGCCGGAAAACCATGTTCAGACATTATCTACAACATTATAGTTCATTTCTTTTCAGTAAATCATACACCGCTTTAAAATCAGTAGTTTTGCCCAACACTGAACACCAATATAATAAATGAATGTAATGTTTTGGACAATACTAATAATGGAAATTTAAGAAAAGTCCATTCTCACCCCAGATGGTTGAGTTTTCCCTCTTTTTTTTTTCGTTGACTTGTGCTAGGTGACAGGTTGGCTTTCCCTCCACGCTCACCGCCTTCATCCACCACTAGTGGAGTCTGTGGGACCAACAATTGTCGACGGACGGAATGACGACGGCGACGACGAAAACAAGCCATCGACGACGACGCCAGCCGAGACGACAGCAAAATGCTTGGGAGAGGCTGTGAAAGGACGAGCAGGCGGACAGATAAGAAAGTCAATGGTTAGACGTCACCGAGTGGGGTAGTTTTCAACTTTTTTTTCCGTTTCCAAGTGAAAACTTTAAAATTACCGACAATGCGTCCAAAAAAGTTTTGCGCTTTCCGGTGAAGTTGATTGAATGGGAAGGGGGGAGGGATGTGGTGCGCATTGGTGAAGTGGTGCCACCCAGTTGGGACAATGTGGTTCTGTTGTTGAGCAGAGAGAGTGTTCTGACTTTTGATTCGTAGGTGGCAGTGCAGTGTTAATATGCGGTCACAATGGAGATAGAAAGTTGAAAAAAAAACTCTGAAGGACTTTTAAAAAATATTCAAGCAAGTTATAGGTATAGAAATTGGTGATTTAAAGCTCTACAGATTCAAGATCTCTGACGAGCATTGATTAACGATCACTCAAAACAAGAGTTAAGATTAACATGTATTGTAAAATATCAATGCCAATTCATAAAATGTAAGGTTTCAATACAAAGTCAGAGTTAAACCCGTTGTGCACTACAATTTAGTTTTTGTTTAACCATATTTTCAACTCATTGCAGAATTTAATTTATTTTTCTAACGTAGAATCATCTGGGAAACGCAATGGATAACATTTCTACTAGTATTGGTAAATGTAAAGGAACATTGTGCCCATATTTTTTTTCGGTGTTTGAGTATAGATACAATTAATTTCAACTGCCCAGTTTATTCTCTAAAGGAAAATTGTTTGAAAAAAGGTTATACAGTGGGATTCCGTTTTTGGCAACAAAGTCGAAATTTTCAGTTGCCAAAAACGGAACCGTGCCAAAATCGGAACCCTTATTTTAAATTTTATTTTTCAACTACTGGTTTTGAAAACATCATTAGAATGTTATTACATCATCCTTATAGAACCATATGGCATAAAGACTTCTGAACGGTTCACTTCGAAGCAGTTTTCCGTAATATTGTTCTATGCTATGGATCTATAGCGCCGACATGTTAATTGTGGCAAACGGTCTACATCCATGCTTTTTACACCTCAACGTCTTTAATGATTTTAGAAGCTTTATATAAACTATTTGTATGAGTGGGCCATGTAAAATTAATAATCGCAAAAGTGGCTTTTATACAAGAACTGAACATTTTCCTAAAACTGTGTAAGAATACGAAAAAAATTAAATGTGTTACTGTATTCATACAAAGACGTTTTAAAGCACAAATCAAAAGCCCTGGGTATTGAAAAACATCAAAAATCAGTTCAACTTTAGGCTTTAGCGTAAAATTTTACAAAATTCGGTAAGTTTAGAATACATTCCTAATTAATGTTTCTGATAAAGTAAAGCATTTCATAATGAATGATTGACTGCAGTCAAAAGACCAAACATAAACAACTACATCTCATGATCCATGAATGCGACTCGTAATTTTGAAGAATACACATACAACTTTTATTATTTTTACTTGAAGTGAGTTTTTATTTAGCTAAACATATAAACATATAAATATATATATTTACATATATCCATGTTATGAAACCTCAAGAACCTGATAGGATTCTTTAGGTGTTCGTAAGTAATCTACAGGAAAACGCTAAGGTTCCGAAGTATCTTGCTAAGAATATTGCTGCTATATTGCCGAAAATTCTCAAGTCTCCAAGGAAAATTTTCAATTTTTTTTTATTCTTAGGTTACCACTAGCACTCCTCAAATTCCTCTGGAAACTTCTACAAGATTTCGCCAGAAATACTCAAAATACCACCACAAATTCACATTTTCCCGCTAGGAATTACCAGGATGCCCTAGAAATCTTAAGAGTTTATTTGGAATCACCAAATTTCGGACTTAATCCCCAATAACCAACTATACATTCTCAGGATCCCACAAAAAAACCCAAGTGTCCACTAGGAATCTGCAGACATTCTCAAGAATCCGTTAAAACTTCTAAGAAGTCCCTTAAGGACTAATAATCTCCTAAGGATTCTCCAGGCTTCAGTTAGGAAACTCATAGTTCCAGCTCACAAGGAACATTTTGTTTATGTTGAGATCCGTATCCTCGATTAAAAACCTTGTACCGAACTCGTCTCTTAAAAATCTAACGTCTTAAAGAATTTCCAACAAAGAGGGAACGTAGCTCTAATTAGTTGGCGCAGAAATATTAATATACACACTAATACCACAAACAAAAAGTTAAAATACTCTTAATCGTTTTTATCGCTCGCTTCAATTATTGAGAATAAGTTGTAGTTTGGACTGTGTTCACATTTGTGCCGGTATTGAATGGAACAATGGAATTCTTAAAAAATAATATGCAATATAGTAAAATCTTCACTTTTTTATGGATTATATGTTGCCACTTCTGCAATTCACTAGGATTAAGCAATTTATTCTATGAAATTCCTTAAAAGTTATGATGCATGACATATTGTTGTATTTGCATTTATTACTGCGTTGTGTTTTTCATGCGCAATGTATGTAACTCCATAATAATAACAGTGAGCTAAAAAGGTGACTTTTAGTTGCCTAATGTGCTTGTGCTCTGTTCAAACAAGCTGTTCCAAAACAGAAGAGAAGTGATTTTTAGTGTACCACCTACTGGCAGACCCAAGTGGGCTTGACACTTAATAGGAATGCCTAAGAGATTGATCTCTAGTTGAGATTGTGGTGGAGATGAATAGCCTAATGAAACGTTGCGAATGCATGACAAATGACCATCCTGAAGTAAATAAGCGCGTACGGGAGCCCTTAGTAGTTAATAAGATTTGGGGGAATATCAACGAAAATGAAGATCTGGAATGTAATCGGTGTGTAGTTGACCTGCCATTCAGATAAATAAAGAAACAGACACGATAATATTTACAAAAAATTACAAATTTTAATGGTATTCAAAATTGTTGCCAAAAACGAATCCATTTTGTTGCCAAAATCGGGGGGTGCCACAAATGGAGCATGCCAAAAACGGAGCATGCCAAAAACGGAATCCCACTGTAGTAGATGTATCAACGCATTTTTTTAATTCATATACCTAAAAGATTCTAGAAGGGTCCTGCTTGACTAATGCTGAACAGTGTTCTGAAAGATTTTGACGAATTCTTAAGAAATCTCTACTAGAATCATTTTTGTTTTTACAATAAGATTCGCGAATAATTTTTTATTTCAGGATTTACGAAGAATATTCTTCAAGATCATGCGACTCAAAGGTAAAGGGAGTCTATAGAAGTAAATGATGGAAACGAATAGGTGCATAGGCGTCGCAAGGGAGCGACAAGATTGAAATTTAATTAGGTGGTGAAAATTGAGCAAGCCATTTTAAAGTTAAAAAAAAAACAATAATAATTTAAAACAATCACGGTCGAAACCTTCTCCTATATATATTCTTCAAGATTCGTGAAGAATACTTATCGGGATCCTGGTAGAAACCAAGAGTATTCTTGACGAATGCTGAAGCGAATGCCTTACCTGAACTGGTTAGATGAATCTTGCATAGGGCTTTTGGCGAATGCTGAAAAGTTTCCGCTTGAGAAGTTTTGAAGATTCCCTTAAAAGATTAATGAGAAACCCTCAATACGATTTTTTGAAACATACTGAAGAGGATTGTTGAAAATTGCTGAAAGGTTTCTTGACAGAGTTCATGACGAATCCTGAAGAGGATACTCGATAAATCCTTTTCTTGAAAATATTGATGACAAATTCTGAACAGAACTTTGATGATTCAGTAAAAATCCCTACTGGGAATCTACACCAATTCTGAAAAGGATCTTTAACAAATCCGCAACATACCGTGCGGGATCGAAATCTGTACACCTAAAACATGAATCTTAATCCGTCCACTTCATACAAAACGCCTACTATTTCAGTCTATTTGTATGGAGCGTACGGATTTTCAGCCTGTACGGATTTCGGTCCCCACTGTAATTCCTAAAGGACTTTGACGAATCCTGAACAAGCTTCGGTTAAAAGGATTCTTGCACGTTTTCAAGTTTTGTGTTCTTGAAAATTCGAGGGGCTGTTCGGGGCACGTCAGGAGTTAATCATCAATGTTAACTTCCTTTTTCCGATCAGCCTAGATAGCCGCGTAGTGTCGGTAGCGGTTGTTTCAACTGGCTAAGAATTAACACTACGGACTGCCTGTTCCGGTGGTAAAAGTCCACCTAACAGGTGACCCCTAATTCATGCGGCTTTAAGCTTACCGTGCCTAAGAATGAATGGTTAGGGGGGTTTAAATAAAACCTAACCGCAAACGGAGCCTGTGGAGTATTAGGGCGCTCTCTACAGTATTACGCTCTTCCTGTTCTACCCGGAGCAATGGTGCAGGTGACCTTGTGTTTCTCCGAGATAATCGACTTCCCTTCTTCAGTCTCAAGCCTGAGGCATAATAAGGGTGGGATTATTAATACGTTATAATTTAGTTTAAATTTTCACCTTAATGGTCTCGCATTATGCGTTTTACACAGTGTATTCTGTGCTTTTCGCCTTTGGCGACTTTTAAGAGATACCGATCTGGTTTTTTCGCTGCTGGTCTTTCGTGCTGAGATTGCGAAAAGCTTAATCCTGCCTAGTTTGGGTAGTGGCTACAGTTAGGATAGCTTAGTTAGACCGATCTTCAGCATAAAATATCAGCAACGATGATTCTTTGTAGACTCATGCAAATGGTACAGCTTAAGTGGCGCTAGTTCAAAAACCTTACTTTTGTGAGCTTTTATCTAGATAACCTTGTGGACCCAGTTTTTGCTATTTTCAGAAACATGAAATGGTAAACTCACGTGACATGCCTCGTGCATGCGTGCTCGTAAATAGCGCAGACGTTGCTACACTCATTTCTGAGTTAACAACCAGAGATGTATGTGATGTCACAATTGATATTTCTGTTCATATGTTATATATTCAATAGGAAATACGTCTTTCGTTTTGTGGTGTATTTACCACATGATGAACCATCCCCAATGGATGATTTCAAACGAGTTGTCGTTCACTGCCTATGAAAAGGCCTTCTGCTGATTGTGGGCAGTGATGCTGATACTCATCACATCATCTGGAGCAGCTCGGATACCAATCCGAGAAGCTCCAGTCTGATGGAATGCTTATGTAGTTCAAATCTTGGATTACTTATTGTAGGAACCTTCATGGTATCTGCTAGAGAAGAAGTGTTAGACATAATGCTTCGCTCGAACAGAATCAGTCACGAGTTGACGAATTGACATGTATCAAATGATGAATCATTATCTGATCATCGCTACATCTCAATATGAACATATGAATGTAAATTTGCAGACTTTGCATTTGTTATACTCCACAAACTGGGAATTGGTTGTGACCAAATACCATGGATTCTCTGCGTCCATTGGAAATCCTAGTGATTTGGATGTTTCCACTTCCGGTGAATTGGGACACAATTGTCCTTGCTTCGAGTGATCTCACAATTGCTTGTCACTTTGCTTATAGGAAATGTTCCTCACAAGTCCCTTCGCAGGACGTCTGGCTATTTGTAAAGGAATATGTCAGATAGTCAGACTGCCTTTAAAGCTCTTGCTTCGGCCAACTCAGGGTCTAAGCTTGTTATCGCACGTCGAACTCAATTTGAGGAACTGAATTCAGTGAACTCTGTAAACCTTGTATGGGTCCTTGCTATTCTTCCATTGCTGGGAATGAATTGGCTTATGAATTAGCTCGCAATGGAGCATCGCATGACTTCATTGGCCCTCAGGCAGCTATTCCAATTTCGAAGTGCTGTGTGAAGCTTTTGGGCGGCAACTCAGCACAGCAATATTGGAATAATTTGGAGTCTTGTCGTCAAACAAAATTGTACATTACTGAGCCATCCCAAAAATGGCTAAGTATTTAACAAATCTGTCAAAGCAGAATTGCAGTCTATTGGTTACAACCTTGACTGGCCACTGCCGACTCAACTATCACATGGTAAATATTCAGCGTGCTGATACATTTGTGTGTGATAGTTGTGATTCCGATTATGGAACTTCTTATCACCTGATATGTAACTGTCCAATTTTTGCGTAATTGCGATTCCAATTACTTGGTAAACACTTATTAAGTGAAACTGATTTCAGAAACCTGAATCTTCAGGACATTCTGTCATTCTTAACCCGCTGTGGTAATGAGCTATAGGCTCTCTTTACGCTCTTGCGTTTTGCAGTGCCCTTTTTAGGGCGCTGTTCGAACCCATTGTGATATGGAGCTACATGCTCTCAATTCGCTTATGCAATTTTCCCTCTTCAAGGGACCCCACTCCTATTTCCTCCCATCTTTCCCTTCCCTTTCCTCTCCCATCGGGTAGATGATGAAATAGGCTCAATTATGGCGATGGCACAAATCTCCCAAATGGCGGGGAACGTGCCTCTGGAGCCGGCCTTCTGATACCTGATAAAAGGATTCTTGCACGTTTTCAAGTTTTGTGTTCTTGAAAATTCGAGGTTCAATGTATCTTCACCTTAAACACCAGCTATCTATTCGTAAGCTGGAAAGAAGAAACAAAACATACAACACTAGCTCAACAATAAACTGAAGTATTCAAATAATGAATGCATAATGAAACACTGTAATGTGTTTTCATAAAGTTATTGAGCGGATATTGAATTGCAGCTTATGTTATTGAACATCAAACCAAATTTTGTACCTAACTCTATAGGGCAAGGCTACAAGCATCATCAAAATGATACCTTCGGAGGACCGAAAACCAAAAGCATTCGCACCGTACTAGAAGAAACCAAAGAAAATAATTCTAGTTTTTTTTTTGTTTTACGCGATGGGTCGGAATGTTTTCACGTTCAAGGTTGGGGGAATTGAAATCCCCACGACTATCAATTCAGGAGCAGACGCAAATATTATAACGAAGAATGTTTGCGAACAAATGAGGCACTTTGAAGTACAAGTAACAGATGCATCTACACGAATTGACAGATCTCTCATTGCATATGGAGCCGAATAGCCTCTGTAAATTGCAGGAATGTTTGGTTCGCAGATTCAGGCGGGTAACAATAAGGTGACAGCGAAGTTTTATGTCGTTTAAGATGGTCAACACTGTTTGCTAGGTAACCAAACAACCGAAGATCTTCAAGTTCTCAAAGTTGGATATGATATTGCCTCAATTGGTTCTATCCCATTAGGCCGAATGCTGTTTGACCCAAAGGGTCGGTAAGCCGAAAGGCTCATTAGGTCGAAAAAGGTCGATAGTCTAAACCTAAAAGCCCACAATAACCGCTGTGAAATATAACTAAAAAGAACAGCATTTGATTGAAAGAAAGAAAAAACACTGACGAACGTGTTAGCCATTTGAAATAGTAGTAAATGATCAAATGTTATTTCGGCCTAACGACCCTTTCGGCCTAACGGTTTTTTCGGCCTAACGGTATTTGGCCTAACGACCTGCGCCCGGTCTCTACAGGTAGACTAATACAAATCTGTCGTTGTTTTTCTTGAATAAATTTGAATTTTCTCTATGAGAGGGATTCCACGGAGGCATGCAAGTCGATTCTGATCGACCATTTCAAAAATATCTGAAACTTTGCACAGTTTTCCAGTTCCATCTAAATCGTCATTTTCCGATATCAAATCTTCAAGTTGAGTCACGACTAACTTTTCAAAAGGGTGTATGTGAAAATGGTTCAAAAATATTCAAAAAGCTGCACAGTAAAAACGGTTCGTTCGATTGTTAGACAACTAAAGAAACAAAGTTAGACAACTAAATAAAGATTCCAAAAAAAATACACACAGTAAAAAAATTTTTTTTTGCATTAAAAAACATCATTTTTGTCACAAAAACTCAAATATCTCAAAACCCTATCGGAATACCAACGTAATTTATTGAGGGAAAACGGTCCATTATATTAGCTATCTACCATAAAAATTTGGTGATGGTAAACCAATAAACAAAAAAGTTATGACATTTCAAATATTTCACAAATTTGACAATTAGTGAAAAAAATTTTTTTTTCATTGTTAATTTTTTTTTAGGACCGCAGTTTGTTGCTGAATTTTTTGTTAAGGGTACCACATGAGGTTAACAAGTTGTTTTCATGATATTTTATTTAATTATTCATAATTATTATAGCATCTATTAGAAAGTTAGACGCGATCCAGTGTTGTGATCTAAAGTCTTGATAGTGTCATATTTTTTATTGTACGTAACTGAAGAAAAATTCTCTCAATAGTGTTGAAACCTTTTGATAAAAGGAACCTATAAGAAATCTAATATTGAAGACAAAAGCTACAAAAAAAGTTTTCTATACAGGTATACGACTAGTTTACCTGCAAAAAGTTTACCTCGTAGAGAACAAGGCGGGTCTATACCCAGGTGATCTAGTATACGTAAAGCAGGTCGGTTTTCTCGGCGCTGGTTTTCTCCACAAAGTTAAAATCTGATTACATCTGGGTATAGACCCGCCTTGGTAGAGAATAGACTTTTTTAATCATATTTGGGAGAAAGCGAGTAACTTCAACAACATCAAAAACATGATAGGTACATACCATGAACATACTCACGAAAAAGCTAAAAATATACTACCACTATGGTTATAAAAGATTTAATTGTAAAATTTTTCTTCAGCCAAGCAAACGACACCAAACTAGTCAGTAAAAACTTAAAAGTGATTTTGTTTATTAAAATCTAACGAGCAACATGAGTAGTCGCTTTCTCAACTGTTGCAGGCCGTTTGCAGAAAAAAAGTGTTCGAAAGAGCTACGAAATCTCACCGAAAGCACCATAGATGAACTGAAAGCGGCTGGTTATGCTTCAATGTCTACATTGAATACAAATTTACGCATTTGTACGTCCTGCCGTTTAAACGTTGACAAACGGGCAATCTGTACATCATCGGTGGATCAGGTTGCAGGAAGTTCGAAAACAACAACAACTGAGGAATTACTAGATGCACCGACAACAACTGAGGAGTTACCAGAAGTACCAAGTGCAGATAGTCTTGCCACGGTACCATCAGCGACATCTGTTTCAACAAATCAATCAGAAGATGAGTGCATCCAGAAGGTCAACATCGAACGCTTCAACGAAGGGATAGCTGGAATAAAAGTGACTCCGATTAAATGGACGAAGATGGGTTACGTCAATTATCCCTAGAAAAAATACCATGAAATCAACGAAACTGTACGAAGAAACCTCTTCAAATTAGGACCTGAGGATGTGGAAAATACAGACTACGATGAGGTAATTATGAATATGAAGGAAAGGTTCTCGAATCTAGCCACGACAAGGAAAGAAAAATTATTGATTTTGTCGATGCTGCCAAGTTCGTGGTCTATTCAAGACGCCATTGATGAGTTAAAAACCAATAGAAATACAGCAAAAGAGGCAAAACAATTCAAAAATAACTGTCTTGCAACCAAAAATGCTAGGTCGAGTACTTCATTAACAGATGAGACAAAAGAAAAAATAATTCAATATTTTGAAGACGATGAAGTAAGTAGAGCTATGCCTGGCCAAAAAGATTATGTATCTGTAAAAAAAGATGGAAAGCGTCAAGCAATCCAAAAACGATTAATGATGACTACTTTGAAAGAAGCGTATACACGCTTCAAGGAAATTAACGAAAATAATAAGGTAGGTTTTTCCTCATTTGCAAGCCTTCGTCCAAGGCAATGCAAGCTTCTATCCAATTCAGGAACACATAATGTTTGTGTGTGCACAACACACGAAAATATTAACCTAATCTTACATAGTTTGAAAAGAATCAATTTATCAAAGGATATTAAAATGTTAACTGGTAGTCTTTTGTGTGAAAATACAACATCAAATTGCTATCTACGATCTTGTTCGGATTGTCCAGATTCTTCATCATTGGAAAATACTTTATTCGCTGAGTTTGAAGAAAATTATATTGATCAGTTATCATTTGAGCAATGGGTGACCACGGATAGGTGTGACCTAGAAACTATTGTAAAACCTGTAGTTATTTTCTTGCTTGAAATTAGAAAGTTTAATTCCTCGCGACTTTATTAAAACAGAGCAATCCCGCTTTTTAAAAAATACGAAAAATACATTACAAGATGGTGAATTTTTAGTCATTTGTGATTTTTCTGAAAACTATAGCTTTGTATTGCAAGATGAAGTGCAGTCCCATCACTGGAACGTACAACAAGCTACAATTCATCCATTCGTTATTTATTTCAATGGAAGTACGCAAATTGAACATTTTAGTTTTATTGTAATTTCCGAAGATTTAAGACACGACTCAGTATCTGTAAATTTGTTCATTGCCAAAATGATTAACTTTTTACGCGTTGATAAGGATAAAGAAATCAGAAAGATATATTTCATGTCTGATGGAGCAGCATCGCAGTACAAAAACCGTAAGAATCTTTCGAGCCTATGTCAATTTAAATCAAAGTACGGAATTGATGCAGAATGGCATTTCTTTGCTACGTCACATGCCAAAGGTCCTTGTGATGCTATTGGAGGAACCATAAAGCGCATGGCCACAAGAGCAAGTTTAGCCAAAGAACGTGAGCATCCAATTAAAACTGCAAAAGAACTATTTGATTGGGCGAATCGCAGAAAAGAAGAAGATTTAACAAAATTATCATTTTGTTTTACTACTACTGAAGAGTACGAATTAACGGCATCAGAGCTCAGCGAGCAATATAATAACGCGAAAACGATCCAAGGAACCCAAAAATTTCACTGTTCCATTCCATTGTCAGAAAATAAAATTAAAGCAAAACTATACTCGAACTGTACTGATAATGATGCAAAAGTGTTCGATATTGTAAAAAAATTGAATAACAATAAATAAATAAATAAGTATTAATAAAATGTTTTCATGATCTCATAACGCATACCCAAATCCAAAACTTTCAAAGTTTATATATAACATTTAGAAACTCATCGATCATACTCTAAAAAAAAATATCCTGGTAAAAAAAAAATATTTTCGTGTAATCTGTTAATTCATTTTAATTTATACATATATACATATACATATAATATTTATACATATACATAATATTTATACATACAATATACATAATACTAATGAATACATGAAAACGACTTGTTTAATTCACGCAAGGCCCTTAACAAAAAAATTAGCAACAAACTACGGTTCCCGTAATAATTTACACCGAAAAAAAATTTTTTTTTTCTACTAAATGTGAAAATTGTGACATGTTTGAAATGTCATAACTTTTTTGTTTATTGGTTTACCATCACCAA
The DNA here is from genome assembly GCF_002204515.2 of Aedes aegypti. Lineage (NCBI taxonomy): Eukaryota > Metazoa > Arthropoda > Insecta > Diptera > Culicidae > Aedes > Aedes aegypti. The sequence continues at coordinate 131,039,116 of NC_035109.1, read as the reverse complement.
ATTTTTATGGTAGATAGCTAATATAATGGACCGTTTTCCTTCAAAAAATTACGTTGGTATTCCGATAGGGTTTTGAGATATTTGAGTTTTTGTGACAAAAATGATGTTTTTTAATGCAAAAAAATTTTTTTTTTACTGTGTGCATTTTTTTTTGAATCTTTATTTAGTTGTCTAACTTTGTTTCTTTAGTTGTCTAACAATCGAACGAACCGTTTTTGCTGTGCAGCTTTTTGAATATTTTTGAACCATTTTCACATACACCCTTTTGAAAAGTTAGTCGTGACTCAACTTGAAGATTTGATATCGGAAAATGACGATTTAGATGGAACTGGAAAACTGTGCAAAGTTTCAGCTCAAAAGAAAAAAATGAATTAAAAAATTTACCAAATTTTGGTGCTGTTGCTTGGAATCACTCATGAATACAATGTATTTATGGTATGCTTCTCTTGATATATCTAGCTGTGCTTTTTCTGAAAATAAGGCTGATACAAATATTAATTTTCTTTTATGTCACCCCCCCCTTCAAAAATCCGAAAATTTTGAAGGGGTGAAAAAAAAAGATTCATCATTTTTTTTGACATTAGTTAGGTTTTTTTTTTAATTTTTAGAGTAAAAACTAGGTAAAATAATGATCCAGATGACCATTGGAAAAAGTTTAACAACTATCGTTAAAATATAAATTCGAAAAAATAACTTTTTTTTTCCTTTTTTAATTTTTTGTTCCTTATTTATTTTTATCCCCCCCCCCCCTCGTACCTTCCAAGTGGTCTCGGACATAGAAGAAAATTAATATTTGTATCAGCCTAATGAAGACAATACCAGCTGGCCTTGTGGGGGTGATTGTATATCTGGACGATGCGGTAGTATTTGGACGTAGTAAGAAGGAGCATGACTGGAGATTAGCATTCTTATTGAAGCGTTTTTATGAGTATGACATTTGCTAAGCGATTTCAATCTTCTTGGATATTAAGGGGGCTTTTGATGCGGTCCTAATGATGTCCTTTCAGACAAACTCCACGAATATGGGCTCTCGACAATTGAACAACTACTTGTACAATTTGTTGTCTGAGCAACATATGAACATCGTTCAGGGCTCCTCAACAACTTCAAGAATTAGTTACCTGAGTCTCCCCCAGGGCTCATGCTTAAACCCTTTTCTTTATAACTTTTACGTTGAAGACATTGATTACTGTCTAATGGAAAATTGCTTGCGGATGACGTCGTTATTCCTGTTACAGGACTAAAGGCGGACGATCTGAAAGGACCATTGCAGGATACTCTGGACAATTTGTCTACTTGGGCCTTGAAGCTAGGTATCGAATTCTCTCCGGAGAAGACTGAGTTAGTTGTCTTTTCTAGGAAGCGAGAACAGGTAAAACTAGAGCTCCAATTCATGGGTAAGGAACTTACTCAGGGTTTTTCGCATATGTACCGTCAAACGAGGTTTCTTGCAACAGGGGTGAAACTTGCAACACTTCGACATGTAACCGAATTGGCGTTTCGTTCGACATTGAGTTAAATTATTATCATTTATTACGCCGTTTATTGACCTTAGATATACAACATCATTTTTTGGCAAGGGTTTGGGTATTGTTTCTTTTCTGGTTGGTTTGCTGGAGGTGAAAATCATATTACACATTGGATTGTATGAAATTAATGCTGACAAACGTTCCTCTTACCACACAAACGGTAGAAATATGACATTCGAGGCATTTGCTATCAGTTACAGTACTTAGTAGTGTACATATTGACAATATACAAGTTTTGATAATGATATGCTTTAACACTATAAAAAATCGAAATCGATTTTGACTACCCTTGTGGGGTAACTTCCACCAGCAACTTTGATCTCAATTGTTTGATATTTCCTGCCGATGACAAACGGCAACAAAAACACATGAAACGGCAAAATTGAACATATATTTGTATAGTAACATTAAAATGTTTGTACCTCAATCAATTCAATACACATTTGATACTAACTATTGGAAAATTTAAATAAATCGTATTATTATTTGATTTAGTCTTAATTTCTTCATGAAAATGATGAATAATTTAGAAAATCTGCATAAAATTAACTTACAGATCTGCCATTGGGATCTCTCTGCATGAAATATGATGAAAGTTATGTCAAAACACCAACAGATACCATTATAAGACATACATATCAATATGTTATACGTCGCTTTAATTGAAATATGTCTAAAAAATAAGTTATGTGAAATAAAACCTAAAATACCATTGTATTTGTAAAAAAGTTGCATTAAAACCTTTGAATGACTTTCCGATAACTGTCAAGACTTATGATATGCTAGAATTTTCCCGTGTGGACACTCTATGCAATGTCAATGCAATTTTTAATCCAAATGATTCAATACTCATAATTCAATCAATAATATTTAGTTTTCTAAGAGAAGTGTAGCCTGTTTCTGATTATTGTTATGCTTTTACTGCAGAAAATTAATAATAATCATAATAACATCATATAGGAAAAGTTTTCAATAGTGTACTTTAGGTAGCACTGTGTGTTGCATGCTACCCCACATCAGGGGCAGCATTAAAAATGCATATTTTTCGTCTCTCCTGATCCCAGAGTGGAATTCTTTACGCCGAACCAAAGAGGTTAAATTAAGAGCAAGGAAGAAGCCTGCTTGGAAGACCTTAATTTGCACACATTTTGGCTTGATTAAGAACCAAATTGATCAATAATATGTTAATGATACTAAAAGAGTATGATTTTGCTAAATAATAAGAATTGATTTCTTACAAGTAGACTTCAAAAGGCAAAACCTCGTTTTACGAACTAAGCTTCCTCGTTTTACGCACTAATTCAATTTACGAACCCCCGATCTAGTTCGTAAATTGAGGGTAAGGCACCGACAGTGGACGATTTGCCATTTGAAAGAAGCATCACACTAGACAACGGACTAGCATGCAACGCCCAATGGCACAGACGAAATATATTTCGGACGAAAAGTTTTCCGGACTGAAGCGGGAATCGAACCAACACTGCATAAATCAATGCGGCTAAATGCTTGGTAACACTAACCGCACGGTCAAGAAGTTCACCAAGTTACAGTGTATTTGAATCTACCACCTTAAGCAGCGATCATTCGTAAAATTAATTTCATATTCAAGCAAGCTTTCTATTCTATTTTTGAGTCAAACGATTGTTTGAGGTGACCCATGAGTTCCATGAGGTCATAAAATTGTCCAAGATCTCGTCAAACGTTTGCCGAATATCTGATGCATTTAAGAAGCTCTTCTCCTTCAAATAAGTTTTTACCAGACACACTATCAAAATTTACAATGAAAACCATTTGTGTAGTCGAAGAATCAATAAAGAACAAAACTATCTAAAGAGAGTCTCTCAATGTTCAAAAAGTTCATCAAGTTTTTGTTCAAAGACACAAAGGCTCACTCAGCTAAATAGCGATCTCTGTCAAAGTTGGAATGTAATCTCTAAATAGATTAGAAACCCAAACAAGTGTCTTAATTTCTTTGAAAAGTAATCACTACCATTTTCGCACTTGCGGATATCGCGCCTGTTCGGCTTAAGTCTTTACAATTAAATTTTCTCCATCTATAGCACCGTCGCTAATCAATTCCCTCTCATTTTTCTCTTTGTTTCTTCACCCAGGTAATGACACCACCACCAAACCGAGCGATGATACATTTGGCAATGGTGTCGTGAATATTGCCTTCTTTGCAACGGATCTCTTCGCGCACGCAAGAGACACGGATACGCTTCGTTAGCTCTCTGTTGCGCATTGTAAGTAAGACGAAGATCAAGCCACGATGATGGGTGCGCAAAATAAAGACCACAATCGGCGGGGTTGTATTGATGACGGTGCTGGTGTCTGCACAACCTGTCCAGATCGATTCGAATATGCAATTCGATGCAATCACTACTGAATCAGTAGGAGAGACTGGATAGAGTTGATCCTACCCTATTTTCTGGAAACCAATAACAGATTTATTTTGAGTTTTTTCTTGAATCCTTTGTTTTTTATAATTTTCAACATTACATTCATTTTCGTATATCCAGGTATTTTGTGTTAGGCAATACTATCATACTTATTAGGGTAAACTTATTTTGACTTTTTTTAACATTTTGTTAACAACAGATAAGTTGATTTTTCCTGCTCATAAGTGAAACAAAAGCTTTCAGTGTACTTAACCTAAATATATAACGCATTGATTGTGGCAATAGAAGATTGCAACGGTTTTTGTCTTAAATTATTAACAATTTCATTCGTCATTTGTTCCAATGTTTCACCATTTGATGTACAATGTCACTCATTAGTACTAAACGAGGAAGGAAGCAAAAATCATTTTAAAAATTTTAATTTGGATCCCCTTCATAGTTTTGTTCCTGTAATTACAACAGCTAGTCCATATTGGTACAACATACAACATGGCTGGGCTGAAGATTTGTCTGAATATCAAAAGTTTGTTCTTAAGACAATGTTTTGATTTTCTATTGATAAGTGGATAAAGACATTTTATATATTTGTTTCATTTCCTTAAATGCTCTCAATGTGATTTTTGAAAGGTAAATTTTCAGTTATCATGAGCCATGGATACTTAACTTACCTCTCATCGTGACAACATGTCTACATGAAGGATTCAAATAAAGAGCGCTTGGTTGAAGATAAAGTCTCCCCAGTCTCCCCTAATCGTGCACTCCAAGCTATCGGAATCGTGCAGATCTCTTCGCCACGAATTGGCCTTCACTGAAACTGTCGCTATGCGATTTCAATCGGTGTCGTCGGTATAACGTTTTTTTTCTGCGCTCTTGAGTAAGCGGCGATGGTATCGCTTTCGGATGTCTAAGGTTACCACCAGATTCAGTGAGTTGCATCGACTCTGGAAAAATCACAGCCAAAGATCATGAGCAGAAACAAAAGGAAACGAAACGCCAAAAAGCGAAAGTGATCACGCGCGACTGGTTTCAGGGGTGCATGGATTGGGTACAAGTTCGGTTCGGAAAATGGGACAGCGAGACACTTATGTCAGATGATCTTTGCGCATCGTGAGCAATGGCCATAAAATCCGAAATCGAAAGCAGTCACGGGTGTTGGGTTTCCGTCGTCTGAAAATTAGCACATTTAGCAAGTTTCTTGAACGGTTGGATGGTCAGAATGTTCGATGAGTAATAACCGGATTTTGAGGTGTGGATGGAGTTAAGTAATATTAATGGGCTTTGTTTCGTGGAATTCTAGATGGAGGTTTAGGATATTGTTCAAAGAGTTACTGGGATGATTCTAATTGGACAGATATTTTCATAGGCTAACATAATTAGAACTTTTAACAGTTCGACACATTGAATGTCGATGAATGTAAATTGATTGTTGCTTCTAGAGACTGAATACCTCTGCATATCCACTATCACTATGAGAAAAATGCAAAATAGTTTAAAATAAGAATGGTATTTTTCTTCCTTATTCATGGATTGTGATATGCAGAGGTATTCTCGGTCTCTAGAAGCAACAATCATTTCACATTAATAGTACTTCCCCATCCCAACTGACTCGAATGACTTAAAAGCTGCCCAAATGAGCACTTCGAGAGTAAACAGAAAGTCCCATGCCTTATTCATTTGGATCGAAGTGCTTTTATTACTGGTTTCGATCAATCACGTAGTAGCAGAAGTCGATATGTACAGTCGGTTTATGCTATGCTATGAAAAAGATTCGAATTGGGATCGAAACGTTAGAGACAAGAAAATAAATTCATGGGCCTTTTATAAGACTGCAAACCAGAAACAATTTGCTATGAACTCTAAAAACACCGTACTTCCTCCATCAATCGATACACATTGCGAACAAGCCTGATCACAACCTTGCAGCAAACAAATGCCACCCAGCTGCTGCACGACATCACTCAAATGTCAGTTCTAATAGCTTTGCACTGGAATGCACGTGTGCTGCTGCAGTTCACCGTTCGGTTGCGAGCTGATTTGTTTGAATTTGAACTTCACCCCTATCGTCGCGGCGCCGCCTTCGTTGTACAGTGGCAGCGTCCACTACACCAAGGCGAAGGGATGGTACCCCGAATCGCATCGATGCCCCACTAGATAGGGCAATCTGCGAGACGGTCGATACGTAGTATCCATTCGCCGACGTAAACTGTTGCTATTTGCTGTTGCTACAGAACGTCATGCCGGGCTCGGTTGGATTTGACATGAATGCATCCATTGTGCTGTCCATCATGACGGGGAAGCACCAACGATGGCACTGACTGGAACCAACAGCGAGTGACATTTTCAGTGGCCCGATCAGCAGCCGACCTACCCGGATGTTGGCCTGCACGCGAAGTCCGATGCGAATCGGGTCGAACAGGGTCGAGTCGGGCTGGGGGCGGTCATCAGATCTGTTTCTATGGGTGAGTGAGATGATGCTCGCGTTCGCTGTTCACTGTTCGATGTTCATGCTCGTTGAGTGTGATTTTGTGACTTTTGCTGACGCTAATGAGCGCGCTTTGTTGGGAAGGTCGAAAGACCGGTGTGTTCGATGTTTGTAGGGCTTGATATTGGTTACAATCGTGGAGTATAAAACTTGGCGTTTTGTGTTGAAAGCGTTCTTGTGGCAGGCACTTTCGTTAGAGTTGTCATGCTGTAAGCATGATAAAAATATCAAAATGCAATCAGCAATCCTGGTAGCGCTTATTTGGAAACTAAAATCTATATACTGGACTAGAACCTCCGTAAAGGGCTGATATACACTGTAACCTTAATTTACGAACTAGACCGGGGGATCGCAAATTGAATCAGTTGGTAAAACGAGGGAGTTTAGTTCGTATAACTAGGTTTTGTCTTTTGTGTATACTTGGGGATGAATCAAATGTTACGTAACACAAAATTTGCCAATTTTATACACCCTTCCTCTCCGACGTAACAACTTTTGTATGGACAATTTAAACTTTTTGTATGAACCTCAACACTACGGAATATCCATTCCGCCCATTGCGTTACGTAATATTTGAACGATCGCTTGTGAGAAATTATTTTATGTTTATCAAGAAATTATGTTTTTTCAGTACCGCGAGTAATTTTTCTGCACTGCACCCTGACAGTGCTGACTCGCAATGTGCTTTGGGCTGCGTAGTATCGAGTTGTCTCATTGTCACTCCTTGCATTTCGTACTCGCGTCAAAAATTCCACTTGCATTAATCTCACTAATATGTGCCTATCAAAGCTCTTAAACACGATGAACATACACACTCAATCACGATTTGCTTGTTCGGTAATTTTTATGCCGGGTACGAATTGTAAATCATAAAAAATACCGAACTTTCAGCTTTTTGATTGAAAACTTCTAAAGTTCAGTAATAATTTTTACTTTTTGGTAGCTGTCAGACCAAATTTTGCAACATTACCGAACAGGCCGAAAAGTCAGTAATAGTAGTTTACGGAACAAGTTGCAGAATGAGGATTTTTACAGCACGAGTCGTAAATTTATCCTACGAGGCTTGCCGAGTAGGATAATTAACAACTTAATTACGACGAGTGCTGTAAAAATCGAATTCTGCAACGAGTTACGTACAACATTGTTTGCAATTTCGTAGAAGACCACTTGAGGGTATCAGAAATTATATCGAAATGCATTCACCATCATTTCACAATTTCTGTAAAATTGTCGTGTAATGATTCATTACGCAACTCAAAACAGTTGCCTAATGAGAAAGCGTTGTGTAATGAATCATTACAGCACTGGTTTCAGTTGTGTAATGACTATTTCCGTACTACATACTTCAGTGCAGGAAAGTAGGCCGTTTCATGACAGATGGGCATGATGAAAAACAGCCTATTACGATGAGAAATTGCAAAAAAACAATTACCGACTATTCAGTAGTTGATCACAAAGCATTTTGAAAAATCTAGTTTATGTAGTCGAAATCATGTGAATTCTGTTTGATGATAAGATTTGTCAACACTCTTAGTAGAAACGCCAAAAATTCACATTTTTCATTTTTATGATAGAGTATGAAATTTTTCAAAATTTCAATAAGTTTTCACTGTGGATACTAATGGTAAGATGTATTTCATCGTATGAGCAATGAGATTTCATGCAAATTAGAAGTTTTTTATTGTGTTTCGGTCAAAACCCAAATGCACGGTAAATGGATCCCTTTCAATATATATGGTTCCTATTACCGTGCATTAGTGTAAAAGGCATGAAATTATTCGGTAATATTGGATTTATTGTTATGGCGTCATTAAACTACTTCATATTTAGTTTTTGACTGAATATGGAATGGTTTGGACAATACAGTCAAACCTTCTATAACGATATTAATGAAAAAAATAATTATTTAGCCAATTTTTAAACTTTTTATGGTTTTTATTGTAAATGAAGATTTGAATACTCTTAAAAATGAGTGAGCACACTACTAGCAACATAGTTACTCCATCAACAACATTTCTTCAAGAAACAAAATTAAATCATGACGAAAACTATACGAATGGTGAATGGTGCACTAGTGTGCACGGTAAATGGTGACATAGAATGGTACGAAGTGACCTTAACATGATATTTTCAAACATATTTTTTGTGTAATTTTTAGTTATGCATCACTAGTTTTAGATTTTTCCCTGAATTATTATATAATTACACGCTACATAGTGGTGTTCTAGCGCGCTTCAAATTATGTGGAAAAGTAATATAATTTTTTGAAGTGACTTTACAAGATTGTTATATTTTGAAGAACCGTTTGTTACATCAAGATTCTCGTTTTGGGAACTTAGTGACTACATCACTAAGTACAGAACGAATTCTTATTAATCCAAAAAACTTTCTGGTACAAATAGCTCCAATCAAAGTTGTTCAACAGATCAAGGACATCCGGAAAGCGAATAGTTTGTTACGCAGTTTTGCCGCTAGGTGGTGCTAATGACCATGTAATATAGAACATTTTTAGCAAGTTCTATCTTGTGATCCACAAATTATAGAAAGTTCGAGTACCGTAATCCGGGGTATCATTGATCAGCGGGGTAACATTGATCGGAATGACTCACCTCATCAAAAGTTCGTATTATCATTTATTGATGAAACATTTCCAAATCATGAATGGTGCTTCTCTTTCTTATATTCATGAGCTAATAAATGTTAATATTTTTGTGAAAATTGCGTTTACCTTATGCGTAAATTTGTCAACTTTTCGAAATAATGATTTTGATTGGTTAGGATGACACTACCGAAGATTCATGTCTCACTAAGTTCTGCAAACGATATAAGCAAGGAAAATGTGATTCTTACTAAAAATGACATCGCCAAAAACGATTCCGTTGTGAAAACTTTTATAAGTATGCTCAATTAAGCAACATTACCGAATTACTGTTACTAATGTAAAATTCCCTTAGGAAATTGCCTACTTTTAGGCGTATTCCGGCGTTCGAGGTGTTTTTAATTTTAAAATAACTCAAAAAGTAAATGACTTGTAAGCGTTTGGCCTTCATATTCGGCTTCAGGGGCCATGATTTAAGTAAGTAACGACATTTTCAGTATTACCGAGCGTTGTTTATATAGGTGATCAATGTTACCCCATATCAACTAAATCAAAAAATTGCCTAAAACATTTGTTTTAACATGCTTAAATCTTTCAATAAGCAAAATACAGTATATAGTCTCGAGCTATGGGTGGCAGTACTTGTTTTAAAAATATAAAACCTGCAACATTTGCATTTTCAAACGAAATATTGAAGAAACATTCAGAAAAATGATCAATGTTACCCCGGATTACGGTAGTTCGTTATTGTGCCGCTAGGTGACGGTAGTGTGTGATTCTGATGAAATAGCAAGTTAGAGTATACGGTAAAGTTGTTCGGACAGTCAAAGAAATCCGGAGGGAAAGCAGTTTGATAAGTTATTCTTCCGCTGGGTGGCGCTAGTAAGCATGTTAAATTGAGCATGCCTAACATCACGTTCAAATTATACAAGTCAGAACCACTTCATTGCAAAGTTATTCAGGAATGATTGGCTCTTGGATTGGCTTTATATTTAAGTAATTCATGATTGATTCACTTCATATGCATGTGGTTCAGATTTGTTTTCACGTGATTCGATATGAGAAATCATGTCAGATTCACTATATGTTCAACTGACTCTGGACTGATTCACCTCATATTCAAGCTCCACATCCAAGTGTTTCAGATCAGATGCGATTCATTTTCAAGTACATCAGGATTGATTTATTTTATATACAAGTAATTCATGCTTGATTCGTTCCATACCTAAGTGATTCATATCTGATTTACTTCATATACAACTATATCAGGTTTGATTCACTTAATATTCCAGTGATTTCGAGTGATCCATTTCTGTTTGTCTTCACATTCAAGTATTTCAAGTTTGATTCATTTTTTGGGTGTGATTCACTTCAAATTCAAATCATTCAGGATTAATTCACTTCATACTCAAATGATTTATAATTGATTCACTTCATATTCCAGTGATTCATGTTTGATTTGCTCCTTATCCAAGTAGTTCATGTCGGATTCATTGCATATTCAAGTTATTCAGGTCTGATTTACTTCATATTCAAGTGATGCAGTCTGAATAACTTCATATTTACCTGATTCAGATTGAAGTTATCTATCGCCTTAAATTTAGGACATTCATTTTTGTTTCCACCGCGTTATTCAGGAATGATTTACTTCATGTTCAAGCATTTTAGGACTGATCCACTTAATTTTCTAATGGTTCAGGTCGAATTCACTTCATGTTCAAATAACTTAGGACTAATTTACTTCATTTTCAAGAGATTTTGGATTGGTCTATTTAATTTTTAACACACATGTCTGATTCACCTAATTTCTAAGTGATTCAAGTCTAACTCATATTATATTCAAGATTCGTTTCATGTTCCACCGACTCAGTTCTGATTCACTTCATTTCCTAGTAATTCAAGTCAACCATTGGATATTCAAGACACAAATTTTCTATCTTATCTGGATTGGAAGACATGACTTGCATGAAATGCTCAATTTAATTTGCCCACTAGCTGCACCAAGTGTTATTTTTTATTAAAAAATCTGCCTGCTGGATGTCTTTGACATTCAAACCAACTTTGCTGAAGTCTCGAGCGTTCTATTTCATGTGGATTACAAGAAGGACTTGTCTAAAGGGCTCATTTTAACATGCTTACTAGCGCAACCTAACGGCAAAATTTTGAATCAAACTATCTGTCTTCCGAATGTCCTTGACTTTCTGAATAACTTTCCCGGAGACTCAAACTTTCTATCTCATGTGGATCACAAGATAGAACATGGTTGAACATGCTCGAAAAACTAAATTCTACATGCTGACTAGCGCCATCTAGCGACAAAATTGCGAAACTGTTAAGTAAACGGTCCCTTGGATCACATGTGCACTGGTTTTGTGTTCTATAACTCGATACCTCCCTAACTCGATGGTCCCTTCAATATCGAGTTAGGGAGAGTTGACTGTATACCATTTAATTCCACTAGAGTTTGTATCCTTTGACAGATACGCTTATTTCGACCTCAACTGTAAGGCCGTCTTCAGTGTCGTGTACTAGAAACTGTTGTATTTCGGATGTCCTTGATCCCCTAAACAACTTTGCTGAAGATCGATTCTATGCAAACCATAAGCATCTTGAAATATAAAAATGTGATTTTATTTGTTTTGAGGTTATGCTTAACTTTTCAGGAGGTGATTCAATATTCAACTGAGTGTTGCAATACTTAGTTTAGTGAGCCCGTATTTATGTTAATCAACTTAACTAATAATTATCTGTAGAAGTTTTTACAATAATTGCAAATAAAAATCATAAGTTCAAAATTTTATTCTACCCATTGAGTTTGCTTTTGAACGGAAACTGAAAGCAAATTTTAGAATAAATCAATCGGATTGAATATGTTTTGTTATCTCAGCAAGATTTGGGAAGTACCAATAAACATTCGATGATATGATTACCGGGCAGTAAACTTGTAGCGGAACAAACGACTCCAAAGAAAAACATCGAATTCATTCCAAACAGTAGCATCCAGTGGAAGTCAAACACCAAAGTTCTCCACCGCTCCAGCAATCTAGCCTAATATGCAAAATGATGCTGCTGCAGTATCCCGGTGTGCAACCGAATTCAATTTCGATGTGATGTGTTGGAAACATGGTAGTAATTGGCCCAAAACTTCGTCTCCTCTGCTAGAAGAAAACATCATCGCCGGAAAAGTTGATCAAAACTTGCAGAAAACCACATGCAGACCCGTCGTGTTCGGCCTGCCTGCTCGGCAAAGTCAGTCATCCAATATTTGCCTCGGTGAGAGCTTAAATTTCATCTAAAGTCTCTCCGCCCAGAATTGGGAAACTTGGCCTCTCTGCCGTCGTCGTCAGCGTCGTCTTTCGGTTGGCTCGACTCGGCCCATTAGACTTTTTAATAAAGCACAGAGAATAAAACACAACTGTTGCATAACAACAAAGTTGGAGGCTGCCATGCCTCCCCTCTAAACCAACCAATTCGGTGATGTTGTTTCTGGTAGTTCTACGACTCGATTCGGTGGAGTCTGCGGTGGTTCGGTTTCTGTTTGTCCGTCTGCGTGTTTGTGCAAATGGGTACTCACTCATGAAACGGTTTTCAACCACATTTCCTAGCAATACTAGATGGGACGTAACCGTCCAAACGATTGGGAACCACTACTTGCCGTGTGTACACCAGCCGGTGCTATTACTGCTGTCGTTGTATAACACGAAATTAAACAGGCTAACCATGACCAACTTCATAATTTCTCCATTGAACTGGAATTGCTGCGCACATACACACTAATGGAGGAGGGTCGACCGGCTGAGCTCCCAACAGCCAGTCGAGATCTATTGGTGAGAAGCATGAGCGTAGCCAGAGGAGGTGTCCAGTAAACAAAAAAGCTTCTGAGCTATCGTCCAATCAGTTTGATTTCCTCCATCAGTAAACTTTTTGAGAAAATCATATTGAACAGATTGATTTTTGCCAATGAACAGGTCGACTTCCGACATGGACATTCGACCCCTCATCAACTTTTAGGTAAAACAAATTCAATTCGTTTCAACACATCTGAAAGACATTCTACTGATATTGTTCTTCTAGACATAGAAAAATCATTGGACAGTGTTTAGCATGAAGGTAAAATTGAAAACACTTAAATTTTCCAACATACATTGTTAGAATAATCCAAAGTTATCTGTCAAATCGTACACTTCAGCTTATTTATCAGAACTCCAAGTCTGGAAGACTTCCTTTAAGAGCTGCTGTTGCCCAAGGCAGCTTTTTCGGCCTATGTTATACCATATTTTTACATCTGACTTATCTGAGTTACCTCAGGGATGTAAAAAATCTTTATTTGTGGATGACACAGCCTTTTGCGCCAAAGGATGAAGCCTGCGTGTCATAGATTGCAAAAAAGTTAGGATATTTTTTTTTTCATACTGGCAAAAAAGGAAGATTCTGCCCAATAATTCAAAAACTCTATAATACTATTCCCACCTAAACCAAAAGCTCTTTATTTGAAACAGTCAAATATAAAAAAATATAATAAATGTTTTTAGCCACTTATTAATAAAAAATCAAAACTTTGTCTTGAGAACAAGCTTTTGATCTTCAAACGAATTTTCAGGCCAGTTGTATACCGTACCAATACTAAGAATAGAGCTCTGCAGAGGATTTAAAATAAAATTCTATATTATTAATGAGTTGCGTAGAATATCGAATGTTGACACATTGCCTAAAAAAATTGAATAAAATTGTTAATAATTTATACATAAAACGTTACAATCTTCTATTGTCACGAAAAATGCTTTACATATCTATGTTAAGTCAATCGAAAGCGTTCTTTTTCTCTTATAAGCAGGTGAATTCAGCTGATCTGCAAAAATTTTGAACTGCTACGGCTAATGAAATTTTAATGTTAATAACAGCTTAATTTAGTTGTACCAAATTAGGATGATAGTTTTGTCTAACACAGAGCACCTAGATATAAAAATAAACGAAATGTGTGGAATGCAACTAATAAAGGAATGAAAAAAGGCTTCTTAAAAAAGATCGGACAAGAAATTGATCGAAGGTTTAATCAATAGCTCGTTATTGACTTTTCAAAAATCTACCAAAATTCTTTTATTTCATTCAGAAACTTTCTGTCATAAATATTGCCACTAAATTCACTAGTTAATTTGAAATATGCTAATTGAAACATTTTTTGAGGAACTCGACAAGGAAGCTCTTAGAAAAAGCTTATCCTTATGGGGTTCCACAAAGCGTTCATCTAGATGTTTTTCATGGGGGTCTTCAAGGAGTAATTCCATAAATTGTTCATGAAAGTATCTTGAATTACTACAAAGAGACCACAGCAGTATTTTTAAGGTATTCTATTAGAACTCCTCCAAACATTTTCCTGGAAATGTATCCATCAATTTCTCTTAAAACTACATCAAAATTATCTTGGAATCTATTATGCAATGGGTTTTCTAATTTTCTTGTCAGCATTAATATTTGTAGCATATCGGTAATATGATACAGATATTGAAATGGCCAGGCCCACTGTGCAGACTTGGTTTTAAAGATTATTCAAAAGTTCACGACGATCAGATTATTCATTGATGAATAACGTGATAGACGTGAAGTTTTCAATTTAACGAAGGAGGAAACGAGGACAACCGTACCAATCGTTTCATTTCGAAGGGAAAGATTGAATCCTTGGGAGGGGCGTTGCTAAGAAAGTTATTATATACTCCTTCATTATGACTTCTCCTTTTTCTGGGATGAGACACAAGTGTCTCTCCCGCATATCCTGGCCCTAAAGCCTTGGCTTATGCGCCATTACTCGCTCTCTGAAACGTAATTGTGGGCCTCATGGTTGGCGGTTAGTGTTGTCAGGCATTTAGGCGCATCGTATCATGGGGTGTGGGTTCGATTCCCGCTTCAGCCATTGAAACTTTACGTCAGGAATGTTTCTCGGCTGTGCCACTGGAGCATGCTTCTCCGTTGTGCAGTGTTAAGTTACACTCTATGCAGTTGAAGATGTTGTCAATGTCTTAAAAAAATAATATTATGCCTTTTACCATAGCAGCAATTTTTTATTGTTTGAATTGACATTGAACTGTAGGAAGCATCAATATATGAAGCATAAGTATGTATCAATTTATGCTTGAGAGTTGTGATGTAAGGAAAAGCTACAAGACCCATACTTGCTATCTCCAAAAGCAAATAAGCCAAATAAATTATATAGAAAAAAAGGAAATCTTTCACCACATTTCTCCATGACAAGGCTGGAATTAGATTGCTGATAAATTAGTGGGTAATTGCTGATGTATGAACTGCTGGAACACACTCAACATCCACTAAAAAAAGCTTTTTAACGCATAGTCACACTTTTTACCACCCAAAAGTTCAGACAGCCCGCAAATCTACAGTAAAAACACTTATAATCACATTTTCATTTTCATAAATTACTATTGAAATCGAATAAAACGTCTGAAAATTTCATTTTTTTTTTCTTTTTTTTTAAGGCACTCCGTGCTTGTGACCACTACTGTGCCGGAATCAGTTTTATCTGTATCTTCCTTACCGATACAGTTCTATTTTTAACTAATCTATATTTACATCTGCTTTCACTCTCTTCTGCTCTTCTGCTCTTTTTCACACCGAGCAGGTAGGAGAGTGCTCTGCTGTTGGTTCAATCGATTTCCATAAGCCAAAGTCCATTGCTCTTGCGGTGGTTCGTTTTGCCGTGTTCCTGAGTCGTATGAGGCTAGCTGCCTGCGAAGTGGGTCAGTTTGTCTCAGTCACCATATCTGATACTGACGGAGGATGGATGTGCTCCCCTATGCACGGTCCTCCGTGCGGCGTCTTCTGGTGGCTGGACGGGTTATTTTTTGGAGGGGCTGGGAATTGAATCCATGACCTTCCGCTTATGAAGCAAAAGCGTAACCTCAAGGCTACGGACCCCCCTCATCATTTTTTTTTATATTACAAGAGCAAACGTTTGTCAGTCGCTCGAAAAAAATCGTATCACATTTTCCCAAGTAGGAATTCAGCAAGAAATACCTTTAGAGATTTTAAGTATTTCTTCGGGAATTTGAACTTAATCTACTCCAGGAAATATTTTAATAGTTTGCTGAAAGTTTTCTCAAAAACGTTTTCAAAATTTACCACAGATAATTGTATTTTTATTGTTATCTTTCATATTTTCCCAAGCATTAATACTACTAGGAAATTCTCCACGCATCACTTAAAACCCAAGAACGATTTCTTCAGGAATTTTCCCAGGCAATTTTCTTTCATTTCAAAGCAGATTTTTTTTTATGAATATAATATAGGAGTTCTCCATCAAGTAATCTTAAAGATTCGTCTCAAAGTTTAACGAATATTCTAACAGCGATATAGACAATTTTAAAGACCTTCTCTGACAAACATTCCAGGTATTTAACCATAAGTACCTCTTCGGCTATTCTTCAGGTGTCATATTCTGATTTGCCCAAGGTATTAGGGCTTTGGCTTTAGCATTCATAGATTTCTCCCAGAATCAATCCGGAAACATTTCTAAATATTTGAACAGAAATTCTTTCAAGGGTACTTTGGACATGATTAAGAGATCTGATGTTTTTTTAAGTTTTACTATCGTTAATTCATGAATATCTCTAAGCACACCACAAAAATTGTTCGACTGAATTCAATGATTATTTATAATTATTTTTTTCTTGGATTCCAGAAGTTACAGATAAACGTATTTATTTGAAAATTCAGAGATAAATATTGTCATTTTGTTTTCTCTGATAAGCAGGTGAAATCAATTCCTGTAAAAAAATCTGAACTGATATGGAAAATGGAATGTAACAGTTTGTCTACTACCTAAAAAAAACCTGGAATTATAAGGTGTTTTATTCTACCTGTAATTCTCAGGGAAGTTTGGGCACAATCAGGGATTTTTTTGGATTACTAATACATGTTTGCATATGTTCTTTTTGTGATACAAACTCATTTCAATAAATAATCTATCAACGCAATCAAAATGTTTAATCAATGAAGCCGAACATGAGATTTCCAAGATGGCCAAGTACAGTTCCCAGTTCCAGATGGGAGTCGTTCATAAGCATATGAAACATGAAAAAAACCATCCAGATTATTTTACAAATATACTTTTTCGTCTATTCAACTAAAATTATAAACTGTGTATGGAAAGAGAAAAAATTACAACAAGGTACGAAAAACAGTTCAATTCTCAGGGGTATGCAAGCAGGGTTGGGAAAAAATCTGAAATTCACTCTACAATAGCCAAACAAAGCCAATCACAGTCAGCAAAGCCAGTGAAACTCACGTCCATCTCTGATGTAGGCAAAAAGCCTTGAAAATTGCAAAACACCCGTTGCTAAGGGCAACCCAAAATTACTGTAGAAAAATGTTCTATTTTCCACTGCATTTCCCGTATTTAGAGCCTTCAATGACACTAACGATTTAGAAAAATCATTCACCCAACATAGGCTACTTGATGAGATTCATGTTTCTGAACTACTGTACTGGAAAGAGCCACGTGATTTTCGCGAAATCCAAGCCTACTACTATTACCATTCCCAGCACTGTATGCAGGTCTCTTTTTAGAGTTAGAGTTATTCACGATTTTAATGCAAGTCTCTAAAGAGTATATTCTTGTTAAAAGGTCAATCTCCACTTCCCTATAGGTCTCCAAAGTAACTTTTTGCCTTAATCTAGTTGCAGTGAATTCTGTTGTAGAGGCTCCAGAGAGCCCTCAAAGACTATTTGGCGACTATTCCACAAGTTCTTAAGGATATTTTTCTCATATTCCGAGGAACGGTTCAGGAGATTCAGTGGTTTCTCCAGAGATTCCTTCAGGTAGTCCTTTAACCCTTTGGGGCCTGATTTTTTCCAAGAACTATTATACAGTTTTTTGAACGCCTTTCAATAGTTTTGGTGCTCAAAATGCTAAACATAACAAGAAACGATGACAAATATTTTTTTGGGAGGTGCTAGGTCTTCCAAACTGCTCTTGAGTTCATAACTTGCAGTCTATGCTTGTAATAACCCAAGTAACACAACATGTCTCATATAAATCACAGTGACTTCAATATGACTAATGAGAATGTTCTGTTTCATAGCGAAAAAACTGGAATTCGTACTTATATATGACTGGAAAAGCGCAGAAGGTGGAGCTTGTGCAACATATTTTTGTTGTCAAAATTATGTATCATATGGGTTTAGGTATACATAATTATGTATTATACTTTGTCCAACAAACCATTAACGCAACAAAATACTGAGAACATTTGGTAGTGGAAATGCATTGGATGGTCGACAATGAAAAATGTAAAAGTGAAAAAATTGACAAGCCTTCATTTTTGATTGCATAACTGTTATTGATTGAAAACTGTTATTTAACACTAAATTAATATGCGAATCGAAAATTATGGTGAAATATGCACTTTTGCTTCGAAAAAATCAATTCGCCCATATAAATCGTTCAATATACATTTTCCGACATCAAGCCAAGTAAATATTTCCAAAAAGGAATCATCACAATTTTGCGAATTAGTTCATTATTTTGTTTTCTACTAATACACTGAAATTTTACTGAACTATTATTACTTTTTTCAAAGCTTCAGAACAAAAATCTCATCGTTATGGTAAATATTCAAAATTAAATTCAAAAATTAAAGATGGTCCCCTTGGACACACTGCATGACGAGTGTTTTGGGAAAAGACAAAAATTTCATTGCCAATCATTTGCCATTGTTTCATTCAAGGCAATGAAAAGTTTTCATGGACAACTAGTGTGATCATAAATTTACAGTGTGATATAAGTTTGATATTCAGCTAGACCAAGCTGAGGGTCGTGGGTTCGAATTCCACCGGTCGAGGATCTTTTCGGGTTGGAAATTTTCTCGACTTCCCAGGGCATAGAGTATTTTCGTACCTGCCACACGATATACGCATGCAAAAATGGTCATTGGCATAGTAAGCTTTCAGTTAATAACTGTGGAAGTGCTCATTAGAACACTAAGCTGAGAAGCAGACTCTGTCCCAGTGGGGACGTAACGCCAGAAAGAAGAAGAAGTTTGATAAATCACTTGACTATGACAGCATGAATGGAAGTTGAAGCATGGAAGTTGCTTCTCAAATCTCACGAACCGTTGTAAAATAGTCTAATCAGGTTATTACCAAAAACTATTCCGGCAAACTTTATGTTACAATTTTGTTGGCGGAAAACTCCTATACCAAATGACTATGAAGTGTTTTCTAAGTATTTATATTTTTTTCCTACAATTTTTCACCAAAAAACGTTAGCCCTGCATGAACACAACTGTAACTATTCATTCATATACATTGATAAATCGGCATTTAGAGCACACCTTAAAAATAATAATTTACACCATATGGCGAATTTCTTAGCCGGCAGTGTATCATCCATGCTATCAAAAGTATTAAATGTCATAGACAACTAAAAAAACTTATATTTGACTGAATATAAACATTATTTGTTTATTTAGAACATCTTTGAAAAGAGTATACATTATGACATACATGTAACATGAATATGACATATTGTGACTGTTTCTTTGTCGTACATGTCTAAAACAACCGAAATAAGACATATAACAAAACACATGTTTTGATAAACATAAGAAGACATATATAAAACATAATATGGTTGAAACATAGTAAACATAATTAGAACATTTTCAGCAAAATGGTAGATTTGTATTGCAAAACAAGTTATATGCCTTAGTAGAACATTTCCATTCAAGTTCAATATTGAAAGGTTTAACAAAACAAAATAGCGACTTACGTGAGACATGACATGTTTCAAAAACTTTCTAGCAACTATTGTAGGACAAACTGTGTATTTTTAAATTTGGATTTATGTTTTCGATGTTACTTGGGAACAACCTTGTTCATCATACAAGGTGATGAACTGTAATCTACCGTATATTCTGAACCTTCTGAGTGTTCAGCAAATATTATCAGATCATTTCGAATGTTCTAGATTATCTTACTTATCGGGATGTTCAGTACATAAGATCTACAACGCGATGAGAGTCAGGATTTAGTGGTAATAAATTAATAACCACGAAACGAAGCACTTCCGAAACATGGTGTATTCGACAAAGTTTCCATTCATAATTAGCGACATCTATTGGGAAGCATCCAAAAATTATGTCACGTAAAAATATACTATTTTCAACCCCCCTGCTTTTCACCTTTTGTTTGAGAACAATTTGTGAAAACGTCAGTAGAGTCTAAATGCGTAAACGAGTAGAAACACGTTTTGAATATATGTGTTTGTCGACGAATCTTCTTCTTTTTTCTTGGCATATCGTTCCCACTGGGAGGAAGCTGGCTTCTCAGCTTAGTGTTAGTTTAGCACTTCCACATTTATTACCTGAGATCTTTCTCAGCTAATGACCTTTTTGCATGGATATATCGTGTGGCAGGCATGCGCCCATACTCTGTGCCCAAGGAAGTCAAGACTCTTTCCTTTACGAAAAGATCCGGTAATCGTCATACAAATCTCGAGCTCTACTTCTTTTTTGCAATCGTGCAACACGACTATCCATGTAGAGGCGTCACTACTGTACTGTCACAGACAAACAGACGTAACACTCTTGAGAAGCTCATGGTACATGCGTTTAACGATGAATTTGAATTTCATTTGACCGACGCGATCGTTCCACCAGAGGCGCTAGTGTTCGACCGCTTTGACTTTTGATAGTGTACACGTTGCTGAATGATGCGAACAAAACTTACAGGCAATTCGTGTAGTAGTGTGCGTGTTAGGCAAACGTAAACTAAAAATCCATCATGGCAGACAGTGCTTCGCGCGGTTCTTGCAACAGATGGCAGTCCATACGGAAATGCCCGCACCTTGGCCTTAACCCCGGCCATGAGATTCTTCACAACCTGTGAATCAACCGTTTTTTGCATGTGAACCCATACTTTCTTCAGTTCCTTGACTGTTTTCACTACCTTAGGTCGTTTACACACTTAATTTCTGAAATCGACTTCGGTAAAACGGATTGCCGAGAATCCAACAGCCGAATCTCGGTAAAATATTTGCTGAATCTCGGCAAAACTTTTACCGAGATTTCGGTAAACCATTACCGAATCTCGGTAACGTTTGCCGAAATCTCGGTAAAAAATTTGGTTTGTCGAGATTCGGTAAAATTTTAACGATATTTCGGTAAAATTTTAACGATATTTCGGTAAAAAGTTTACCGAGATTCGGCAATTTTTTTACCGAATTCTCAGCTGGTGGATTCTCGACAATCCAAAATAATTTAAGTGTGTAAGAAGGTGCTGCTCCATAATCGCCCAGTACTTCTCGATGGAGCGGAGCTCCGGAGTGTTGGAAGGGTTGAACATTTTCGGCATGAAATTGACCTTATTATCCGCATACCACTTCAGCACGTCCTTGGAGTAGTGGCATGAGGCCAAATCCGGCCAAAAGATTGTTGGGACGTTGTGGGCCTTCAGGAGAAAGAGCAGCCGCTTCTGGAGGCACTCTTTCATTTACACTTGTCTGTTCATCGTGTCCTAGGTCACGAAAGGTGCACTCCGCTTCTCGCACGTGCAGATGGCTTGCCAAACCAGGAATTTCTTCGCAAATTTGGACCTCTTCTGAGTGCGGACATGCTCCGGAACGCTGAACTTATCCTTGGCCGTGAAAAACAGGTTGCCGGGGATCTGTTTGAATTCGGCCTTCACATATGTTTCGTTGTCCATGAAAGTATGGGTTTAGATGCAAAAAACGGTTGATTCACAGGTTGTGCAGAATCTCATGGCCGGGGTTGAGGCCAAGGTGCGAGCATTTACGTATGGACTGTAAATAAAATACGAGTGAAATGGTAAAATGAAGTTTAATAGTTATTTCTCAATCCCTGAAGTTTTGATGGCAATCGGATGAAAACTCGAATTTTGCGAATCAATTTTGTGTGTGGCAATTTCATCGTGGACACCCTTTACTCTATGCCCAAGGCAGTCAAGAATATTTTCATTACGAAAAGATCCTGGACCGACCGGGAATCGAACCCGGAACCCTCAGCATGGTCATGATTAATACCCGCGTCTTTACAGCTTCGGCTATGGGGGCCCTATATAACCTGGTAGATTATATAACTGAACTCTATTTAGCGAAAAAAAAAACACTGCCACAAGGGCAGATTTGAAATTCTGAGCTCCAGGATAGTTTGGAAAAGCTTTTGAGATTCTCAGAGGTCAATAGATTCCGTTTGAGTTGAAAATATTATTATTTGCAGCGTTGCCAGATCTACGGAAATTTCCGTAGATCTACGGAATTGAGCACTTTCTACGGATCCGTAAGATAATTCTACAGAATATGTATATTTTCTACAGAAAGCTACGGAAATTCTCATTATTCTACGGTAATTTACGGATTTTTCCAACGGAAATCTACGGAATTGCAATGCCGGGGATCTCTCCCCCCGCTTATCACTTTTCGTCTACGGAATGATTTCCAAAGAAATCTGGCATCGCTGATAATTTCTAGCGCAAGCAACCACTGCTGTAAATTTCGAGAATTGAGCTTCGGGATAGTCTTCAAGGGGTTCTTTGTTTTACGGATTTTTGGAGCGATTTCTCTAGTAATATCTCAGAAACTTCTTTAGAGATTGGTGCTTGCTTTCTAAAAATTCCTCCGGAGACTTCTTGAAAAATCCTCAAGAAATTTCTCCACAGATCAACTATGGAATCATCCTCTATGAATTTTATCAGAAAATCCTCTATGAATTTCGCCAGGAATTACATTAGGAAAAGCTCTATCTAGATTCCTCTAGGAAAATTCCTTAATGGATTTCGCCTGATATTTTTCCAGCTATTCACCCAGGAATTTCTGCCGAAATATCTCTGCAGGTATTTTGTGAATGACTTCTCCCGCATAATCTTCACAGTGATTCTTCCAGGGATACTTCAGTCCTTCTTCCTGAGATACCTTCAGGGACTCCTTCAGTAATTCAAATTTGTTTTCATCAATTAACCCAGATAGCCTTTCATTGATTTATTCAGCAATTTACCCAGGTAATCCGCCAGAGATTCCTACAGGATTTTCTCCAGGGATTATTCCAGCGAAATCTTTCCAGGGATTCCTCCAGATATTTTCCCTTCAATTTATTAATGTATACTAAGCAACATCTTGACTGAATACACTTTAGAGTGTATTCAGTCATCAACAATCATTAGCGCGAGCATACGGCTGCGCAAGCGTAAGCGTAAGCGTATGCGCAGCATTGCAGGCAACACTGCTGTCAAATGTATAAAAGTAAATAAATCGAGCTGTCTGGCTCTCTTCTACTTGAAACTTCAAACAATCAACAAGTGTTTTTAAGTCTCCAGAAATTCCCTTCCCGAAAGTGTTTTGTTCTACGTTGGTTCCTCCCGGTTGGTCGTAGCTAAGTGAAATTCTCTAGTTCCGGATACTAGACAGAAAATTTATTAAGGAATTTCTCTTAAATTGTTGAAGAGATTTCTTCAGGAATTCCTCCAAAGATTTCCAAGGATGTTTATCCCGAGACTCTGCAAGATTATTTTCTAAGGATTTTCCAAATAATCTCCCAGGGATTAAGCAATACTTTTTTCAAGGAATTCTTCCAGATGATTTGGTGAATGCTTTCGACTGTGATGACTAATTGCTTTCTAAAGTTTTATCGGCTCTATCAGTCTTAAGGCAGCTAAAACGACGTTTCGGAGTAGTAGAAGCAAAAGTCGTTTTAGCTGCCTTATGACTGTTAGAGCCGATAAAACTTTAGAAAGAAACTCTTCCAGATGTTCCTCTAGAGATTGTTCTTAGGATTGCTTCATCCAGAAAATCATCCAGGGATCTCTAGGGATTACTCAAAGCATTTCATCGTGATTTTTTTCTAAAGGTTTTTCTAGGAATGGTTCAAAGACTTTCTCCAGCGATTCATCTAGGGAATTTTCAAAAAGTTCTTTAGTAAAGGAATTTCTAGAGAATTTCCTGAAATCCCTGTAGGCATACTAAGAGTTATTTCTTATAGAATCTTAGGAAGAGTTCGTGAGGGAAACTCTAGATAGGATATCTGGAAAAAAAATCTCGGGGAATGCCTAGAGAATTACTTGGAATAAACTTTGGAGTGATTAATGTGGAGATTTCATCGGAGTTGTTTCTGCGAGAACTCTTGAAGAAAAACCCTGCATTCATTTCTTGTAGAATCCATGGAGGAATTCCTGGCAGAACTTGTAAAGAAATTTCTGGAGAAATCCCTGAAGAAATTAAAAGAATAATTTTGAGAGGTCTACTTTGAGAAATTTCTGCAAATATGCCCGAAGAAAGTTCTGCCGTAATCACTTAGAATATCCCAGGACATGAAAAGGCATGTGAAGCAGCGTTTTTCTTGACATAATAGGTATGTATTACCAAGTTACGAAAAAAAAATGTATTTACAAAAGGCATTTTAAGCTACTTTTATACTTATTATTCTATTTGTCAGACTTCTGCATGTTCAGGATGTTCTAGGTTGCCAAGTAGGACATTAAGGCATACACCTAAAATTTTTCCCTGACAGGGAAGTATATTTGCAAGGACTTTTCCGAAGACAGTAAATTTTATTCATTGGTTCTTTTTATACAGCCGTTTTTCGACTGCCGTCATTAATGACCGTGCCGGCCCCAAAGGGAAAACTTTGATCATTTTAGCGAGAAAAGTTACTGGAACAAGGGTAGACCTGAAATTCTAAACTCCAGGGTAAATTGGAGGGCCTGGAATATCACCAACGTTCCTTGAAATAGCCAATTGGTCTGTGAGAAGGTTCAGTGAACATGGTAGATTATACAACTTCACTCAGTTTAGAAAGAAAAATTACTGAAACAAGCGAAGACCTGTAGTTCTGAACTCCAGGGTAATTTGGAGAGCCTGGAATACTCCAAACGTTCCTTGAAATATCTTTTTGATTCGTGAGAAAGCTCATTGAACATTAAATAACTTCATCGTTTAGTAAGAAAAATTACTAGAACAATTGTAGATCTGAATTTCTGAACTCCGGGGTAATCTGGGTGGCGTTCCTTGAAACAGCTAATTGATCCGTGAGAAAATTCAGTGAACATGTTAGATTTTATAACTTCACTCAGTTTAGCGAGATAAATTACTTGAACAAGTGCAGACCTGAAGTTCTGAACTCCAGGGTAATTTGGAGGGCCTGGAATATCCCAAACGTTCCTTGAATTAGCCTATTGATCCGTGACAAGGTTCAGTAAACTTGGTAAGTTATATAACTTTACTCAGTTTAGCAAGAAAAAATACTGGAATAAGTGTAGACCTGAAGTTCTGAACTCCAGGGTAATTTGGAGCACCTATAATATCCCAAACGTTCCTTGAAACAGCCTATTGATGCATGAGAAGGTTTAGTGAACAGGAAAGATTTTATAAATTCACTCAGTTTAGCGAGATAAATTTCTAGAATAAGTGTAGCCCTGAAGTTCTGAGCTCCAGGGTAATTTGGAGGGCCCGGAATACTCCAAACGTTCTTTAAAACATCCTATGTATACGTGCGAAAGTTCAGTGAACATGGTAGATTATATAACTGCACCCAGTTTAGCAAGAAATACTACTGGAATAAATGTAGACATGAAATTCAGATTTCCAGGGTAATATGGAGGGCCTGGAATACCTCAAACGTTTCTTGAAGTAGCCTTTTGATCCGTGACAAGGTTCAGTAAACATTGTAGATTATATAACTTCACTCAGTTTAGCGAGAATAACTACTGGAAAAAGTGTAGACCTGAAGTTCTGAACTCCAGGGTAATTTGGAGGGCCTGGAATATCCCAAACGTTCCTTGAAATAGCTCTTGAGATTCTTAGAGGTTGGTAGATTCTATTTGAATTTGTAATATTATTGTTTTTAACCCAAACAATCACTGTTACGGTTGTAGATTTCAAAGAGTGTGCTTCAGGAAAGTTTGGACGTCCTAGAACATCCCAGGACATAGCAAAGCAAGTGAAATAGTGTTTTCGTTAAAAGAGTAATTCTGTATTATCTAGCCTGAACATCATTTATGTTCACAAACAGCATTTCACGCTTCGTATGTACGTATAGTTCAATTTTCCAAACTTCAGGATGTTCAGGATGTTCTAGGTTGTCAATTAGGTCATAAAGGAAAATATTTCATATTTTTCTCTGATAAAAGAGTATATTTGGGACAACTTTGCCAAAGACAGTAAATACATTTGTTCATTGGTTCTTTTTTTACAGCCTTTTTTGTACTGCGGTCATATATGACCGCGCCGGCCCCAAAGGGTTAAGGGTGCTACAGCGATTAGAGGATTTTATTTTCAAAATTTCGTCAGAAAATTCTAGAGCACTCTAACGCTACTACATTGAGTAATTTTCACAGAGATTACTTTCATTGAAAAAAAAACTAACGATTATCTCAGGATTTCCTCCACATATATTTTCATCTATTCTTCCATCGATTTTTCCAGTGGTTGCTTCTACGGCTCTCACAGGAGTTTTTCCACAACGGTTAATTCCAGAGTTTTTGAAAAAAAATCGTTTCGACACTTTGCAAGAAACCTTACAATTATTCTATATAACCCACCAGTTGATACTACAGCAATTATTACAATCCAATCATTCATGCACAAATTTCTTTGGGGATTATTTCCGATTTTTTGCAAAAAGTCTTGTAGGACATAGCTCAGATATTAGATTTTTTTTCGTTAATTCAGCATTTTTAAGAAAATCCCAGAAATATTTTCATCCAGAATCCAGGAGTTCTTTCAGAGATCATCGTAATTCCAAAGGCATAATTGTAGCTCACACAAGTTTCATCGAGCTTACTGTAGGATTGTCTTTAGAAAATCCCTGAAGAAATCCCTTGATAAATGATTGCAAAAAAATCTGTGGAGACTTTCTTAGAAATAAAAAAAAATAGTAGAATTCTGAGTTGTTGGAAATGCTCTAAATGGTTGCAGAAAGTCCTAGGGAAACCATTGGAAGAATCAATGAATAAATTTCTGGAAAACTTGGAACTTCATTGAAAATGAAATTATCTGTAAAGGAAAATGATCCTTAGATAAAATCCTGATTGAATTCATGAAGCTATCTGAAACAAAAGTATTGAAAGAAATGTTAAGGAAATTCGTGAAAATCACAAATCAAGCTTCTGTTCGGAGTAATAATCGACAGAGCATAATTGAAAATAAGCAGTTAAACTTGTTGTAAAGTCACTTAGAGTTTCAACAATAGTCTTAAAAATATTTTTAAAGCAATGACACCCTGTGTAAAATGCTGTTAACAATATGTCAATAAAAAAATAATTAAGTTTTACAAAATTAGGATGATGGTGCAACTTGATACAGATCACCTCGATATAAAGAATGAATGTAATGTTTGAAATTATACCATTGAAAAATTAAAAAAAATGTAATTTTGAAGGAGTTTTTAAATCAATCTTTGGAGAATTACTCTGTAGAAACTTGGTAATCTGAGAAAAATCTTTACATTCTTGGATTAGTTTTTGATGTTTAGTCGGAAAAAATCAGCAAAGTTATGTCCGGAAGGATTTTTAGAGGAAATTCTTGAATAGGCATCGCTTCAAAACCTCTTGGGAAAACCTAAGGATACATTCCGTGGGTAATCTCCAGTTCTCCCTCGTCCTAATAACTTTCCAGGAGTCATGTCTGAAGAAATATCTTGAAGATAACTTAAGAAAAAATCAAGATGAAGTTTAGAAAAAAATAGCTGATTCGTGATTAATATTGGTAGTATTCCTGAAACAATCTCAAAAGGAATTGCAAGTGTTATTCTCGAAATGATTCAAGAAAAAAACATATTTTTAGAAACTGTAGAGGAATTTTTAGACATGGCATTTGTAAAGCTCTTATAAAAATACTTTAGGGAAAAGTAGTAAACGTAAAATTAAAAATATAATATCCAAAACTCATGCCAAGTATTTTAAAAGAAATAAAGGAAATGTTGAGGAATTCCTGGAAAAACATTTCATGAGTGCACAGTACCCGGAGCACTCAAAAAAACCTGGAGGCTTACCAACATTTTAAAGAGTTTGTCAATTATCCTTGCTAGCCTAATTAAAGTAGAATTCATATTCAGCGATAGCTCAGCGAAAAGCATTTTTACAAAATGGGGCCATTTTTGTAATCAAAGTAAGATTTTCTCATAAAACATTAACCCTTAAAATCCCGAGACGCACCTTGAGTTTTCAAATAGTCACTATTTATAGACCAGTAAATCAATTGAGTTGAAATTAATTTTATTCCTTGGGTGGGACATCCCCCTCGGTTCATGGACAAAAGGTCGAACGACATAAGATCGAAAGACAAAAGGTCGAAAGCACAAAAGGTCGAAAGACAAAAGGTCGAATGGACAAAAGGTCGAAAATGATTTACTTGGAGGGATTTTTTTCTTTTCTTATTTTTTAAGATTGCAATTATCTATTGCAGATATTTGCGTAATAAAACGTTCAATTTGTAATGTTTTTTAACCTTCGATCTGTCGCGCTGTTGTACTTTGTACAACAGTTGTGATTTATATGCTATCATTTTGCAACAAAGATATCTATCTACACCAAACCAAAATGTATTCCTCAAGAATCTTCTGAAGAACAATACTCAACAGTTTTAATTTACAGTATGGCCCTTTATAATATGGTAAAATGAACAAATGTACATGGAAGTCGCATAATAATGAACGCACTATACACGGTTCAAGGAAACCACAGTTTCAAATCGTTATATCTTAAAATTCAGATAATATAGAAACTTGGGGTCTTTAGTAAAGTTGTTCTGAAGTTGAAGCGCTATCTGATGGTACCTCATTTAATTCGAAATTTGACCGCTAGGTGGCACTAGAGGGCATGGAAGTTTTACTTTTGTTTTGCAGATATCCCAGGAGCAAGTCCATTTAGAAAGATGGTGTCTTCGGCAAAGTTGTTTAGTATGTTAAGGACTATCATTGTTCAACCTAGTTAGTTCAAAATGTTGCCACCAGGCGGCACTAGTGAGCATGGAACTTTTGTTTGCAGATATCTCAGGAACCTGACTACTTAGAAAGATAGTGTCTTCGGCAGAGTAGTTCAGTGGCTCAAGGGCTATCATTATTTGAACCAAAAAATAGGATATTTTGCCACCAGGCGGCGCTAGTGAGCATTAAATTTTTGTTTTACGGATACTGTACGATCTTGACATTTAAGACAGGCACCTTTGACATAGTAAGCTTAGGGATTTTCCTTTATTTTCAAAATCGCGAACTTTAAGGATTAAACAAAGAAAGAATTTGAGCTACTGAACAATTCTGCCCAAGACACCATCTTTCTAAGTGATCAGGCTCCTGAGATATTTGCGAAACAAATAGTTTATGCTCACTAGCGCTGCCTGGTGTCGAAATTTTGAATCAATTAGCTCAAATAATTATAGTTATTGAGTTACCGAAAAACTTTGCCGAAGACGCCATCTTTCTAAGTGGTCAGGATCCTGAGATCCACGAAACAAAAGTTTCATGCTCACTAGCGCCGGCAAAAGTGGCAAAATCTCGAATTTCATGGCTCCAATAATGATAGCCCTTGAGCTACTGAACAATTTTGCCGAAGACGTCATATTTCTAAGTGTTCATACTCCTGGGATATTCGCAAAACAAAGGGTGTTGTACAAAGTACAACGCGCGACTACTCGCGTTACAAAAATTCGCGCGACGACTGAAAGGTTAAACAAATTGTTCGTTTGACAACTAACAGATGTTGCCGTCATAAAATAAGCCCCGAAAGTTCCGGATTAAGTCTCTACAAGAACGTAATAAGTCTTTATCAAGCCAAAAAAAAAATTCACGAACTGAAAAACACACCTAAATCTACATACTCTTTCGTTTATTGATAAACTTCAATGAAATTCTCGAAAACTATTTTAGTTTAAGTTTAAGTTAAGGTACAAACAATAATATCGACGGATATTCAAGGTTGGTGTTACTGAACAATTTTGCCGAACACCAACCTTCCAGCTGAATCTACGCCAAAAGGTCGAAAGGACAAAAGGTCGAAGAACAAAAGAGAAGGGACAAAAGGTCGAAAATCATTTTTCAAAGAAGGAAAAATTTCCCACCAACCAAATCACTTTCGACCTTTTGTCCTTTCGACCTTTTGTCTTTCGACTTTTTGTTCTTTCGACCTTTTATCTTTCGACCTTTTGTCCATAAACTTTCCAGCTTATCAGGTTCTTAAGGTATAACTAATCGAAACAAATGTTACTTGCGCGATCTATCGGAAAAAATCATATTTTTTTTTTTTAAGACACCGACACGTTAATGCTTCCAGTGGACGATTTGCCCTTTGAAGGAAGAACCGCACTAGACAACGGACTAGCATACAACGCCCAACGAAAAGTTTTCCGGACTAAAGCGGGAATCGAACCCACACCCCTAGACTCGTTGCGGCAAAATGCTTGGTAACACTAACCGCACGGCCACGAAGCCCGCAAACTTCTCACCGACATAAAGCTCTTGATCTACTGAAAAACTTTGCCGAAGACACCAACCTTTTAGTTTATCACTACAATTCATAAACGACAATATGTGTTGACAGCAAAACATGTCGTAAATAGCGCAACTTAGAATCGCGTTTAGTTGTTTAAACTGACAAATCATATATCAATCCAGAAAGCATCATAAGAAATCGCAAAAAATGCCACTCAAGCTTGGTATATGCCAGACGGTGGGCCCCAAAGAGCAACAAAGCAAGTGTCACTGTACATGAAACATGCATTAACATTGGCAAATATCACTTGAATATCATGTAACCTTTGGTGGTGCAGTGGTAAGGTGTCCGATTCCTAATGCAGAGATCCCGCTTTCGAGACTAGCTGAAACCTTTTTTTTATTTCCATTCAAATGTTGTAGCATCGTATTTCTGATAGCAGAAAGTCTGGAAAAGTCGTGTCTTGTACGCATCTAGGCTCCACTTCGGTAGATATATAGCCTTGTCATGCATTCTATACGATTCAATTGGTTCATATAGTATGGTAAGTTATACCAAC
This sequence comes from Aedes aegypti, assembly GCF_002204515.2. Classification (NCBI taxonomy): domain Eukaryota; kingdom Metazoa; phylum Arthropoda; class Insecta; order Diptera; family Culicidae; genus Aedes; species Aedes aegypti. Next base: position 131,008,104 of record NC_035109.1, on the reverse strand, counting down.
CAAAATATTGACTGAGCGACCTTCAAGCTCATTTGGGATCTTAAGATATCCGTTGATTGAATGATAAGGTCACTTTTTGTAACGAAAGGCAACCCAGAATAATTCCGGAATCACTTGAACCATACTGCCAAATTTTTTGGAACTTAAACCAAAATATTTTTTTGGTAATTTCAATGAAGTTTATCAAGAAACGAAAAAGTAATGTAGTGTGTTTTTCAGCATGTAAAAAGTATGTTGGTAGCTGTTTTATGACGGCCAAATCCGCAAGTTGCCAAAACAAGCATTTTGTTTAAAAACCATTACATATTAAGCGTTTTGTTACAAAAATATCTGCGATAAACAATTGGAATTCAAAAAACCAACCCTCGTGTCTACGCTATTTACCGTAATCCTGAAAAAGGGGAAAAAAACTAACCGTTTTTACTTTAAAATCAATTTCAACTAAATTATTGAACAGGTACAAATGGTGGCTCAATATGACCAATTGTTCTACCAATGAGTTTGGACTCATTGATTGGACGGATAAAACAGATGACAAAAAAAAGAAATGAATCCAAAAATCACTCCCAGTCAACTTTATAATTTCAATCTTTGGCACAGATGCACAGATTGTGTGGGTGGCCGAAATTCTTGAAAGATCCAAGAATGCAGCTGTAACATGCAAATAATGGGCAGTATTCTCAGCATTTTTTTTTCTGTCATGTTGAACCCTCAAATTTTCTCCTAAATTGATATTTTGTTGCAGCCTGGTATGAAAAGGCTTTTATAATGGTCATCGCTTGCACTCCCTCAAAAGAAATCCTAGCTTCGCCCATGATGGCAAGGCCAGCACAAATTGCTTCACTCGCCGGCATACGCACCGACGCCGAGTGCTCACATTTCAACAGTCGAAGCAGTACCGCTGAAGAAGCGTAGAGGAATGGCACCCGAAGCCACCCTGTAAATGGTAAACAGCTGACGTTATTTATCTCTTCTGCGTGTGTATGGCCACAGAAGTGCAGAATTACTGCCGAAAGTAGTTGGGAAACCGTGGAGTGGTGCTGGGTGGCTTGGCTTCCCCCCGTCGAAGTCGATTTCAGGAAGTTTGTAGCGCCAAAAATACTGTTTGTGGGCTCTCCCCAAGTTCACGTTACACCCAAACCAAGGCTGAAGAGCGTAGGTGGCGCTCTCTACCAACCGTATAGAACACCATTATCGTCGGACCGGGCTCTAAATCAAAGCTTTGTGGTGGTACAAATGTGTGTGCCGAATTATGGCTCCATTGTGCCGTCGAAATGTGCGTTATGATGTATGCTCCAGCCGTGCCTCGGTGAAGATAGTGCGCAAGTTATTTCTTGGATGGTGTGTGCCTTCTGGACGAGTTAACGTCTTTACGTACTCTTACGGGAGGCCACTAAACCGATGTGCGAGAATGAGTTTTCTTACGCTTCGGAAAGTTTTCCGGTTTTCCGGACACGCTGCCGTAATGACTTGTTGTCTGTCGGTGGGTGATCTTGCAAACTTCTGGGGATAGTTAAATTTCCGCATTCAAGGAGATAATGTGCAGAGTGGTGTCCGATTCAAGGCATTGGGTGAAATGGCTCGAGGAAGTTGGCTTGTGTTAGGATATAAATCTCCGGGAGGATATTAAAGCATTTTGAACGTTTTAAAGAAAGTCTTCAAGATTTACACACAAATGTTAAAGTTTGTGGATAATTTAACATACCTCTTGTGGGTTCGAATAACACAAGTTTTGCGTATGTCTCCATCTCAATTTGCCACTCAATCTCGCATTGTGTCTTTAGATATCAAGTTTTATTTTCATTTCTCTATTGGTTGTCATGCTGCGATTGATAGATCGGAACTTTTAGAACACAAATTCTGATCTGGTTCCACAAGCGAACTACCGTTTTGTCTTTAATTCCAAACATGAATCATATTCCGAACAGTGGCAATTTCAGAGCTTAAAACTAATATTTTTATTAGTTTTCAATATGGCTTGTAAATCGATTGATCATCCTGTGGAGAACTTTTGGAGATTTAATTGAAAAATCACTGTTCAATTTCAGCTGTTCGGAATATGAGTCAAAACTTTAGTTTGGTTTTGCAAATTTAATGCATATCAGAACTTTCGAAACACATCCTCTCTAAACGAAAATGCGACTCAGACTTTTATTATTTCACAAATCTTTATCATTGTGTTAAACTATTATTGTTTCCAGATATTTCATTCATGCTTCTATATTAAAGTAATCCGCCAATCAAATCGCAACTGTTTTCAAGTACTCAGCAAATAAAGTCATCCCTTGAATAAAACAATCCTCCTCCCAGCTGTACCATTTTTTTTTTTCGGTACCCCAACTCTGCAACGCCAAGCATCATATCCGATTCCGTATTGGAAAAGTGTCTCCATCCACTTTGCCGAACCCGCGAGCATCTGATACATATTTAACGAGATTATTCGTTTCAATTTTCAATTTCGCCCGTCGTCGTCGTCTCATAACCGCGTGGCGTGACGGCTGCGAGATTTCAATAAACGACACTAGGCGCAAAATGGCTTCACCCAGCTATAGGGTCCATATTGAATCAACAAAAGACTGGCTCAATTCGTACACCAGCAATACGGCAATAGGATACCAGAAGCCAACGCGATGGTAAACCTTTTTGCTTTTAAGGTAATGGTATCAAGCGCGGGTGACGCCATCTGTGCCCAGCCCGCCGAAGCTTATCCATTTCTGTGGAAAATGATATCTCCGAAGCGCAAGAAAAAGAGTGGAAACTCTACGCCGGGTAGTGGTCTCAACTTACCGGACGGGTTAGACACGGTATCAACAACCGCTCGCTGCCTAACTCCCCGGTTTGCTGACGCTGGATGAGATTTGATATATTGTGTAACTCACGCACGACGGTTGCAGAGCAAGTGAAATCCGACTAGATTTCGCCAAAGCCAGCCAAATCCTGATCCACTTCCTTCCGAGTCGACGAATACCGGTCCGGCCGGCCGCGAGTTGATTGTTGATGTCTTCCGGATTTGTGCGTGAGCGAATTGGAAGCTAACAGACGAACGGCTCGTCCGTTATTATTCATTTATTCATGTGAACATAAATCAGCTGGGTAATATCATTGGGGCTTGGAAGAAGACTTTGAGGGACGCTTCGGCTCCCCGCTAGATACGGGTTTTCGCAGACTTGAGCCATTCATGACACACGCACTGCGTGACGCTGCGAACTTTCTCCTGCTGGCTGCCAAAAGTTGATGCGTGGATTTTTTTTTTCTGTGCACGTCTTAGCCGTTGTTCCGACGATACGCACAGGCTTGACCCTGTCGAATGTAAGACGCTTTGGTACGCTCTAGACGGCGACAAATACGAAATGGAGAGAGAGTGTTGCCGATTGGGCTTATATGCGATATTTATACCGTTAAATGTGATTTTAAGATAGAGAGTTATTGAGGCAGCAATTTTGGTGTCTTGATTGATGTTAGCGTTTTTGTCTCTCAATTTCCGGACCATAAATCTGGGCCAAATGTTGATTCGTATTATTTGCTTTAGTTTACCTTTTGTCAAAGTAACGGTGAGAGGTTTGTTTCAATGGTCGGCGAATGATCAGTCCAGATCCGTCAGAATATATATGCATATTCTGACTGATCTGGACTCGCGAGGAAGAACTCTGGCATCGACAAAGATGAGAGTGTCTATGTTCCGCTAATATTCATTTCAAACCTTTTCATTCCATAATATGCACTTGACCGTTGGAACCTCAAAGTAATGAAATAGACTTTTTATGTGGTCCTCAGCCTCATGTCCAGCAACTTCTATCTCAGCGTTTCCCAAACTTGTTCAAACTGTCGGCCTCTTGCGATCAACATATTTAAGCCCCACTTGACAAAAAATTTACCTTTATGTATTAAGGACGTATAGGTAATAATCCCAGTCATGGCAGGAAAAATGGCTTCCTCACTAGGCTGTCCCTTATTTTTATAACTTCGTAATTGTAAAGTGCTCGTTTTGGTAAGAAAAAAATCAGGTCAAAATTTGAAGTCCGTACGTGAACGCTAAGTGGTCCCCCAACGACCCTAAAGGTATTCGGTGTAGATGACCCCCGTGCGCCAAATCGAGCTCGCTGCGCTAGTGCACGCAACATGGGTATGAAAAGCCACCAGTTATAAACTGTTCTGCGCGCGTTGATAATCAGCATAGAAGTTTGTTTTCTTTGGGATGATTCAAATATAACGCGACATGAAATTTGGCAATTTTAGACCCCTTTCCTCCCCCACGTAATAGCTTTTGTACGAAAAATTCAAAATTTTTGTATGGACTGTAACACTACGGAAGACCCTCTCCCTTCCCCTGTTACGTTACGTAATATTTGAAGGATGCCTTTATAGTTATGAATTTGTTATGTCAGCGTACAGTGTTATGAAGCTATCCACAGTATAAAATATTATTTTACTGATAGTTATATGCTAAATATCAATTTGTTACTAGTCGCTTTTCGTACTCCTGTTGCGTACACTAGAGCAGCGAGCTCGTTTTGGTGCACGAGGGTCATCTACACCGAATACCTTTAGGGTCGTTGGGGGACCACTTAGTGTTCACGTACGGACTACACAGCACTTTACAATTACGAACTTATAATAATTCGCATTTTCGAAAAATAAGGGACGGCCTATTCCTCACACATACAAACACATTTAAAGGCGGTTCACAATTTTTCTCAATTTTTTTTCACTTACCTACACAGAAAGAAAAATCCATGTAAATTTCAGCGTAAAATCATGCACATGAAGGGAATGCCAGAAATGTCGCAAATTTACACGTCACATCGTGTAAAATTACAATAACATCATGTAAGTTTCCGCTAGACATCGTGTAATCTAGCATGGACTCTAACCGATTACGCGACAATTGACATAAATTTACATGACATTGGTGTAATTTTACACGATGTGTCATGTACATTTGCGACAAATCTGGCATTCCCTTTATGTGCATTATTTTACGCTGAAATTTACATGGATTTTTCTTTCTGTGTATAATTAATCACATCATCAGAACACTGTTACCTTTCAATTTCATTTTTTTTCAGCAATGGACCGGAATTTTTGGGTTCTTGAAATATATGCGTTTACCCAAAGTTATTAAGCAAAAGCACTGCCTAGTCTTTTGAAAAACACATTTTTTCACAAACTCAACGATAAAACAAAATTTAAAGCAATGACATGTAGTTTTTTCGACATTAAATTGATTGTGAAATTCAAATGAACACGTTTGAGTAAAAAAATTCAATTTCTGACAACACTCAAAATTTATTTTACCCAGAAAACCATACAAAAAAACGTATTTCCTGACCTTTTTTGTCTGTAAATAAAAATTGATTGCTTTGACGTGTAGTTTTTTCGGTATGAATCTAATTGCAGAGGTCAAGTAAATATTGTAGAGTAGAAAAATATTTTGAGTGTAGTCATACAAAATTAGTTTTACCTAAAAAAACAACATAAACAACTTATTTCCCGAGTTTGTTCGTCTGTAACTAAAAACTCAAGGCTCTGACATACATTTTTTTTCGGCATGAATCTGCTTGTAGAAGTCAAGTAAAGATGTTAGAGCAGAAATTAAAATATTGGATAACACTCACAATTTCTTTTGTTTAAAATATTACGAATAACCCTATATTTTGACCCATTTGCCTGTAACTTAAAATTCAATTCAATGACATTTTATTGTTTCGACATGCAATTGATTGTGAAAGTCAAGTGAACCTGTTTAATAAGTAAAAAAATCAATGTCCGAAGAGCCTTGTGTTTTTATTTATAGACGAACAAATTCGGTATATATGTTGTTTATGTTGTTATTTTAGGCAATAACAATTTTGATTGATATTTTTCTTCTCTACAATATTCACTTGACCTCTGCAAGTAAATTCATGCTGAAAAAACAACATGTCATACTCTTCGATTTTGATTTACAGACATAAAAGTTCAAGAAATACGTTTTCTGTGTGGTTTTCTAGATAATCTATATATTCAATGTTATCGGAAATTCATTTTTTACTCAAACATGTTCACTTGACCTTTACATTCAATTTTAAGTCGAAAAAACTATATGTTAACGCATTGAATTTTGAGTAACAGGCAGGGTTGCCACTAGATTTTTGAAAATGTCTGGCGAGTTCAAAATAAAAAGTCTTGCAAAGTCTGGCAGACACCATTGTGCAGGTATACTACTAGACTCGAATTTCAACGGTAACAAATAAAAAATATACAACATAGAAAAAAAAATCTAAATTCACATCAGCACTTAAACATGGCTTTTTTAAATGTTTAAGACTGAATTGGAAAGCATTTTAGTATTTCAGCTATGGTATTTATCAAATTTCGCATACTCTGAGATAACGCCCTAAAAGCCATTGGTAGCCACGTGTGTAGCTCGTTGTTTCTGAGCAAATGAAAGAATAAGCATCCAAACCAACATCACGGACAGGTAGATAATGATCCTTTCTTCCCCATAGCGTTGTGAAATAACATGAAAATCCATTCAAATGCTTATGAACAATGAGCTACACACATGGTTACCAATGGCTTTTAGGGCGAGATCAGAAGTTATGCGAGAAATAAGTCCTTTATATTTGTTTACATTATGGAACATAGATTCTTATGATTGTACAAAGTCAAAAGAATGAATCCCTGAATGAATTCACCATGTATGTTTTCAAAACTCTATATCAAATTTATTAATGAGAACTACACTCTAGTAGAGTTGATCTGGACACAGTTTAAACTACTACCGTCATTTTTTCAATGAACAGAAGAGTCTAGGGTAAATATGATTTAAATTCTAAAATACCATCGCATAATAAACAAAGTCACTAGGATAACCCCTCTACTGCCATCATCATTTTTCTACCATAAAACAATATTTTATTCACGATGACTTTTTTGTTTTTCAATAGTGTAGCAGCTCTAAAAAACTCTTTTGTTTTTGAAATCTGTATCGCTTTTGAATCATTGGTTATATGGTTTAAAAATATTCCGAATTTGTTTGGTGGAATGACATTCCCCATATAAAACACCTTTAGCCGCCATTTTGTTTTTACTCAATTTATCAAAAAAAAAAAAAAATACATGGGCAAAACAATGTCAGGTTTTAAGGCGTTTCTCTGAAAAAAAATTGAGTTATCTTCAAGTATACTAAAAATTACAAAATGATGTTTTTCGAAGTTTTCAAGATCTCTTTACGGTCAGAGTGGAACCAAACACATGAATACACATTACTCAAAAACGATTGCACCAATTTACTTCATTTATACAAAACAGGCTCTCCGCTCTCATCAAACTATTGTTTTGAAAAGCGAATTTATCAATCATAAGAAAAATTCTAAATCCTGCGTAATTAAAGTAAGCATGGCTAACCGTCGGTCTGTAAAGTCTGGCTGAATTTGAAAAAGTCTTGCAAAATGAGTAGTTTGTCTTTTTATCTTTTCTTCTATCAAAAGTCTTGCAGTGCCAGATTAATCTGGCATAATGGCAACCCTGGTAACAGGCAGAAAATAGAGTGTTCGACACTGAAAAAATCTGTAAGTCACAGACGAAATAGGTCTATCTGTCAAGATAAGCAACATATTAGAATTTAAAGGTATATGCTCGCCTTACTAGTGATTTTAGCATTTATATTTTTTTTTTTTGCAAAAAGTGAAGTGTTGAAGTTCAATTAGTAGTTTTTTTTCTCTTTAATTTTCATATTTTCTGGTAATGCAACCTTTAACAACTTTATCGTGTTCTATTCGGACACCACTCGAATTGCAAACATAGCAGAGAAAATGGAAAGTATTCTGAAAATACCTGACGGTCGTAGACACTAAAGTCAATTTGGACAAATTGGGATGTAAAATTGTGAAAAATAATAGAATTATTCTGGTGAGCTTCAATCCCACGGCACCCTATACGCTAGACTGGGCGCGTTAACCAACTACGCCACAGTAAGGGTAACGATTCTGCAGCGCAATCGGCCAACCTGAAACCGAAGTCCTTCACGACCCCATATTCTCTTTCTCAAACCTACAACTCCTTCGGCTCTCTGAGAAGCCCAATTTGAAACACTTTGGTTTCAGGTTGGCCGATCGCGCTGCAGAATCGTTACCCGTTCTGTGGCGTAGTTGGTTATCGCGCCCAGTCTAGCGTAGTGGGAGCCGTGGAATCGAAGCCCACCAGAACGATTCTATTATTTTTCACAATTTTACATCTCAATTTGTCCAAATTGACTTTTGTGTCTACGACCTTCAGGATTTTTTCAAAGAATTTTTGATTCTGTTGAAAAAAAAAGTTATGGCTGGTTATAGCCAAAACCGTTAGCAAGGTGTTTTTGGTGAAAAATTTTGTTTGAAACGTGGATGAGTAGTAGAGCTATTGTTGGCCTGTCGAACATCCGAAGTTTCGCTATTAGTGGTAAAACGAATACCCTTACTGGAACCGGAAAGTTCATCTTTACCAATTGATATCCGGTTGGAGGATTTGGTGAGTTTGTTCCATTTTATTATTCGGAATTTAGTTTACAATTGAAATAGTTGGATTTTGATATACCGTAAAATGGGGTGTTAAGGGATGAAAATCAATTTAGACTCGAATTCCAAGCAACTTCTAGTATGTCAATAATTGAACAAATGACAGTCCTACCATTATCTCGTCGTGTATATCAAAAGTCAAATACAATTATGAGGATCCTATGACAGATTTCTGAGATAATCATGAGAATGTGAGATTTTTGACGGAAATGCAAAATGGGATGTTAAGGAATTAGAGTTTCGTAAATAAAACCATATTTTGCCAACAACAAAACATAATCTTTTTGGTCAATAACTTTGATGCTTTCATCCAATTTTTAAAGTTATGTTCAACCTTAATCAGATACTACATCAATATTTTTGAACTTGGAACACCTGCAAACGCAAATCGTTGTAAAATTGCCTTGAAATGATTTTTATACCTAGATGCAACAGGATCTTAACCTATATATTTGCAGTTTACAAATTTTATTAGCTATGTACCCAACGAACATTTTCACGGAAAAAGAGTTGAACCAATCACTCTCTAACATATTTCAGCAGAATAAATTGTTATTCAGCTACTAATGTTTGTGGGGGTAGAGCAACTTCATAAATAATCTATAATATAAGGATAATTTCAACAAGCTTTCAAATTTAATAGAGGAAATAGCTAATTTGCTCTGTAAATATATTTACTATATAAAACATTACACTAAACAAAGTATTTGTACGCAACACCCAGTGGCATGTCAGAGTCCATATACAGAGAGTTGCGCCAAGAGGCTTCTTTGAATGATTGTTCTCCTTCATCTTCGAAAATAGCCCCTATTTATTTTGCTGGTCTGCTCGATAGGTAGAGGGTTTGACAGTTCGATAGGTAGGTTTGGTTCCACTCTTCGCGCAACTCTTTATTTATAGACTCTGAGAAATGACAAAATACAATTATTGATAACCACTTCATAGGATTACCACTAAACGGATCAATGGCTTGAAAATCATTTCGAAATAAAAGAATCATTCAAACTTTCCATACATTTTACCATACATCGAACAAGTTTTGGAAATAGTATCAAGAAAATTCCCATATTCACTTTAATACGTTGTTATCAAGATTTTCCAGTTTTACCGATTTTTGAGCTAAGACATTTTGGTGATATTCAACAACGAACGAAATATACCCCTTAACTTTCAGAATGCAGTTTTATTTCACGGAAAAGCCAAAAGTATATTGAAATATATTACGCCATAAATGTAATGAGTTTAGTAACTTGGAAAAAGTAGAAAAGATAATCCCCTAACACCCCACTTATTTTCAAAAAGAGACTTTTTCCATAAGAAATATTAAAAGTTGAAATCTAGATAAAATTTTCAAAAATTATTGTATGCTGTGTGATCTCAACTAAATACACCTATCCTCTGAGTAACTCACATATTTTTCTTAATATTATATCATTGTTTTGTAGTTAAATGTATTTAGCCTATGAAATTCATACAAAAATGTTTTGAATCGTTTTTAATATCTAGACTCCACAATACTTTATTTTGATGGGTGCACGACGTTAGGCATAAACACGTTAGGCATAAGGACGTTAGGCATAAGTACGATAGGCATAAATACGATAAGCATAATGGAAGTTTGGCATAATGGATGTTTAGCATAATGGCCGTTAGGTATAATGGACGATAGGCATAATTTCCAAAATGTAAATTAAAATCATAGCTGACTTTTTTGATAATTGTGAAGGACTTCAAAATCAAAAGTGTGTCCTTTGGAATGCAATTGCCTTGCAGTCGTAGAATAGTTGTCAATCTTTTGCGGTCAATTTCTAGGACAAAGCCATGCGACCATACGACAAAGCCATGCTGAATGTTTTTTAGTTCCAGTAAATCCAGAATCTTTTCGTTTTCTTCACTTCCTTAGTGATGAACCATAATCGTGCTCGTGTATCATGCACAAATAAAAATGCAAAATGGTTACTTTGGAAAAATGAACTTTTGGCTAATTGTTATGGAAGTGCTCCAAGGACGCTAAGCTATGAATTTGTGTTGGGACGTAATGTCAATGATAAGAACGACGCTTAACGTGATCTGCTGCCTATCTTTTGGGTTCGGTTGTACATATATAACTGACAAATTTTTCATCAGAAATTATCCCTTCTTTAAATTGAAGGCTGTTCTTCATAGTTATACTGTTGACAAAATTATTGGAGTTGTTACTGCTAATGTTTTAAATAGAAAATTTTTCTTCTTTAAAAATAAGTTGTTCTTTCGAAACATACTATTTGCACAATAAATATCATTCTTGCTCTTAATATTCCCATAATAAATTTTCCCTTCTTCGAATCATGAGCTGTTCTTTATACTTACATACTATTAATATAATGACTGGAGGAAAAGGTTGTTTTAAAAATCACCTTCTTCCAATAATATGCAATAAATTGCGTTTCGACTTGCTCTTGAATGTTTTGCGGAACACTTGGGAATCAGTTAAGTTCTGAGTTAAGTTAAGAGTTAAGAGTTCTGTGCAATGAAATCGGTAAAATTACTTTGAACCTGAATGCACGCCATATTAAAGGCTGAAAACCATGCTATGCTAAATTTGAGCTTGACTTCTGCATCTAAAATAAACACTTAATCAATTTGTACTTTGCAAACTCGATTCATTTCAAACATTTTCAAAGTGCTTTCGGTAAAACTTCCTGGGCTGTCAAAATTTATTGAAAATCATCGATAACTGTTTACAGAAGAGGCCAAGGAACTGTTCTCACTATTTTAAATTGATGAGCAGACCCGGAGTGGGTATGCAACGCCAAGAAAATCGGTGACACACTACCAGAAATGAAGTTAATGCCCTATATCAGAACATAAACTCATGACTTGACTCTTGATTGTTGTCTTCAAGCTTATCATTTGCTAATATTTATATTATTGAGCTGGATTTTAGAAAGATAATAATCTTCTTCCATGTCTAGCGATAATGGGTTCATTGTCAAATTTCATAACTCCGGAAACAGTCATTTATGACTAACCAATCAACCCACCCCCTCGTAATGCTTTTCATGTGAATTTTGTTTTATTTTTTATGAGCTGTTACATCTTAAGGACACTCACCCACAATTTTATAATATAAGACGAGTTTTATTTGGCTTACACGCTAGTTGTTTTATACCAAACGTCCATTATGCCTAACGTATTTTATTCCTAACATCAATTATGCCTAATGTCTTTATGCCTAACGTCCATTATGCCTAACATCCTTATGCTTAACGTCCTTATGCCTAACGTCTTTATGCCTAATGAGGTATACTCTATTTTAATGAACATCCTCCATCACATAATGCAGCCTACAATCCTCCTAACAAATCAAGCATTTCAGTTGACTGATATATCGATTTTCGACGTTTTTGCGACTTGTCAAAATTGCTATAGAAGAATCTTTGGGAGATTGAGGAACGAATACTAAGCAATTATCGTAATGAATTTTCAGAATTGGTTCCAAAAAAATCCGAAATAGCGACAGCAGAGTGATTCCGGAAGGAGTTATATAAATTGATTCTAAAAATACTTGATGGAATTACGGATTGACCTCTGGAACCAATCCTTTAAACATCAACTAAGGTAGTCTTCAAAGCAATTTTTGGAGCAATTCTTACAGACTTTGGAAATACACTCTAACTCTAACAGATAACTCTTTGATGAATGTTCGAATCCTCTGAGCAGAATCTCAAATAGAGAAACTTAAAAGTAGATGGAGTACCGTGTACCTTTATTACCGTGTACCGTAGCCCCAGGGGGTGTGGGAGGCTGAGGAGGGGCTGCCCCTCCCCCTGCCTGGGGTACAAAAAATCAACATCAACTGATTTGATACAAAGAAGAAAATTTTTGTATTTATTTTAAAAAGATGATCTTCAGCATTCATTTTGTGTCATGTTAAGCTTTTCGAATATTTCTTGGAGCCAAACGAAAATCAAACTTGTGCCAAAGATCTAACCAGAAATCACTCCAAGGCTTTATCAATAATCCGCAATGGATCTTGTGACTGATCAGAAATCCGCCGCTTTGTTTTTTTTTAACTTGAAATGAATTCGATCTTCACATTTTTGCCAGGACCCAGGACCAGGACGACCAGGAATAGCTTATGGGATTCCTATTTATTTTATCATATTTTTATTGAGGTTTTTATGCTTTTTCTTTAATACCAATTCCAATAATTTATTCTTTTATATTCGCGTTTCAAAGAGTAGTTCCAATTTCACCATAAAGTCCTTAGCAATATCTCATGATATTTCGCAAATAGGCTTAAACCAACCGACGGTGTTTTTGAAAAAAAAATCCTGAAGGTCGTATCTTTAGCGTTAGCGTAGTTACGGTATACTTCGTAGATTGGATACTAGCTATATTTATGTTTTATCTTTGATAGTATCTTCTAGACTGCTTTCAGGAACAAGGCTTGGGAGTTAACCTTGATCTAATCTGAAACAAGAATACCAAAACCATGATTATCGCTATTCCCGGCCACGCCCATCTTTCCCCTGACACTGAAGAAGACTGCAAGTGGTAGTTGAAATACGCGTATCTGTCAAAGATAACCATTTAGGAGCGGAATTAAAAGGTAAACGGTACTCCATCTACTTTTAAGTTTCTAACAGATACTTAATTAAGAAGGAATTTTTGCAGGAATGTCAAGCAATAATTTATAAATGATTTAAAAAATCCCTTGTGTAAATCGAGACTTAGTCATTGTGAATTTCTTTCTAATTTCTGGATTGATCCTTGAATCAGTTTTTTAACGAAGCCTCTTCAGAAGAATCTCTGGAGAAATCACCGCAGAAATTTTTAAATCAATTTTTGAAAAGTACCTGCTTTATTTCTTGAAAAAATCATCAAAACAGTTTTCGAATATATCACTGAAGGAATGCCTGAAAAAAATCTGTAGGAAACCTGCTAGGAAGTACTGTAGCTGTTCTTAAAGTATAACAGGAAGATTTTCACAATGATAAATAGGTACAGTTCTAGTATTTTACTAAAAGAATACTAGGAGAAGATATGCTGACTAATTTTTATATGTATGGAAATTAGACTGGCCCTAAAACAAAAAAAGTTGTAAAACTCAACGGGGCACCGTTAGATATGTGCCTTAGGATAAGAAAAAAGGTCTCTCAAAATTTCAACTCATTTGGTTGAGCCACCAGCTAGCGCATTCAATTCGAAGTTTGTATGGGATATTCGTTTCAAATATAATGAAATTTGACCCTTTGTCACGGTTTTGTTCTGTATACTAATTGATCTTGTTCAATTGGACCCAGAATAACAAATACACTAGTTGATACCCTAATGAACATAATTGCAGAAGGTTGTATCTAGATTTAAGCTAATTTTCATTACTCTTTCAGTTGTTGAAAGTTAGGCTCAGATCAGAACTCCCGTACAGTCACATATATGCATGTGCCTTGCACAGCAGCTCGCCCAGCGTCATAGGTGGCTATGATGCGGATAGTGGTAACCATCATGCTATGTTGAAGAAATACATAGCTGTATTGCACATCTACTTCAGATAGTTAATAGGGCAACTTCATCAATTATAATCATGATACAACCTTCTACAATATTGTTCATTATGGTATCAAGTAGTGTTTTTGTCATTCTGGGCTCAATTGAACGCGATCAACAATTTTCCTGAACCAAATAGTAGATGATGTACTGTTTCCCATGTGTTTGAGCTGGAAATCCCATATTAACTTCAATTCAAATGCGCCAGCTCATGGAACGACCAAATGAGCTGAAATTTTCAGGAAGTCTTCCTCTAACCCTAAGGAATAATTCTGGGAGGTGCCCCGTGGAATTCTACAACTTTATTTTTCTCCCATACTGAGTTGGGCCAGTCTAATGGAAATGCATACAGAAATTTTCCAAAACAAATATTAAGAGATTTCTAAGAAAGTTTCTTTGAAAAAAACATGTAGGAAGTAATTTGTTGAGAGACAATGTTAACTAATTTGTTCCGATACGTACACTACCTATCATAAGTATGGAATCGCGTATTGTAACACTCATTGCAGCACCTTGAAAAGTTTAGCATCACCAAAAATGAATATTACTTCGGAATTTCTAAGACCCATTTTAGTATGGATTCCGATCACATCTTTTAAAATGCAATTCGTAGCTCAACCACATTTTTTTTATTTCAGCTGAGAGAACCTTTTCCGGTAGGTTTTGAGTGATGCTAAACTTAAAAGTGCTGCAATACTCAGTATTGTATTGATTCAATACTTTTGGTGAGTAGTATACAGTCACCCCACAGTTATGGATAGCACACGGATATGGATCAAAGTTGGAATAAAATGGGAATATCTCATCAAATACAGGTGCAATTTTGCCGAACACAATTTACCTACGAGAACCATAAATCTGTATAGCATCGCAATCAATCATAATATGCTTAAGTAGTTTTTTTCCGTCCGTAGGAAATAAAATGTCAACCGTATTCCCAGAAGCGTTGATTCATAACTGTGGGGTATGAATCAAAGATAAGACGATTCCAAAAGAATCGCCAGAACGTATGCTTTCACTAACACACCATTCGTTTACCTCGCAGTTAAATTGCTTTTATAGTGTTCTGATCCATAATATGAGCCGATTTGATCCATAATACGGATCCTCCTCTTCCACTGATCCACATCTGTGGGGCGGACATCTTTTGGAATTTCTTTTGAAATCGACACTTTTTGGTAAATGACCGCGAATTTTGAGCTGTGTTCACAAAAACAACTATTTTCTGCAGTGTCAGGAAGGTAATTTTAATTTGTACAGCGTCACCATGTTTTTTAATCATATATTGTTCTGAAAAATGACCCTTAGTTGATCCATAACTGTGGGGTGACTGTACGTCTCGATTAGAAAAGACATGAAGTTCGATCTCTAAATGTTCGACAAGTTATTGAAATCGAGTTTGAAATTTATAATCCAAACAAATTCCATTATTTGTTCGTAAACTCGTAGTTATTCTTTTACATTCACAAACCCAGGTCAAAGGGTAAAAACCACACACTCGTATTTCAGCAATGTCACAAAGAACCAACGGTAAATTTGTACAGTCTCTCCCATTAATTTACCTTGGGTGCTTCATCGCTACAATGCGACAAAAGTGGTGCACAATTATGACTTCATTTGATTAAAGAGTTGCACACGCGCGCGCATGCATAACTTTCCCCTTCGGAGCCCTCCCATTTTCCCATTTTCCCACTTTCCACATCAATCGCGAAGCTCTGTAACCTGCGAACGCAGATTACAAACTGTTACTCAATCCCTCCTGAACACATTTGCGCCACCCATCCGAACCAAACGAGCGCACTGTGGGCGGTTTCCTTGTTATCTGGTGGTCAAAAATGTTTTGCCGTTTTTTCAACTGTCGTATACTATAGCCACAAAACTACAAAAATCTTACTCAGATATTCTATGAATGTATTAACAGAAGCTATATCGATTGATAAACTGAACAAGCCTATCAGAACAAGTATTTTGTTTCGATTTTGGCCGCCTGATCGCCCATAGTGCCAACCACAAGAGCTGCAGCAACCAACAACGCAACAGCACAACCACGACTGCACTCTGAAGGGTAGTGGTGGCAATGTGAGGGAATGTGGACCGAGGCGAAAGCCTTTAATTTTCCGTCGATGATCAATTTTACAATTATGGCTGGTTGACTGAGCCTTGCGGGGGGTGCCCGCGAGATTACAGCTTCCGGTGTGTGCACTAGGGTGTCCACAAATTGGCCTTTGTGAGGAAACTTGGGGGCTAAACCACCAGTGACAAAAAATTTTGACTTATTGCGAGGCAAACAGGCAGCTATGAAAGTGTGTTTACCGAGCTGTGTTTCAACAGAAATATCCGAAGTTTCAAAAATGTTGGTTCCAAATGACGAAAAAAGTTTGTGTCTATGAATAATGATTGCAACTCTCCCACATGCTCCATCATCTATTTTGAGTCTGGATCTAGGTTTCAAATACATTTCAGTAATAACTGCTATATATATATATATATATATTTAAGCTGTTAGTTAGTTAAACAGCTCCTCCTCTTTACCATTGAAAGAACGTGCATTCCAATCCAAAATATTTAAAACATTATTTGTATCCAAAAGAAAAACGTTATTCAAAAACAATTTTATTAGTAAATTTTACACCAACCTGGTCTGCTTCAGCCAAAACTGTAGGTTTTAAACATCAATCATTTGATTCAATCGTTCAGTTAAAAAACGGTAAAAAAAATCAGTACAATACCTACTTCTGCTAATTCAGCAACAAAAAAATACGTAAGAGTCATAGTTGTTGAATATTTTAAGTATTAAAATGTACAAGTCTCATGAAAAACAAATATTGAATGATTTTAACAGATAGTTTGGATTTCTGTGGTTTTTGGATGAAAAGTTATCATAAATTTTTGCAGAACTAGAAATATTTTGTTGGTGTCATTTGGAGGTTTAGCCCCTAAGGTTTCTGAAAAAAATGAAGTTATGGGCCACCCTGGTGTGCACTAACTGACGTTTGTAATAAAGCAACAACCATCACAGCACCAGCGGTGTCACGTTGCCCCCTCGCATGACGATGTAGAATTTCTCATTCATGATGTAATGCAATGAAGACTGCTCTTAATGCATCGATTTGAAGCACATAATTTCGCAATCTTCTCTCGCTCAGGCATTTTTCACGCTTGGTTGCATTGAGAGCAGATTGTTTGTGTGTGCGATGAAAAATGACCACAATAAAGGAAATTGTAGTCGTAGTAACTGGGTGGTCCTCGGCAACCGAATTGTAGCTTGTGTCAGATCCCCTCTCTCTCTCTTGCCACATTCTCTGTGGCATTAAAAAATCATATTTCGATTAATTTTATCCTTCGCTACAAAAGATTTTAATTTGGTTTTTTTTCTTTGCTTTTCCACAGGTATGGAGTAAAATACAATTAAATCCGTCTGCTTGGTATTGGAAATTCAGTGCCCGGTGCAACGCAAAACCCAGTCATGGCAACAAGTTCACAGTGGACTTGCTTTTAATTATTGTTTGGTAGGTATTTATGAGCATTTGAAGGTTCCATCAGGAGTTATGTAAACGAGCAATAAATCATAGAGAAAGCAGAGTTTTTTTTTGTTTGCAGATTATTTTCATTGCCAATCATTTCTGCTAATAATAAGCCAATCATTATTAAACAAATTACAGTTGTTTAAACAAACCATACGATATATTTTTTAAGTAAATCAATCAAAAAGATGGCGCTTCTATTGTTAATAAAGAACCATATACTAAAACGTGACAAGAAATGAATGCAACAGGAAAATCATGACTTGAGAAGGATTATCCAAGGAGTTGGTTAAGGAAGAGTCAAGTTTCCTTAACTCGATATACAAGGTACCATCGATTTAGGGAGGTATCGAGTTAGCAGTCTGTTTTGGGCCCATCCTAGGGATTTCTTATCCGATACCATTCTTACTGGTTGTTTTATTGTATTTGAGCCCCCAACGTCTTTCGAAGTGGTAACTAGTTGGGTTCTATCATTCTAAGTATTGTCTCGTCCATTCTCCACCCTCATTGTCTGCGCTCGCAGCATCATACAGGTGTTCATCAAAGTACTGCTTCCACCTTTCGATCGCCTCACATTCGTCTGTCAAGATGCCCTCATATTTATGCCTGTAGATCTTGATAATAGACTCTATCAAACAACAATTTAAGATGGCCTTAAGGCCAAGGTAATTACAGTTGAAGTCGTATCTGTCAAGGGATACGAATTCCAGTTGAAATTGATTTTTTAGAATAAATTCTTATGAGGCCTTCCTCAGCCGAGTAGTTAGAGTCCACAGCTATAAAGCAAAGCCATGCTGAAGTTGTCTGGGTTAGATTCCCGATCAGTAAAGGATCTTTTTGTAATGGAAATTTCCTTGACTTCCCAGGGCAATCATCGTACCGTAATTTCGGGTGAAATTGATCATTTTTCACGGTTCTTCTAGTCTGTTTTCTATAATGTTAACAATGCCAAACAACTAAATGCAGGAAAACAAGTACGAAAGTGAGCCTCATCGACTTATGTACCGACATTTTCTAACAAATGTGATTTTAGTGTTAACAAATACCTCTAAAATAAAAAATCAGAGGAACTCATTTCGGGGTGAAATTGATCACTTGTCAATACCATTATTGTTAGTTTCCAAAACAACTCTATTTGATAAATTTGAGCTCCCTGAAACCGAATATGCTTGTAAAATTCTTAACAATGCAATATTTATATAAATAACGAATAGTTAAATTTCGAGAATAACGCGGAAAACGCCTAAATATATGCAATTTCATAAGGAATTCAATGATATCTAACAGAAATTCAAATTTTTCAACCACATGAGCAAATTGGTACGAGTTTTGGTGATGAAATCTGGTTTGGGGATATATCCCAAGCATCCTCACGAACTTTCAGGTTTATACCATATTCAAATCCTTGCTTATTAATAAAAGTTCATAGGTGTTTGTCAATACTGCACCGTGCATGATGTTGAAATTTTACGTTATTTTCATAATAATAAACATTCTTTAACGCAAAAAACTTCACAACACACAATTCAACAATTGTTACGACAAGCAACGTTCATTTACTGCAACTTACATTGATATTTGTGCTCCATTACGAATAAATAGAATCGTGTGATACGATGATCAATTTCACCCTACTGATCAATTACACCCGATTTTACGGTACCTGCCACACGATATACGAATGCGAAAATGGCAACTTTGGCAAAGAAAGCCCTCAGTTAATAACTGTGGAAGTGCTCATTGAACACTAAGCTGAGAAGCAGGCTCTGTCCCAGTGATGATGTAATGTCCAGAAAAAGAAGAAAAAGAACTAGTTAGGTTCTATCGTCCCAGTATCGTCTTAGACGTTTCCCTCGTTGCCTTGACCATCATTGCCTGCAGTCTCAGTATCATTCAGGTGTTTATCGAAGTACTGCTCTCACCTTTTGATCACCTCACGTTTGTCCGTTAAGATGCGCCCATCCTTATCACTCATGATAATAAGTTGACGATCGTAGTTTTGCGTCCCAGATTGCCTTCAAATAGGGCATTTCTTTCTCAAATCCTTACCGTCAATCCCAAATCCAAGATTCCAGACGCTCCACTTTAAACCATCATAAAACCCATTCTTCACCGGGTGAACCCTGCTAACACGGGGAGACGCCGAGATAAGGCGAGCAAGAAAATTCCATGACACGTGAAGGCAAACGCATGCATCATATCACGGTAGCAAAAAAAAAGTAAGCGTTCAGCATCGCGCAAAGATTTAATAGTTAATGTACAAACATTTTTCTTTCCATTTTACTCACTCGTTTTTGCATACGATTACCGATGCGATGCTTTGCTGAGCTTTGTATTGCGTCTCCCTTCCTCCTCCTCTCCACGCCCCGTTGCAGTTTGTTCCTTTTCCAATCATATAAGAAGGTGTGGGTAAGTGTGTTCTTCTTACACACGTGGTAAGGTATTTCTGCCAAGTTGGAGCTGCTGTTGCTGCAAGAATTATGATCCTTCTTCTCGTTTTTCTTTTGTGCTGAGCCACACTGCGAAGACACGAGTATCACTGCAAACGAAGTAAACCACCTGAAGGGGAGCGCCCGAGAAAGCGTGAGCTTAAGAAAGGTTAAGCTTATCATTGGGTGAATCTTACGGTCGGGCGCTGTGGAAAAAGCTCCACAAGCTGCTGCTGCTGCTGTTGTCGGCAGAGATGAAGTTCGGAATGGTGCAGCCAAAGTATGGCACTCCTAAGATATTGTACGTGAAGCCGCCCGTCATCGCATCGTCGTCGTTTCGGTTCTGGCAGGATACTCTGCGCTCTGTTGGTACCGTCGATTTGGGTAAATTTGACTTCCGATGGTTGTGCTACTTTTTCCTTATTGTCATTTTCCCGAACACCAGTTCCACTAATGCCATTTCGTATGTATATTACATCGTTTAAACAGTTAAGCAGCAGCCGACGACTGCTGAAAATCAGGGTCTAGCAATCAATAGAACAGGTTAGTGAAAGTCGTGTCTTATCGGTAATCTCATCTTGCTGACAAGTTATTAGTCCAATTTGTTAAAGTTAAAGTAAAAGTTAAAGTTAACGATAAAGAGTTCAAGTTTTGTGTGGATACTCGAGATGGGCTTCTCGGCATAGATGGGGTTGGCTAATGGCTACCGCTTCTGCTTCATATGCAGAAGGTCATGGGTTCAATCCCAGGCCCGTCCCTTTCATCGTACTTTGTACTTGTATCTTTCACTTGCTTCTATCTTCCACTCTCTATCTATCACACTCACACCCTACTCGTCCATAACAAACGCTAGAACCAGAAACGGACAAGAAACCATTTCCCAACGCTTCACTCTATCGTCATTATAGCACGCCTTTCCTTACGCTTGATACATAGTCAGTCTGCTGACCAAAGAGCAAACCTCTCTGCCGTGCCTTTCCCCCAACCCATACACTCCCGCATGAACTGGCGTAGACGCAGTGGCATATACGGTCTACCGTGGGAGCCAGCTGAATGCATCATCAACTTCTTCCCCTTTCCCCCATTGGTCTGCATTCTGATGTGGCAGGCACCATTGTTGCCTAACAATAGAAGATCACCACCACTTATACAGTGAGGGTGTCTGTTAATCCCAAGCAGTCATCTGATTGGTTCCTTGTGTAAGTGCAGCTAATCTAGCGATACTGGAGTAGCAACCACGGGCGGCCAATGAAGCTCAAGCTCAAATTAAACCCTGCATGAATTCTTGCAGGAATTTCTAAAAGAAATCCTTAGAAAATTTTGTTAAGAATTCTTGGAGGCATTACAGAAATGATTGCTGTAGTATTTGGTGACCTTAAAATTGAAGTTAACTATTAATTTTAAGAATCCATGGATACTTTGAGCATGAGCATGAGCATAGATGACCGTACAATTCGTAGTTGCTACTCCATGATTGACCAGAGCCATCGAAGTTGCATTTAGATTTAATGGGATTAATTTACCATTCTCAATCCATGGATACTTCACTTGAAAAAAATATTGAAGAAATCTTTCAAAGAACTTGGAATCTCCAGATGAATTTATAACGAGTTTCCTGGATTTTGCCTAATAGATATTTTGAAATAATTCACGCAAGAATTTATGGTGCAATTCCTGGAATAATCGGTAGGGTTTTGTTAAAGTGATTCTGAAAACGACATTAAGTGTTACTGAAAAATTTTACACAAGAGAATATTTAGGATTTCTTGATTATTTTTCGAAAGATTTCTAGAATTTCTTCAGCTCTATAATAAGCCTTTGTAAATTTCTTTGGAAACATTCCTGTAGGAATATTGTTCCACTTTTAATGGTCTGAAATAGTAAAAACTGAAGTAATCAGTTGAAGAATTTCTGAAAGAATCTTTCTAGAAAACTCTTTAAGAATTTCTAGGATTGCCAATTGGTCCTCTTATTGGGCTGCTGAAGGATTTCCTGAATTCAATTCTGAAATCATTCAAATATTTTCAAGACGACTTTTTGGGAGAATCGCTAAAGGAATCTTTAAAGCAATTTCTGGACGCATCCTGGAGGAGTTTTTGTACGTATTCCCGAAGGTGATAATAACTTTAGATGAGTCACTTGAAAAAATATAGAAGATGTTCTACAGGGAATATGTGAACCTATGGAGTAGTCTCGTACACACTTATATTATTTTACCGTTACCCGTGAATTTCATCGTAATCTCAACAGCTGAACAGTTCGGTAAAATAAAACACCGTAATTCCGTCAAAATTCAACAGATTCCGGTGACATTTTATCGAATACTGTAAAAAATTATCGTACTTCGTTAATTTAATTCACCGAACTATTTAGCTGTTGAGATTACGGCGAAATTCACGGATTCCTGTAAAATAATTTAAGTGTGTAATTATTTCTGGAGCTTTATGAATTAACATGAGGATTCATCGGAATACGAAAGAAAAAAAAAGTTTTAAGATACTATTTTGCGTACAAAAAAAACTTAAGAATTTTGTTTACATTATCTAAATTTGATGGGGTACTTTTTAAGAATGTACAAAATATTGTATATAAACATTCACTTTGGAAAGCATGGGAGCCAGTTGGTTCAGAATATGACTCATGATAAAAAAATTCAAACCCAGTCCCTGGCTTTCTCAGCCTAATGGTATAGAGAGACCCGGATATTGGATGATTTTTTTAATACAAAAACACGAAGTTTTACGAAAATGTTCTGTTTTACACTTCTTTACTAAATATAAGGGAGCAAACACTCTCCAAATCTGATTTTACCTGCCTGTATATATTTATGTTTGTTAAAAACTGAATACCGACTGCTATGAGAAATTTTCACTATGATTTTGGGGTCCTCAAAAACCCAAGGCCCAGTGCGGACAATAACCCTTAGCTACGCTACTGTTTCGACCTTTTGTCCTTTCGACGTTTTGTCTTTCGACGTTTTGTCCAGTATAACCATATACATGTCCCATTTTTAGCTAAATGCTTATATCTTAGTTTTCTAGTTCACCAGACTGCCGCTAAGGGCCATTCTTGCACCTTTTTGATCGGCATCACTTTTCGGAGAAATGTGTCAATCAGGCATGAGTGTCATTTGGGGGAACTAGCGTCCGCGGAAAATATCATTCAGAGAAACGACGAGAGAAAGAAGCAGCAAAATTGTTATTAAAGAAAGGGCTATACGCAGCATGTTTGCTTAGTTCCACAAACTGCCACTGGTAGGTGCTTCAAACATTTTTAAGTTATATATCTCAAATTTGGTTGTAATGGAAGATAAGTGTATTCGACAAAGTTTTCCGTTTATTCAATGACTTCACATTGTTTGTGTACTTATTTCATAGCTATGCCACTAGGCACTAGCTAGCAATAAAAGTTAGTAACTCATAAAACATTAAATTTTCAAGAGCGCAAATCTAAAGAATTAGATATCCGTTAAAGTTGAAAACTTGATCGATTTGTTTCTAGCTGGTTGTGAGCAACAGATAAAATTTTCAGCGTGATAGATTGTCTGGTTCTCCAGATTTGTGCTCTTAGAAATTTGCATTGTATACACAGACAATCAGAAATCGCATAAAAGTTCACGTAATAACTCGCAAAACATGGTGCAAAAAATCGTCGGATTGATGAGTTGCCTCGCATAAAACGCTATTTACTGAGATCATTTGTACATTTTGTTTCGTCCCGTACACTCGTACAAAGTAAGTCGAATAAATCCGTAGCAGCTGTCAAATCAACATTTGTTATCATAAGTTAAGTCGCATAAGAGCAAAGGTTAACACGGTATACATTCACTCGCATTGTATGGTACTATTCATCACATAATATATGTACGTATATCGCCTCCACTTTTGTACATAGAAGGCCTTTTCGCGACATCTTATAAGTGAAATTTTGCACATACAAATCCTCGAGGTGATTTCGTTATACGTACATTTTGGTTATCTGGGACGAAACAGTAGATAGAGTGTAAACTACCTCCATGTGTATAGCGCGTAGCGTTAAGCACGTGAATATCGCTACCCAACGCTTGAGTACATTAGGTCCACCTTTAACAAGGTAGGGCCCAAAGTAGTCAATACTCACAAAAGTAAAGGGCTGAAGAAACAGACCTGTACGTAACCGAGGTAGTTGACTCATCTTTGGATCTGCAGGCGTTGACTTATGCACTCGACACCACTGGCAACGTTTAGCTACAGGACGGATCTGTAGATTAAGTTTCGGAACGTAGAATTGTTGGCAGATTTCACTTACGATAGCCTCATTATTGCCGTGACGAAATTTACGGTGATACCAATCAAATAATAGTTTGTGATCGAATGTTCCTTGGGCAAAATTATTGAGAATTTGGGGTCGTGCAACTACTTGCATCACTCCATGCTCATCCAATACAGGAGCTAGGTTCACTAGCGAACTACTCCGGCTTAGACACGGCCATAGACACATTTCCGCAATCATCGTAGTGTTCGCTTCTAGTTTGATTCAAAA
The DNA here is from genome assembly GCF_002204515.2 of Aedes aegypti. NCBI lineage: Eukaryota > Metazoa > Arthropoda > Insecta > Diptera > Culicidae > Aedes > Aedes aegypti. The sequence continues at coordinate 130,983,561 of NC_035109.1, read as the reverse complement.
ACTTCTCGCTGAACCGGTAGACATATGCTATACTCCGCAAAAGTCGCTCGTATTTGGAGAATCGTGGCACATCGATCATTGGAACCGACAGAAAGTGACTACAAACGTATGCTGGTTGCAGTTCTTCCAAAGTTTCATCAGTCACAGCGAACTTATTCTTTGGCCATTCGCTCTCTATCTCGTACAGAAAGCAAGGTCCTCGCATCCAGCGGCTGTCGGGCGTAAGGGTCGTTCCCAACCAACGCCACCCCTCGGTTGTTGATAGGCTAAATATCCCGGTGACTCTGAGGTCAACATACTGCCGATATCGACGCGCATCTGACTTTATCCACGAAATAACATTACTAGAGTCGTTCCAAAGGTACATACGTACGTTTGATCTTGATAGAATGGCCCTCTTCAATTGTCCTGCGTAATACCTTTAAACTCTAATATGTTGCTTATCTTGATAGATAGGCATATTTCGTCTGCGACTTACAGACTTCTTCAGTGTCGAGTGCTGGACGTACTTGTCCTCGATCTCGAAAGTATGTTGCTGAGCAATATGCCTGCGCACTCTCATCGACGAAGAAGTGGAGCTCAAAGTCTTTGTAGCACGCTGGATCATATCCTGGAAAGTATCTTCGTGGAATTTTGATATTGTCCATCTTTTTCAAAGTCTGCAGCCACAATTTCCATCGCACGAATTATCGCCTCACCCCAATCTACATTGCCTTTACGAACATCTTGCAACAATATTTTTCCTAGGAATACCAGAGAACCGACTAGGCCCAAAGGATCATAGATTTTCATGATGAAGCTAAGAATCTTCCGTTTTGTCGGCACGATCTCGCTATCCACTAGTGTTTCAAGGTCACATTTGAGTCTGAGAGTGAAGTAGAACAAATCCTCATTTGGTATCCATGATATCCCAAGTACTCGTTCGAAACTTCTCTGACTGTTCATAGCGGAGTCCTTCAGTCAGTAAAATGAAAACTGTCGCCACGCGTAATTGAAAAGCAAATTTCACCATATTTTATTTTTTATCGATATTTGATATAAAAAGAAAGCTCTCTGCAAAATTTCAGTGAAAAATCTCTGTTTTTCGAATTCTGACATTTTTTTTAGTTTACTGACTTTTTCGGTAGTTCCAAAGCCCAGTTGTTTTTACCGAACAGATTGAGTGTGTATAGCTGGACTAACTTCGCCGATTACTTCTAGAACTAACGATCTGTTCGATACCCAGTTCCGTATGTGGAAACCGGCTTTCTGATGTATTTCTGCTACTTCCAATGCCAAAGTGACGGCTTCTTCATCCGTGTCAACGCTATCGGGATAGTCGTCGATATAATGATTTTTTTTCTGGATCGCTTCCGCCGCTCTTGGATAATGTTGTTCTTTCTCAGCAGCATTTAGAAGTTTTACGTACTGAGACTGCACGGGAGAACAAGCTGCTCCAAATATAGTGACGTCAAATTCCATTGTCACAATCGGATTAAATGGTCTCAGAAAAAATGAGACTCACAAAAATGATCACCAAAAATTCATTATTTAATTTTCAGGGGCTATATATTAGCTATGTTTTGGCATAATTTATTTATTGAATTTCATCCCCCAAGCTGAATTATCGTACATTTCTCTAAACACTGCTCATGAGATCTTGGACGAGGCAAGCGCTTTTGCAAGCATTCCTGTCGATAAATCTGCCCGTTTATGGTGCCGGTTGTCCGCACTTGCAGATCGCCTGCCACAACAGGTACTTCGCGGATTTGTCCATCTTTCTCTTCCGGAACCTCCATACGGGACGTACCGACTGAAACTCGAGGCCGGGGATTTGTTTGGTGTCCGCCTTGATGTATGATGTATGTATGTCGTCCATGACGAGATAACCTGGCTTGACCAACCACTCACGGTACAGCTTAGCTTCCGCGCACGTAATTTGGTCACCGTGTTTTGCTTGTCAGTCCGATTTGGCACCTTCCTGACTATAAAAACACGTAGCCCAGCCCGCTTCATGATCTTCTGGACGAACCACTTCGACGAATTGACCTTTTTTGGCCACGTCTCGAGTGGAATGGCTCGGGTTATTCTTATCTGCCTTATCTTCCGCGCCTTCTCTGTTTATTCCGTTTTCGGTTTTCGGCCGCTTCCAGCGCGCTTCTCGATGCTCTTCGTCTCGTGGAACATCTTCACAACGCGGAACACGATGGAATGGTAGATTCCGAGCCTTTCGCCGATCCATCTGTGTAACTGATCAGGATTATCGATCACCGCGCTCAAGATTTGCTGGCGTAGCTCTTATTATTTCGAATGCATCTTAAAAACTACTTGACAAATCGCGATAAATTCGTGACAAATTTTGCACACATAAACACTCTAAACTAGTATTACCCGAAATTGCATTAGTTTTTACCCACACGTTAAGAAAGTTACACCCAAAATGAAGTTTCGCATTTTTTTCTAGTCAAATCTTTACTTGATGAATTACGGTACATGAATAACAGTGCGCTTCTACCTTGCTTTCTAGTTCTGACTTGCACTTTTATTTAGCCTAAGGCTAGAGACTGAAGAAGGGCAATATCTCGAAGAAACACAAGGTCGCCTGCACCATTGCTCCGGGTACCACAGTAATGGCATAATACTGTAGCTGGCGCCCTAGTAGGGGAAGACAACATAACAAATTACCCGTCCATGCATCAACAGAAATGTGAAATATGCTTCGGTGAAGTGAAATTTGAATTGTAAATATTTAGCTTTGAAATGAGGCCATAGTTGTGAAAATTGCGCAAGCGGGGTAAAACCGACCACTATTGATGGGGTAAGACCGCCACCCCTAATTTATAACAAAAAAATGTCTAAACCATTGTAAAAGTTGTAACTACGTTTAACATTACTGTTCAAGTAAAATGAAATCAATTTTGTTATCAATACAAAAAATCCACACATTTTTCCAAAATATGGGTGTCTCAAGGTGAAAATAATTTCAATTAATTAACCCTAATAATGATTCAATATACCCGTTATACTATTTAGAATCACAGGGAACTGATATATTTTCTCGCAAAATTTTGTACGAAAATTGTGGTGGTCGCTTTTACCCCGTGGGTGGGCGGTTTTACCCCGTCGTTAAAAATAATCGTGATAAGATATCACTTTTTCAAGCGTCAAGAAACAAATATTGTTTTACAAATACAACACCTGTGATAATTTATTGCATCGAAAAAGGGTTTATAAATTCTTGATTTTGTCATATGAATTAAATTGCTTAGGCGGGCGGTCCTACCCCGTCTTCCCCTACTCCACAAGCTCTAGAAAAACCATTTAAATTTCGAGATTTTATCACGATTGGAATTCGGGGTCAATAGTGGTTTCTGCGCTCGTGTACCTACACGTTACATGTCACCAACACTACTTAAAAATTGCTGGTTGAAAATATAAACAAAGATCAGCTGTTCCCAGCAAAATCAAATGGCAGTATTTTCAACCAGCAAATTTGCGCACGTGTTCGTGACACCGCTCGGCGAGAGCTCAATATGACCCCAAAACACGGACAACGTTTTTTGGCACATACAGAATTTAGAAACATGAATCAATGTTCCTGCTTTCAGGATGCATTCATGCATGCATCCTTAGGCCTTAATCAAATAAATCACGTAAAAAATAAACAAAACTGTTACCTAGATTTTTCATTGACAAATATGCATGAAGATTTCTGTGTAAGTGAGCCAATTTCACCATTATGGAAAAATGAAGCGTTTCACACGGCAATAGAATATTCTATGTTTATGCATATTTATCATACTCCTCACGAATATGTGTATGAGAATATTTTCGATTATAGTAGAGCCAATTATACTAATATTAGATTAAAATTAGATAACGCAAATTGGCAATCTGTTTTGAGAAATCAAAATAATATTGAATGTGCAATAGAAATCTTTTACAATTCATTGTGGGAAACCATTAGGGAGGAAGTACCTGTTAAGAAGAGACGAAGGAATCACAACTCAAAAAATCCAATTTGGTTCAACAAGCAAATCATAAATTTGAAAAATCGAAAACAAAAAGCTCACAAAGTTTACAGAAGATATAAAAAACCAGACGATTTAGAAAAATATTTGGTTATTTGCGACCAACTCAATTTAGCCATTTCTACAGCACTTACCGAGTACAACATAAAAACTGAAAATGAAATAAAGTCATGTCCAAAGAATTTTTTCAATTACGTTAAAACTAAACTCAAATCGTGCAACTTTCCATCAACAATGACTTTGGATGAAAAAGTAGGAAATAATTCTGAAGGTATTTCAAACTTTTCGCAAAATTTTTTCAAGAAAATTATTCAACATTTTCGGAAAACGATCGAGATTATTCTTACTTTTCACATTTTGCTGACTTTCCGAGTGATGTTGGCGTTAATTCTATAAATGTTCAAGACATTTTGTTTGGTCTTAAAAATTTGGACGCCACTAAAGGATCAGGGCCAGATGAAATTCCACCCGGATTCATTAAAAACTTAGCAACTGAACTCACAACTCCATTATTTTGGTTATTCAATATGTCTCTTCAAACTGGTCAATTTCCAAAGGTATGGAAAAAATCATTCCTTATACCTATATATAAATCAGGTAAGAAATCGGACATTCGAAATTATCGCGGTATTGCTATTATGTCATGTATTCCAAAACTTTTCGAGTCAATTGTAAACAAAAATATGTTTGCCCAAATAAAAAATCGTATAACAAACGCTCAACACGGCTTTTTCAAAGGTCGTTCGACCACTACGAACCTTCTGGAATTTGTAAGTTACTCACTGAGTGCAATGGATAAAGGTTACTTCGTAGAAGCTCTTTACACTGACTTTAGTAAAGCATTTGATAAACTTGACATTCCAATGTTGACTTTCAAGCTTGAAAAAATGGGAATCGAAATGAGTCTCCTAAAGTGGATCAAGTCCTATTTAAACGACCGTCAGCAAATAGTAAAATTCAATGGGAAAAGATCAAATCCAATACATGTTACATCTGGAGTACCTCAAGGCTCACACTTAGGCCCTCTTCTTTTTATTTTATATGTTAATGACGTTTCTTATATTCTAAACAAACTGAGGGTCCTTATATATGCTGACGACATGAAGCTATTTTTAGAAATAAAGAATGATGACGATCATAATGTTTTTAAGAATGAGATACAGATTTTCTACACGTGGTGCTGCAAAAGTTTATTGGAATTGAATATAAAAAAATGTAACCTCATAAGTTATAGCAGAAAACGAACCACACCAAATATGTCTATTGTTTTAGGAAACGAACATGTAAAAAAGTGTGATAAAATAAGAGACTTAGGAGTTATCTTAGACTCAAAACTATCATTTGTAGATCACTATAATGCAATAATTCATAGAGCAGGAAATATGCTCAATTTCATAAAAAGATTTGGCCAACACTTCCGTGATCCTTACCAGTGCTGGGAATGGTAATAGTAGTAGGCTTGAATTTTCGCGAAAATCACGTGGCTCTCCCAGTACAGTAGTTCAAAAACGTGAATCTCATCAAGTAGCCTATGTTTGGTGAACGAATTTTCTAAATCATGAGTGTCATTGAAGGCTCAAAATGCGGGAAATGCAACGGGAAATAGAACATTTTTCTACAGTAGTTTTGGGTTGCCCTTAGCAACGGGTGTTTTGCTATTTTCAAGGCATTTTGCCTACAGCAGCGATGGGCGTGAGTTTCACTGGCTTCGCTGACTGTGATTGGCTTTGCTTGGCTACTGTAGAGTGAATTTCAGATTTTTTCCCAACCCTGATCCTTACACATTAAAAATACTTTATGTTGCATATGTAAGATCAATATTAGAATATTGTAGTATTGTTTGGTCACCTTACACAAAAAAACATGAAGAACGTATAGAATCGATACAAAAGCAGTTTTTATTATACGCACTACGTAATTTAGGCTGGTCAGTACTTCCTCTACCATCATATGAATCACGATGCATGCTTATCAATATGAAATCACTGAAAGTGCGTCGTGATTATGCTATGGTTTCTTTTGTTAACGATATTGTTTCACAGCGCATTGATTCTGCTGATATACTTTCAAAACTGAATTTTTATACTCCAACTCGTCACTTGCGCAATCGTTACTTGTTCACAGTAGGTCATCATCGCACGAACTACGCTAAATTTAGTCCGTTGAATCAGATGATGACTATATATAATCAGCATTGTGAAATGATTGATGTTAACATGTCTCGAACAAAACTGGAAAAATACTTTTTTGATATACAAAACAATAGTAACTGAGGAATGTATTATGAATCGAGTATACTCAACAAATTTATAGTATATAATCAAATAGATATTAAGAACACAATGTAATTTAGAATGGTCTACAAAATGCTTGACGTCAAATAAATAATAAAAAAGAAATAACATTACAGAAAACAGAAATGAAAACTGTAAAAAGTGAACAATTTCACCCCAAACCACGGTACCCATCTCCATTCAGTGGCAGCGCAACAGCGTTTTCAGCAGTTTTTTTCCTCCATTCTCGCAAATAAAACATATTGGTGCTGGGTGGAATGCGGCCTCAGGTAACGGTGGTGGGAGAGGTGGAACATAGAAATCAGACATCATTCATGGCGTGGCGCTGTGTATGGTTGGTTGATGCCATTACCATTGGTGATAACAATAAAATATGCGAAAAAAGCGCCAAGCATTTCAAGACGCTTGTCTCGTTTGTCGGGCGACGGGGGAAAGAAGAAGCAACATTACGAGATAACGTGAAATATGTCAGTGTAACATCATCCAGATGCCGGGAATTCCTCGCCGAGCAGAAGTAGTACTTACCTAGCGCTAGCTAGCAACTGTAACAGAAACTCTGAAAGAATCATCACACTTCAACTGTAGGAAATGTTGATGGGTCTAGATTTCCGAGAGATGTCCTTCATTCCAAAGCTCTGCTCTGCGTTTTGAAAGAATACTGCTAGACTGCACTCACAAACATTAGCGCCGTCGACCAGGAGGACGACCATGTCTGAATCTCGGTTATTGCAATTTATGCAAATGAAAGTGCATCTGCTCTTGACGGTTAATTATACGCATTTTCACTCTGGGTGCTCCAATTCTGCCCCGGCGCAGGGGTAGCTGCAAATGACGGTGAAAAATTGCCTTCCAGCAATGCCTAGTTCAGTTGGACGGTCGTTCAACGTCGAATACCTACTGCAGAACGCAACTATGTTTTTGGCAGCCGAACAGCGCAAACAGATTTTCAGTAGACGTACACACACACACACACACACACACACACACACACACACACACACACACAGGGTTGCAAAATGGTGAGTCGACAACCAGGAAGGAGCGTCCAACATAGCTCTGGTCCTCACAAGCCCCTACCTCACGCTTCCACGGGTCTAACGATGACAAAGACCGCCAGCAAAGGGTTGCGTACTTAGCTGGTAGTGCAACCTGGGCACTGTTGTCCTTCTGACATCAGCTAGAGTGAGGAGGTGCCAGGTGGGAGCTTGGGATTTTTACCCTTCCCAAGCGAAACTTGTACATACAGCCGTATGGAATACCACCTTTAGTACTTCCTTCGGGAGGTAGCCGAGCGTCTGGTCCATCTGACCGGGGGCTCAAGCACGGTCTACCTAGGATGTGGCGGGGGTTCATCAGTGGGCTCTGGTGAATCTCTACAAAAAACCACATATCTGCAAGTAACCCTGAACAAGCGACCTGGTACCGCTTTCAAAGTGCCTTAGCCCAACCATTGGAGTGCCAACCGGCACATTAGGATCGATGCCAGTAAGATCCTAATTACGGCATACTGGCTGCAAGGACAAGGACAAGGTCAAGGACTGTATCAACACGACGCTATAGAGCTGACAATCGCTCTATTCCACTTCCTTAGTAAGAATGGGTGACACTATTCTGAAACGGCAGGTGGGCTAATGGAACGGTTGTCCCCGTCCCGTTAAAACCGTGGCAGGCCTCCTAGTACGTTCAAAGCTCGCCACCTTAGCTGGTGGAAGTAGGCTCAGATGGATATTCCTGACTAGCGTCGATCTGGCTCTGAACCCGGTACCCCATGAAGGACCGTGTCAGCCCTCGCGTGGACCTCACTGCAAGCAAAGATACCCACGGGATCACAAGGACGACTACTTACGACGGGTGGAGATAGCGGCTTGGAGGGGGGACCCTTAAGCATGGAAGTGAATAACATCAACGTAGGTGAAGCAGCGAATCCGTTCGCAAAAAGTGGCTTGCCGAGGTCGCCACCGAAGCAAGGCCAACAGCAGGAGCTGGAACAGCAGCAGCTGGAACACCAGCATGGCGAAGATGAGCTGCACGAGCAGCGAACACGTGAACAGGAGCGGCGGGATAAGTCGCAAAGTGAGCAGGAGCAGCGTGAGAGACAGCAGCAACATCAGCTGCAAAGTGCGTGGAAGTTACCCCCGAGCCAATCGAAGGTGGAAGCGGCGAAAACCGTCGTAGATGAGCTTCGGGAATTCGTCGATAAGAGGCACAACGTGCACAAAGACATCAAGGACCTCGTGGCAAGGATTCAAGGAACCCTCGGATCCGCCGTGAAGGACTGGAGGAAAGTGATGCAGAGGATTGATGCTGTTGAAACCGAGTTAGCGGCGACCAAAAAGGCCCTGGCAGCTGCGGTAGTGCAGCCGGCAAAAACCGGCATAGCCCCTCGGAAAGATAGCAAGGGGAAAGAAAGGTCAGCGGGAATAGGAACTACGCCAAGTTTCACCCCTAAAAGACATAGGTCGTCACCAGGAGACGAAAGACAGGCTGTACCCAAGAAGCCGAAAAATGCAAATCCAAAACCGGCGGATGAAGTGCTCAGTGGGGGACCCGGTGATATCCCATGGCAAGAGGTCCGGAACAAGAAGAAGAGAGGCAAACAGGAGAGTGCCAGAAAGCAAAGGCCAATCAGGAAGAAGGCAAAATGCGAAGCTGTTGTCGTCAAAACTAGCGAGGACACTTATGCTGAAGTCTTGCGGGCCATGAGGACGGACCCTCAACTAAGGGAGTTTGGTGCCGACGTTCAGAAGATCAGACGCACCCAGACGGGAGACATGCTCATCGAGCTAAAAAAAGACTCGGTGAACAAAAGCTCAACATACAAAGAGCTAACCGAGAGAGTCATGGGCGAAAAGGTGCAGGTGAAAGCCATGTGCCCTGAAGTGACACTCCAATTGCGGGATCTGGATTGGATCACCACCGAAGAGGAAGTGAGGACCGCCATAAAGGAACAGTGCGATCTGGAAACGGTGCAGATGACAGTACGGCTAAGAAGAGCACCGCTTGGTACACAGGCGGCGTCGATAAAGCTCCCAGTAGACGCAGCCAACAAAGCGCTGGAAGTCGGGAAAATTCGGGTCGGTTGTTCAGTATGTCCACTGAAGATCTCCCAGAGACCGGAGGGATGCTACAGGTGCCTGGAATACGGCCACCTGGCACGAAACTGCGAAGGACCAGACAGAAGTAAGCTCTGTAGATGGTGTGGCGACGAAGGTCACAAGGCGCAGGATTGCAACAATAAGCAAAGGTGCCTGATTTGCAAGGACAAAAGTCGCAACAGACACGCGACGGGAGGCCCTAAGTGCCCGGCCTTCAAGCAAGCGAGAAATTCTAAACCGCAGTGGAGGTAACTCAGCTAAACCTCAACCACTGTGACACAGCGCAACAGCTGCTGTGGAAGTCCGTATCGGAATCGAAGTGCGACGTAGCTATCCTTGCCGAGCCGTATCGAGTACCAGCTGGAAACGGTAACTGGATCGCTGATAAGGCGAAGACAGCGGCAATCTGGACGATGGGGAGGTATCCTATCCAGGAAATAGTGTTCCAGGCGGACGAAGGCTTCGTTATTGCAAAGGTTAACGATGTGTACGTGTGCAGCTGCTACGCACCCCCCCGCTGGACATTGGACCAGTTCAACGAGATGCTGGACGAGCTAACCGATAAGCTAGCCGACCGGAGACCAGTCGTCATCGCTGGCGACTTCAATGCTTGGGCAGTTGAGTGGGGCAGCCGTCTCACCAACCCAAGAGGGCGTAGTCTACTAGAAGCGCTGGCAAGGCTGGACGTAGACTTGGGTAACGAAGGAACAACCAGCACCTACCGTAGAGATGGCCGGGAATCAATAATCGACATCACTTTCTGTAGTCCTGTGTTGTCGGGAAGCCTGAACTGGAGAGTCTGCGATGGGTACACCCATAGCGATCATCAGGAGGTCCGGTATAGAATTGGTGGAAGAACACAATGCTCACAGAGAGCGAGTACACCTCATGAGCAGATGTGGAAAACGAAACGTTTTAACGAAGAGCTTTTCGTGGAAGCCCTCAGAAGAGAAGAGCAGGTTCTGAACTTGAGATCGGAGGAGTTAACGGCTGCGATGGTACGAGCATGCGACATTGCCATGCCACGGAAGGTCGAGCCGAAATACAGACGTCGTCCGGTATACTGGTGGAATGAGACACTTGGCAACCTCCGCAAAAGATGTCTCCAAGCCAGGAGACGGATGCAAAGAGCCAAAACCGATGGTGAGAGGGAAGAGCGAAGAGTAACATTGAGGGCGGCGAAAGCCGATCTGAAAAGAGAAATTTCGCTGAGCAAGAGAACGTGCTTCAAGGAGTTGTGTCGCGATGCCAATGCAAATCCGTGGGGAGATGCATACAGGGTGGCGATGGCCAAGATCAGTGGTCCAGCCGTACCCGCTGAAACATGCCCAGAGAAGTTGCAGATTATCGTCGACGGGTTGTTCCCACAACACGCGCCAACGGTCTGGCCACCGACACCGTATGGCCAGGAAGGTGAAGAAAGAGCAATCATTACCAATGAGGAGCTCATAGAGGCGGCCAAGAAAATGAAGCCGAAGAAAGCGCCTGGCCCAGATGGTATTCCCAACGTAGCGTTGAAAGCAGCTATCACGGCCAACCCAGATATGTTCCGGACATCACTCCAGATCTGCTTAGATGAGGGACATTTCCCAGCACAGTGGAAAAGGCAAAAACTGGTTCTGTTACCGAAACCGGGTAAGCCCCCCGGTGATCCAGGCTCGTTTCGGCCGATATGTTTGCTCGACACACTCGGAAAGCTGTTGGAGAGGATCATCCTCAATAGACTGATGGCGTTCACTGAGGGAGAGCGTGGACTGTCGGAGTGGCAGTTTGGATTCCGGAAAGGAAGGTCAACGGTAGATGCCATCAAAACAGTGATTGACACAGCCGACAAAGCAAGGACAAAAAAAAGAAGAGGTAACCGTTACTGTGCTGTCGTGACGATAGATGTGAGAAACGCCTTTAACAGTGCAAGCTGGGAAGCCATTGCTGTGGCGTTACATAAAATGAAGGTTCCGGATTATCTGTGCAAGATACTAGGAAGCTACTTCGAAAACCGGGTCTTGAGCTACAGCACTAGCGAAGGACAGAAGTCGAGGTCGGTAAATGCGGGAGTTCCACAGGGCTCTATCCTGGGTCCAACGTTGTGGAATGCTATGTACGACGGAGTGCTGACGCTTAGGCTGCCAACAGGCGTCAAAATCGTTGGATTTGCAGACGACATCACGCTTGTGGTCATTGGTGACTCACTGGAAAGGGTGGAGGTTCTCGCTACAGAAGCAGTGGACGCAGTCGAAAACTGGATGTACGAGAAGAAACTGGTGATAGCCCACAAAAAAACGGAGCTGTTGCTTATCAGCAACCGAAAAGTGGTGCAAAAGGCTGAGATTACAGTGGGAGAACACACCATAGCCTCAAAGCGGGAGCTAAAACACCTCGGCGTAATGATCGACGATCGGCTGAACTTCAACTGCCATGTCGATTACGCGTGCGAGAAAGCAGCAAGGGCAGTCACGGCGCTGTCCAGGATCATGCCGAATAACTCGGCGATTTGCAGCAGTAAGCGGAGGCTATTGTCTAGCGTGGCTACGTCAATCCTGAGGTACGCTAGCCCGGCGTGGGGAACCGCAATGAAGACGAAGAGGAACCGAGTCAAGCTTAGTAGCACGTATAGGCTGATGGCCATGCGGGTAGCGAGTGCCTACCGAACCATATCTTCGGAGGCAGTATGCGTGATTGCCGGAATGGTCCCTATCGGCTACGTTTTGGAAGAGGATAAGGAGTGCTACGAAGCTAGTAGTACTAGAGGAGCCCGGAAGATTGCCCGAGCCGACACGATGGTGAAATGGCAACGCGAGTGGGATACCGCTGAGAAGGGAAGGTGGACTTATCGCCTTATTCCAAATCTGGCGAAATGGGTGAGCAGATCCCATGGAGAAGTCAACTTCCACTTGACGCAGTTCTTGTCAGGTCACGGCTGCTTCAAGAAATATCTGCACAGGTTCGGCCACGCAGAGTCGCCGCTCTGCGCTGAGTGCCCAGTCGTAGAGGAGTCGCCGGAACACGTCATTTTCGAGTGTCCACGTTTTGCTGCGGAACGTAGCGAGATGACAGCGGTCTGCGGTGCTGACGTAACCGTAGACAACGTAGTGGATAGAATGTGTAGCGATGAGGTGATGTGGAACGCGGTGAACATGGCGGTGACGAAAATAATGTCATTGCTTCAGCGGAAGTGGAGGGAGGAACAAGCCGGTGAACCGGAAGTCAGTCTCCAACCGGAATCGCCGAACCGACCTCGGCACCCAACCGGTAGGTAAGCTTGATCCACCGTCGGGGACAAGACCGAGTAGATCGTGGAAAAGCCCCGGAAATTGTAGGCTTCGTGGCCGTGCGGTTAGCGGCGTCAGTCGTTTAGGCATATTGTGCCATGAAGTGTGGGTTCGATTCCCACTCCAGTCGGTGGAAACTTTCCGTCAAACGAAAAATTCATCATTGGGCTACTGGGTGTTTCGTGTTGTCCGTTGCCTAATGTTTGTGATTGTTCAGTCTGTGCAGCCTTGAGCTGAAGACGGTGTAAATTGTCTTGCCAAATTGGTCGTCAGGGCACCTGTGAACCGGAAGTCATCCACCAACCGGAATCGCAGGATCGACCTTGGCACCTATCCGGGCAGCATCGGTACCGGAAGAACTTCCACCTCCGGGGAAGTCTTCGTCGGGGTAGGGTAGATTCACCGCCGGGGACTATCCGAATAGTGCGCGAGAACCTGGAGTGCTAAATGGCATGCGTCCAGCACCGAGAGAACTTCCTTCGTCAGGGAGTTTCTGGCACCCATGGTATCGTGAGCCGAATGGCTGAATATGGCATGAATATGGCATGTTTAGATCACAAACTAGGAATACTAACAAATTATTAATGGGAGCCGAAGGGCTCAGCATGGCATGGATTAGGAACTAACAAATTAATGATGGAGCCGAAGGGCTTAATGAAGGGTGCGCGTAGCATGTGTCGCCTCTTCTTCGAAGTAATACCGCAAGGTGGTGCCGGAGAAGAATTTTTTACGGTGACGGTGTACCTAGGAGACTGTTTTTTAGTGGGTAGGCGCCCCATTGCGAATCCCACACAGTGCCAAACCATACACTGTGGCATGAGCATGAACAAATACAGGCCAGTCTTGAGAAGATTTTTTTAACTCCTAGAGATGCATGAAAAAAAAAAAAAAAAAAAAAACACACACACACACACACACACACACACACACACACACACACACACACAGAAAGCTCCTTCCAGTAGGGTTTTTAATTGCTCTTCAAACAGAATTCTTAAGGCACGATGACAAACAAACTCACTCTGATTGCGAATTTGTGAGTCAGTGGAGCGAGAAACGGACACATACCACGAATTGCTGCCCGATGAGGCCTTGAAATGGCAGCGATGGAAAGGGCAGCCAAAAGCCGGTAGATGGTCAAGGTGATGGTCTATTCGCCTGTCACCAGCAGCTATAAGCTTTTTTGTGGACGGTCCTAAATTTTTGTTGATTTTGTTTTGATTCTTCGGTTGGAGGCCGTCGTTGTTTGTGGACGTGGAGAAAACACCTTCGATTTGGTATCGACAGCTTCCGTATACAATGGAAGCTTCGTAATGGGGCGCATTCAAACAAAACTTTGAATAAGTTTAGTCAGAACACGAATACAACGTTTGTTTGGGGTTATTCAAGAATCGCTTGTACAAGCGTGGGCAGTTAAATTTCTAAGGGTTGTGAATAATGTTGATATCCATACAGACTTCTTCTTCTTCTTCTTCTTCTTCTTCTTCTTCTTCTTCTTCTTCTTCTTCTTCGTCTTCTTCTTGGCATGAACGTTTTCACTGGGACAGAGCCGTCTACTCAGCTTAGTGTTCTTATGAGCCCTTCCACAGTTATTAACTGAGAGCTTTCTTTGCCTTAGTTGCCATTTTTACATTCGTATATCGTGTGGCAGGTACGATGACTCTATGCCCAGGGAAGTCAAGGAAATTTCCATTACGAAAACATCCTGGACCGACCGGGAATCGAACCCAGACACCTTCAGCATGGCTTTGCTTTGTAGCCGCGGACTCTAACCATTCGACATTGGAGTAGGAACAGGGGGGCCAGGGGGACCTGGCCCCCTCCAGAATCATCCAGGCCCCCCCCAGAATTTTTGATGTCAATAAAAATAAAAATAAAAAAACTATTTACCAAGAATCAAAATCTACATGATTACTGTTATTATTAACAAAAAATCGCTTAAGAAGTTACGTTATTTTATATTGTACAACTATAGTGAGAAAACCTCGCCTGTCTTACACAGCATTAGCGTGGCTGTTCTGACTTAGGTGAATCGCGCGACAACCGAATATCGAAAAAATAGACAAACTTAATAAAGGAATATCTCAGGAACTAACTAACTAACTTTCAAGGAATTTCGGCATGGGCAAGTTTTCTTCAGATGAATGATTAAAAAATTGCAACAAAATCGACCATAGTGTTTTATTTCAGCAACAAATTCTCTCTTTGATTTTGATTCGATGTTTTAAGTATTTTCGCATGGATAGATTTTTTGCCTAAACAATTTTTTTATTTCCGCGTTATACTTCTGCTGTACTACAAAACAATCGATAATAAAACCTTCAAAAAAATTGTATGAAATTTCTAAAGATAGGAAAAAATGGTTCTTTAACACCACATGCTAAACATGTAGTAGCACGAAACTTCGAAGTTCATACAGAATACACATTCAATAGAACTTCCATCCGTTTTTATACCGATTATTTCTGTTACAATAGACAAACTATGAATTTGACGACAGGAATTTAGTTATTTTTTCCGAATTATATTTTACCTGCAATTATTTTAAAAATACCAAAAAAGTTCTTTCAAACCTCTTTTGTATGTGTTTCTCTAGAAATCTGATATGGAAAGATTCATAGAGGAATTTATAAATCAATCCTTAAAAATATTGAGATATTCATGGAGTAGTTTTTGAACCAAAAAATATAAAAGAGGATAAATTTTCAAATTTTATTTATGAAAGAATCCTAAGATTATCAATCGAAAAAAAAATGTTTTCGAGGAGTTCAAGAATGAATTGCAAAATCTTAGTAAATCTGATGAAAAATTTCTTCAAAAAATTTGTTATGGGTATTTTTGGTGGATTTTATTTTGAAAATTTCGTCGGTGCAGTTTAAAGCAAATAAATCTCTGTAAAATACTTAGATGAATCTCTGGTATTTTTTTTTAGAATCTTATATATAATTCTCTAAGAAATCCCTGAACAACTTACTCGGGAGATCTTAGAGTGCTTTCATGGAAGAGTTCTTGAAAGAACAGTTGAACGTATTCGCTAGGAACTTTAGAAGAAGGTTAGAATTGTTCAAACATTTCTAAGTTAGGCATTTTTGAAAAAATCAAAAACAAATCTCTTGAGAGTTTCTATGGGATGGGGGATGATTTTAGAGAAATGTTTAAAATAATTATCTGTAAAAAAAATGCAGATAGATCTGCGGAGAACTACTTTGAGAAATAATGAATAACATTTTCCCACTTGAATTCTTGTTAACAGCTCATGATTTTTTTTTTGCATGGAATATCATGAAGAACACCTAGAAGAATAATTTATTTTTTTGCGGGAAGTCTGGATAATTTTTGCTGTTTTTTTTTTCAAACAATCCTGTGGATGAACTTTAAGAATTACTTCAAAAGCAAACTGTTCTGAAGAATTGGTGGAAGAATCCTTGCTTGGTGATCTTGAAGACTTTTTTGGTGAGACTCCTAGATTTTTTTGAACTATTTTTTGAAGAAACCCTCAGTAATTCCTGAAAAACCTAAATACATTTTTAATGTTCAACCCAAGTAACAATTTCAATGCTCTTTGATCTTAGATGTTATTTATTGAGGTTTTATTAAAGATGCATAAAATCACAACTGATTTAATAATGGATTTGAAAGTGCTAAACGATCTTTTCAGTAAAAACCACTTTGAGTTGCTTTGTAGATACCTATAAGTGCTTCTGTCAAAATTTGATGGCAAGCTAAATTTATGGATAATTCATGTTATGTTGAAGGAGTTGTATAGTGTCTATTAAAACCTATACTTGAAACCTCAGCTTGTTTGTCTTACATAGACATCGTTAAACTCCTAAGACTGCACTAAGTCATGTTAAAGTGTTCCTAAAACTCAAATGTCTGTTATGCATGTTATGGTCTGCGCGTGGTTATCAATATCATAATGTCGATAATGATAATCATGTAAAGAATTATGAAACACGAATGTAAAGCATAAAACACGAAAATAAAATGGCAAACAACAAATTCCGCTCGTAGAATCATGTGACTACGGTGTATAGCATAATTTTCCCATGCTTGCCTGAACTTCCCGTTTTCATGGGACAATTATACTGCATACAACAGCTTAGCTACTCGCGAAAAGCATTCATTTTCAGACACTTATCACTTACCGTTGTCTGCGTCAGTACAGCCGATCAACCACGGGCTTTATTACAACAATTGATTCCAGTAAAAACATTATTAGATGCATAACGGAACGAATGAAGTAAATTAAAATACATCACAAAATCAAATCTTTCGCTTTGTTTACCTTTTTGACAGCGCTAGCTTTCCTGAGTGCATTAAGTTTAAGCCAAGCCTCCCAAAAAACCTATTTGTCTTACTGCAGAGAAAAATAATTTGATTTAAGAATATAATAGCCAGAGGAGGCTTTTGTGCAAGGATTCTTAAGATCAAATTCTCTCATGAATGATTATATTGTACGGAATAATCACCAATTGATCTTAAACCATCCCAGACAAGACCAGCAAGATTTAACTGGATGGAATCCATTTTTATTGACGCCGTTTCAGATTCATAATTACAGTATGCTTGGGAAATTTCAATTTTAAATTGAGATGAGCATGAAATCCTTCTAAAAATGTAATGGAATAAAATATTAGATAGGCATTTATGATGTTGTAATTGAGAAGCTTTGTCGTTAATCATTTTTTTTTTACATTCCACCAGTAAATTTTGGCATGAATTTCACGGGATTGCCAGAAAATTTACTGCCAGGCAAAAATGATTATTTTAATTTATTATTATGAGTCGGCAGACATCATGATGGTTTCAATATTATAAAAAAAAAGTTTTGATTAATAAACAACTTGTTGGCCGATGTTTGTTCGATCTTCAGCTCTTAACATCGGTTTTATTCCGTATTTTAGGATACCACAATAGATTGAATACCGCTAGTTGTGCTCAACAAGACTATACAATAATGGCTACCACCTTCTTATCCATTTGTCGGGAGCATACTTTTCGATTTGTTCCACTTCCAACCTTCCGATCCACAGTCAAGCGCTGGTCAAATGATTTGCAAACACTAAATACCGTACTTTTCGGTAGCTTTAGTTTTTTGGCAAGATCGCGTACCGATAAATTCGGATTTTGCTGCCGTTCAAACAAAATGCGTTTGCGCACTTCCACTTGATTGGACGCCATTTCAGTGAATGTTACGATAATGTAAACATGTTGTACCACGAAATAAAGTGGAGAGTTGCAGCTGTCATATAAGTGAAACGTTTCAGCAATCCGTGAAATAATTCAAAACCTACACTGAAAAAAAAGTGTCCGAAATTTATCGTGGACAGGCTTTAGCTCTTATGTATGTTTTAACGTTCACTACAAGGGTAGATGTATTCATACTATACAAAACTAAGAAGTTTAGAAACGGTTTTAAGGTATAGTTTTAACAACCTCCTATAGTGTGGGCCTCTTGGGGTTTAACGGAGCTTTATCAAAGGTTTATTAAGGTTGTTAAAGCTAATAAGTTCTAAAATGAGTTTTAACGATATGGTGGTAACAACAGCTTGTAGCATGTGAAAAAAAACTAAAAATGTTACTTGGTAACTGGTGGATACTTTAAACTAATAATTGGAATTTTTGTGTAATAAGTACGTAGAGGACCTTCCAGCAAAAATGAATAAAAGAATTCTAATGCATTTCGTGGCGAAATTATTGGAAGGATTTTTGAAGCAATTCGATAGAGATTCTTTGAGAAATTTTCTGATGTAAGATCAGAAAGTCTGGGAATGATTTTCTGTTGAAATCCCAAGACGAACTACGTGGAAACTGGTTCTTGAAGAAAGCACTGAAAAGTATGAAAATAGTTCATAAATAAATTCCCGTAGGAATTCTAAGAGGAATCTCTTCAAAGCACATGTTGAATACCTGAAAAAATCGTGGAAGAATCACAAAAGACTTCCCTTGTGATGTTTTTGCTAGAATTCTTGAAGGATTCCTGACTAAATTACAAAATGGAAGAATTCGTAAATTTCTGTAAATTCTGTAAATGTAAATTTAAATTTACAAATTTTACTGATGTGCCGCCAAATGATACAAAATAATAAACAATTCAAATCAATACAAATCTGTTAGAACTACGAAATTAGTTAAAATCGTGATTATTGCGACCGACATAACGTCTGTAAACAAGTATAAGGTAGGCCCCCCTTAGGCCCCCTCCAGAAAAAAATCCTAGCTACGCCAATGCCATTCGACTAAGGAAGGCCCCATACAGACTAGTTTAACCATATTCTGCCAATTTTCCAGCACACCAGCTGTTAAACGTTATCTAAGCATTACTTGAGGCTATACTTGGAGTGTATACAAGCATAAAAATGATACTTTGGAGTTTTTGAACAATTAGAGGCGAAACCATTATTTTGTAACAAAGCATTGACAAATAATGGTCACCTTTAGTTTGCAACATGATTTGACCACTAGAACTAATGCAACTTTCGACAATGACCCTTCCCCTTGTGAAAAGTAACGAGTCAACTGACAGTGTCATTTTCTGCAATCACATGTGACCAAGCGGCACTTCGATAATAATCATCCAGGGAAGATAACCACACCCTTACTATTTACCAGACAGTCGAGAGAGTCATCCTAAAACTATTCAGACGTAGTCCCCCCGGAGTTCCAAGCGAAGGATTCACTTCACCAGCCGTTGACACAAATGTGTCCACCCTGTACTCATCTCAATGGTTTAAATTGTGCAAAATTCTATGCCAAAGCTTCTTGCCTTCCCTGGCCCGCCAACAATCCGTTTGAGGAAGTGACCAGCGGAAAGTGATGCTGCTGCTGCTTCTCTGTTTGGTCATAAGGCGACAGCATGTGCAAATTTATCCCTGTTCACACTAGAGCGACCCCGAAAAATATGCTACACTACACTGTTACTGGTCGTTACATCAAAGTCGTGGGCTGTGCGGAGTGCAAAAAAACTTACACCATGGATCGTTTGTTTTGAAAATTTATGTGCCATACCTCTGGGGAACTTGGTTGCAGACTGAGTGAGAAATTTTTGCCTTTCTAAACCGGACGAAGCGGGAGCTCGCTGGCGATGGTCGGAAATTAGAACCAAGCGGTTGTTTATTCAGGAGAAAAATGGAAGATAATAAGAGCAAGGATAATGGATTCTCTGGCCAGCTGGATTCACTCTGGGGCTGGCTCTGGTAATGCGGTCGCCAGTAGCTTTCTCTCGGGGATCGGCGGAAAGTATTGCACTTTCATTATCTGCCAGAAGTATGATGTGGTCTGTAGTTTGTTCGGGTTTGCTCCAGCATTAGGTATGGCGAAGAGTGTTTAAGGAAAATGTTAGATGCGAAACACGTGAAGAATTTTATAAAATTTTAAATTTATTGAATGTTTCTCGACAACTATTTTCCGTAAATCATGAAAATCATAGCAGGCATCTACATAGCAGAAAGTAAATGGTGGGGGGTCCGTACCCTTGAGATTACGTTTTCGCTTCATAAGCGGAAGGTTATGGGTTCAATTTCCAGCCCATCCACAAAAAAGCCATCCAGCCACCAGAAGACACCGAACGAAGTACCGTGCTTTGGGGAGCACATCCATCCTCCGTCAGTATCAGATGATGAATGAGACAAACTGACCCTCTTCGAAGGCAGCTAGCCTCAAACAACTCAGGAACACGGCAAAACGAACCAGCGCAAAAGCAATGGACTATGGTTTATGGAAATCAATTGGACTAACAGCCGAGCACTCGTCTACCTGCTCGGTGTGAGAGTAAAAGCGTACAGCCCATAAAAAAATGCGAAAATTGTTTGAACGTGAATATAGCATCCACAGGCGTTATTTTCATTGTTTTTGATAGTGAATGTAATTTCTGATTATTGTAGTATATTCTGACACAATTTCGCTATCCAGGACAATTCTTGTCATATTTTTCTCACTGTCCTAAATAATGTAATAAAGCAAACAAGTTCAAAGGTTTTGTCCGCCCAAAGCTGGAAACAGCGTCTGATTGTCGTATACTCTGGTGATAAACTTTCCACCTTAAAAAATCACACTTTATTGTTGAAAATTTTAGTTTGTTTGGTATCAGAGGATGGAAGAGTTCTTAAAGAACGTGTTTTTCATGATCACATTAAATTTTTTTGCCAGGGTCATAGTTTTGAGGGCATTTGCGTCTTAGAGGTTTGATAGGCCTTTATTTTTTGTTAATGTTGAATAAAAAATAAATACGGAGGGCTATAACAGATTTTTGAGGATGAAATTTGTTCCTTCGGTAAGAGACAACTTATATCAATACTAGCTCATAGATTTTGAGCAAAACGGAGCCGCTTATCACACTTATATGAAGGTTTAATCAAAGCTCTCCAAAATGAGCCGTTTTTTCTAAAATATGTTTAAGTCTCCAATTACCCAGGTATGAACCGATTCTATCATTTGATATGGACGTATGCAGGAGACAAGGCCTGTGAAGAATCTCACGCCATCGTTGATGTTTTAGAACTCGACGTCCGCATGATAAAATTTGAAGGTATGCTTCCAATTCCTCTCTGGTAAGATGAAAATAACAGATAAAAATCATGTCTAAAGCGAAAAACTGAGTCTAAATAGATTGAACAATACAAGTAATCTATATAAATAAAAATGGAGTGGTGTTCGTATGTCACGAAATGGCTTCCGAACGGGTCAATCGATTTGAATGATTATTTTTCCGTTTTGTTCGTCAAGTGTTCCGACGTGTTTGTGTGTATAAAAATCCCAGGATATTCACCAAGAAAGTTGAAAAAACGAGCGTGAACGGAACTGTCATTTTGTATGGGGCAATCCATAGCGTTTTTCAACAGCCTACTTGGGGACGATCCATTAATTACGTAAGACAATTTTGGCGGTTTTTAGACCCCCCCTCCCCCCATAGTAAGATTTTTTGTATGAAAATTAAAAATAATTTGTATGACGCGTAAGAAATTTCCCCCCTCCCCCCATAAACCCTTACCTAATTAATGGACGACCCCTTGATGGCAAGACAAAGTTTGCCGGGCCCACTAGTATATAATATTTATGTTCCATTCACATTTTCTATGTAAAAACTACCATAAAACATGGTATGACGATTTTCGCATTTTTTTATGGACCATACTGTAGAAGAGAGTGAAAGTAGATGTAAATATAGATACGTTAAAAATAGATCTGTAGCGGAAAAGAAGATACAGATGAACTAATTCCGGCACCGTAGTGGCCACGAGCACAGTGTGCCTCAAAAAAAAATGTTGCGCTTCCTGTTTAACAGACTGAGACTGCTCGAGGAGTCCTTCGTCGGCGAATACCAAGCTGGTTTTTGTGAGGGCCGTTAGACAATGGACCAGTTGTTTAGCTTGCGAATGATTCTAGATAAATTCCGGGAGTAAAACTTGAAGACTCACCATCTGTTTATATTTCATTTATATTTCAAGGCGGCGTACGACTCAGTGAAAAGAAATGAGCTGTGGCAGATAATGTCTGAACATGGTTTCCCGACGAAACTAATTAGGCTGATACGTGCTGCGCTGGATGGGTC
The DNA here is from genome assembly GCF_002204515.2 of Aedes aegypti. Lineage (NCBI taxonomy): Eukaryota > Metazoa > Arthropoda > Insecta > Diptera > Culicidae > Aedes > Aedes aegypti. Next base: position 130,961,340 of record NC_035109.1, on the reverse strand, counting down.
GAAATCAAATGTCCGGATCGCAGACGAGGTGTCAACCTCGTTCGTGATGTAAGATGGGCTTAAGCAGGGAGACGCACTTTCGAACTTACTGTTCAACATTGCATTCGAGGGTGCTATTAGGAGATCTGGCGTGCAGAGAAATGGTACTATTGTCACAAGGTCGCACATGCCCCTTGACTCTGCAAATGATATAGACCTAATTGAAATCGATCGCAGGTCAGTGGAAGAAGTCTCCGTGCCTCTGAAGAAGGAGACAACGAGGATAGGCCTGACCATTAATTCTACAAAATCGGAGTACATGGTTGCAGGTAGAAATAGAGTCAGGCTTGTGACATGTGACAACGACGTTTCCCGCGAAGTGAAAAAACGTGTTGCGGCTGCCTTTTACGGACTACGTAACCAGCTTAGGTCCCGCAGCTTGCAAACGGAAACAAAATTCGCCTTTGATTCTTTGGGCACAAAGCGTGGACGTTGAAAGAGTCAGACCGGAAAGCTCTCGGTGTTTTCGAGCGTAAAGTGCTGCGGACAATACTCGGTGTGAAACTCGAAAATGGTGTGTGGTGCACACGCATGAATCGCGAGCTATATGAAGTGTACAAAGATGCGAATATTATCAAGCGTGTAAAATACGGCAGATTTAAGTGGGCTGGTCACTTAGTGCGAATGTCGGAAGAAAGCATTGCAAAAAAAAAAGTTCAGCAGGAAACCAGGTAGAGGTCGGCGGCTTCGAGGAAGATACTACGTGATGGCGTGACGCTACGCTGTAGCCATCAAGGTATCAAGGTATCTGATATCTAATCCCATCCACGAGATATTTTCTTGATATTTAATGGGCAACGATTTCTCGCTATCACATTGAATCTTTGTCAAATAAGGAAGCCTTACCCATTGGACAAGGTCTTGGACCAATCGCTTCCAGTCACCCTGCGTGTTAAGCGACCTTCAGTTCTCCTCAACTACCAAACATCAATGGAGCGATCTGCCACCAAGGTGACGGCTTCTTCTAGGTTCTCTGCTGAATATTAGCTTAGGTTGACGTTCCTCTGACATGCGAGCAACATGCCCAGCCCATCGAATCCTGCCGTCTTTTAAACGCTTATCAATATTTATTTCTCTTCTTCTTGGAATAACAGTTATTAACTGAGAGCTTTCTTTCTCAATGTTGCCATTTTCGCATATCGTGTTGCAGGTACCATGATACTCTATTGGGAAAATATCCTGGACTGACCGGGTATCGAACCCAGATACCTCCCTGATATCCATTTCTTTTTGGCTTGATATTACTCGGTATCTATGCTACGTCGCCAGATGCTATTGCTTAATTTACCGTCGAGTATTGTTTGAGACTCTACTTTCAAAGACTCCGAAACCTCTGCGATCGGCTTCTTACATAGTCTAAGATTCGTGGCCTTTCAGCGTAACCGGAAGTACCGGGTACCTCCGTTGATTTGACCACGCTAATTTGCACATCGTTCAGAACGGAGTAAAGTGAAATGGAACGCTGTGGAACGGAACGCAAAATCAAAACAAAACAGTGAAAGAGGTTACCAGAAACACGATTCTAGGGTCACTAGATGTTCAAATATGCATTAGGATCTGATGCGAGCTCAGTCGAGCTGCGGAAATTTAGCTGATTACAAAGTCTGTGAACTGGAAACCCTAAAAGACACCTCTTTTCCTCTCGGGTAAAGCCACTGGTGTGAGTCACTAGACTTCCAAGGTACCCGAGTTCTTCAACGACTTCAACACCATCTAGCACCACCTCACTATCAACATAATCTATTTAGTCTTGGTGGTATTGATGATTAACCTAATAAGCATTATCCCTTTTTTAAGAGGCATTTACAGTCAGGTCTCTTTTTAGACACATGATTAGGAGCTTTATAGGAATCTGCTTTATAGGAGGCCGACGGCTAATGGGATTTCATCACTTTGCGGGTGTCGTTGAATATCTCGTATATCATAAAATATAGCACAGTACTGTCTTCGGCGAAGTTTCGGTACTCAGTATGATCTACGTTTGTAACCTTCACAACATATGATACCTTTAGATCCTGAGGGTTTGGAAGGTTTATGACAACGTTGCTTGGCAGCTCAAGGACTGACATGAAGTGATCATTCAGAGGCGGAATTCCGCCACTGAACGACGCATGTAGTGTGTGCATGAAACTTTTGTTTTACCAATTAGAAATTTGGAGTGTTTGGCTTAATTGTGCAACAGCTCAAGGGCTATCATTGTTTTAGCCAAGAGATTCGAGATTTTGCCCTCACAAAAACCAGCTTGATTTTGACATAATTATGTACACAGAATTAAGGAGGGTTATTCCCTAATATTTGGCACATTCCAATCTTTGCCCTTTCTTGATTATTATGCAAATGAGACCATTCAACCACCTAGAAAGCAGTTCTTCTTCTTCCCATATCCTCAGTAATGCATAGTTAACTCTTCCATGCAGCTTAAGGTTCCTAGTACCGACCCTTTTTGACGAGTACCGGTTCTATGGTACTGTAACTCTCAGTACTGGTTATACCGGTAAAATACTGGTACTGGAAGATTTTTTTGCACTTAATAAAAAGCATACAGTTTTGAACAAAAAAATTGGAACTTTATCAAATTCGTTAATATACACACTTTTGCTGAAGATATCATCATTTTTATTAATTATAACAATAACAGAATATGGTCCTAAAATAATAATGTAGCCATTCCATGAAAAACCGATTTCGTGAAAATTTGCTAATTTGTTCCTAATCCGAAATAAGGATACACGTATTTTTGGTTTTTTTTTTATTAGGGTGACCATTTCCGAAATAGAGTGACTAGAAAAATCGCGATTTTGCAAAATTTTTATTTTTAAAAAAATTATAACTTTTGAACCGTTTGACCGATTTTCAATCTTTTTGGACGAAATGAAGGCTAAGGATTTTGACTTTTGAGGAAAAATATAAAATTTCACAAAAGTGTGTTTTTTACATAAAAAAAACTCCGTTTTTTTGTGTTTTGAAGGCCTCGAGACCAAAAGGGGTATTGCTGTTCTCATTTTTTTTTGAATGTTCAGAAAATTTTACGTCTACTTTCAAATTTTCAGCGATGTATGTTTTTTTAGTTTTTGAGATATATTTTTTTGAAAATAAAAAATCAGTCATTTTTCATCGGCACACACTGTAGGTGTCAGCGCATTAGATTTTTTTTATTTAAAAAAATCATAACTTTTGAGCAGCTTAACCGATTTCCAATCTTTTTTTATGGAATGAAAGCTTAAAATTTCAACTTTTCAGACAAAATTGAAAAATCTGATAAAAAATATGTTTAAACGTGAAAAAATATAAAAATTTCAAGTTTTTTTTAAAAAAATTTCATATATTTTAATGGAAAAAAATAACTTTTCAAAGTTTTCTATTTTTAATATTTTTTCTGAAACGTTTGAAATCTTAAGCTTTCATTCCATATAAAAAGATTGGAAATCCATTGAGTTGTTCAAAAGTAATGATTTTTTTTTAAACATTAAAAATTTAATGCGCTGAGATCTACAGTGTGTGCCGATAAAAATGACTGATTTTTTATTTTCAAAAAAATATATCTCAAAAACTAAAAAAACATACATCGCTGAAAATTTGACAGTAAACGTATAATTTTCTGAACTTTCAAGAAAAAATGAGAACAGCAATAGCCCCTTTGGTCCCGAGGCCTTCAAAACACGAAAAAACGGAAACTATTGAGTTTTTTTCATGTAAAAAACACTATGTTTGTAAAATTTTATATTTTTCCTGAAAAGTCAAAATCTCTAGCCTTCATTTTATCCAAAAATATTGAAAATCGGTCGAACGGTTCAAAAGTTATAATTATTTTAAAAATAAAAATTTTGCAAAATCACGGTTTTTCTGTTCACCCTTTTTTGGAAATGGTCACCCTAATCAAAAAATCCAAAAATACGTGTATCCTTGTTTCGGATAAGGAACAAAATAGCAAATTTTCACGGAATTCGGTAACCCATTAGATCGGTTTTTCATGGAATGGCTGAATGAGTAACCAGTTTTAACTTTAGAACTCATGAAATAATCAAACAAAGGGCTGGACAGCTTTTCCCCAATATCCCAAGCTGCTAATTTGCATTTCATGGATACTTATGTGATGGGTCTGTGTGTTATCGAGCTCCAAGTCTGCAGGAAAAGCAGAAAAAGTTGAAAAAAATTTGTTCTAAAAGTATTCTATTTATGTTCCAAACACTATCGAAGCCAGAAGTTCTGAGTTTCAATTGTTGTTCATTTCGGGAAAAAACGTGTCTTCAGAAGATAATATCAAAATTAAACAATAGATTTGTGGACAACTATTGCTGTTTGCTTTTGAGATGCAAATCTTGACTAAATGTGCTTCAAATGTGGTAATACAAAACAAGCTAAGGATACCTAGCAACGATTTTCAAAATTACCGCCGACCTAGCAAAAAATCTATCTTTGACACCGCATTTCTAGTAGAAAATCTTACCGCGATTGGTGTTCCCGAGTTTGATATTTGCATTTCAACCGGCCACACGTGTGAGTACTATCTCCATTTGACCTATCCAAGAATATGGGTTGAAATCTCGCATCAAGACAGGGAATATCTTTTGTTGAACATTTTCCGACTGCACCAAACTCTGCTAGCATTGCAAGGAGTGCAAGCTTTAAAAGACAAAAGTCCATTAGAAGTAGAGATGAGCAAAACGGCTCATTTTAGTGAGCGGATTCGATCCAATTCACTCATTTTAGTTAACCGGATCTTTCGAACAGTTCAATGGCTCAGCGGCTCGCAAAGGAAGAGAAAACTGACCCAAGTGAGCTAATGAAAAAAGAGCGGTTCGCCCCCTGTGCGCGACATGTGTCGTTACCTTTCGTATCTTTGCAGTCTCTTTAGGTGGTGCAAATTGGTTGTTTGGCTGTGTCTGCTGAGAGCAAAGGCGTCTCTGTTGAGAGCACGGAGCTGCAGTGCCGTGACGCGCAAAGCAAGGCACGTGTATAGCGTTGCAATAAACCCGAGAAACGAACGAGAGAGAACAGGGGAAAAGAAACGGTTCGTTCTTTTTCAAGGTCACTTTTTGTCGGTTCCATGCTGATCAAATGAACTAACTCTTGCCAAAACAAGAGCCATGGTTCACTCGTTCTTTTGAGTGATCCGCATCTTTTAAACGGTTCTTTTTTCCCGTCTCTAATAAGAGGCATCAACTTTTTTCTAAGCCTTATTAAAACGGAAACACAGATTATAAGAGAATTTGGTTCGAGTTCGTATTGAAAATTTGTTCACAAATATGAATTCCATTTCCCCAACTTAATTACTACACATTCGGACATAAAATAACTACGTTCGGTTTTTATATTGATGATTCCCTAAAAGTATTTCCTCCGGATTTCATGAGCCATCGTGAGACTTTTTTCAGACACTATTCAAGATGGCTGTAATGAAAAATAATTCCCCACAGGAGACGCAGTTGATGTGTTGTATTATTAGCTTTTGACACTAGAACATCCAAATTCAGGCTATCGCTGAACTTCAATCTTGTGGTAACAAAGTTTTCAATTCGTTCAATTCAAATTGTGTCAACAATTCTGACAGATTGCGTACTGTGTACATTTAATGTCCGTCGCTTTAAAGATCAAAGTAACTGAAAACAGTTTAAGGCTAAATGGGATTATCTCAAGCTTTCTCTGTTATTGAAGTGTTTGACTGTCTTGCTCTATCGGCTTTTTAACTTCTCCTATGGTCAGTCATCAAGAATGTTCATACTATTTCTCGCTACATTTACATTTTCACCGTTCAACAACTGCTGAAAGTGCGCCTTCCTTGTTTTTTTTTTCGTTCAGCAAATTTCCTTTTCGATCTTTGCACATAACGGGTATTAATATGGTATTCTGCCGTGCGCCGTTGACCGTTAAATAAAATCTCCGCATATTATTACGATTCATGCTATCTTGGACTTCAGTTATCACACTTTTTAGTGCTGCCTTTTCTTCATGCGGTGGATTCGCCTTTCTTCAGCTCTCGCTGCCCTGTACCACTCTCTGCTGTCGGAAGTACCGGTCACAAGCATACGGCTACTGCCGACATTTTTCACGCCTGTCACTCTCTGGCACTCTTCATGGAACCAGTCGTTTCGCCTTCGTCGTTGACCAGTGCCATTCACTTTCCGCGCCGCTGTTATCACAGTCTGTTGATATCTTCAGAAATGTTTTAACATTTTTGATTGAAATTCTTCCCAACTGCTCGTCTAGCTACCGACGATACTGTACAGCTACCGCATCAGTCGACAAGCGTTGAATATTTAAACGCAGCGATCTGTTATTTCTGGATAATGATCCGAATCGATATTAGCGCCTCGAAAGGTCCTGATATCCATGACATCTGAGAAATGTCGCCCATCAACCAGCACGTGGTCTATTTGGGAGCAGACATCGCCAGGTGTGTTTGCGGCTATCCTTGCGTGCGAAGAAGTACTGCTGATTTCCATCTCTCTAGCAGCGGCGACGATTACAAGCTGCAGGCCATTATCATTGCCAACGGAATGGAGGCTTTCCGTTCCAATGGCTGATCGAAAGAAATATTCCTTCTTTCGAAGTCTATATAGGGAGGCCAAAACTGGAAATTCTTGGTATCCCGGATTACTGTTAATGTAGGGAGTTGGATCCCTTTCTTGACACTTTTGATCGACTTCGGCGTTGTATCCAAATGCTTCTTTTTGTATAGGTTCAGGCTTTTTGGTCATGAAAACCTCGCATGCCAAAGTGAACCATGGAGGTGCTCAATTAGTTTTTTACCCCACAAATAATATAGTGCTACTTTTAAAGAATATCTTCTTATTTACGAAGTAAGAGGAATATTTCTTGATAATGGTTTCCATTCAGAGGTGAATACAAATCGATTCCGTATCAGTTTCATCACTTAGCTGACAATCCATAGACTTCACAATCATGTATCTGGTCCTGCCTCGTTGTCCGCCCATTTCTGCATGTCCAATGCAGTCTAAGTACATGTGAATTCCTTCGGCTACAAACCCATATCGAAATGCAACAATGATGAGTCCGTTTCGAACAGATAAGGGTGCCATGCAACGACCACCGAGCTCCAAGCTCCGACCAAGTCCCAGGTGAGCAATGTCGATATTAAATACTTCCCAGGGACAGCATTTTAATTGAAAAAGTTTCCATTCCCATTGCGGTTGTTAGTATGTGACATTTTTGAACATGCTAACATAAACTGGCTGTCATTGAGTGCGTTTCAATGGATATGCATCGTTCGGGGCTCGGGCGGAAACTATGTCGACTGGGATAGTTACTCGAAGAATGGATCTGTTCATGGGCGTAGCAAGGATTTACATCAGAGGGGTACAGGAATCATTTTTGAGACCAAATTAACACACTTGTGAAGTTCTTCATAACACTTGTATGAAAAGTAACACTGCCAGCTATTCAGCAAGACCATGCTGAGGGTCGTGGGATCGAATCCTTTATTTCAAGGATCTTTTCGTAAGAAAAATGTTCTCGACATACCGGGGCATAGAGTATCTTCGTACCTGCCACATGATATACGCATACAAAAATGATCAAATGATAATGAAAGCTCTTGGATAACAACTGTGGAAGTGATAAGAACACTAAGTAGAGAAGCAGACTTTGCCCAGTTGGAACGTAACTCCGAAAAAGAAAAAAGAAGGAAAAATAACAATTTATTTTGAAGTTATTTTCCGTTGGTCTTGAGGTAAGGGGAATCGGCCCACCCCTTGTTCCCCTCTTGGTTACGCCCAGGGCTCGTCTCTGTTACCCATTCACTTATAAAAGCATAAAGCAGGGGTGTTGGCAACTTTTGGGGAACGCAGTCGTAAATTTCGTCGTAATGGCAGCCCCGTCTTGTTGACTCCTTCGACTTATCTCCATTTCTTGGATGGGACGCACGAGGGCACACATGGCACCGCTCAAGGGACAAAGAAACTACATACAACCCTTCGCTGGCTGGCTCACTCATCCTGTTAAGGGAAAAATTTTGCATAGCTGGTCTTTTTTCCGCCCGAAATGGCTCTCATGGCGATTATATCGACATGATATAAAATGCAAATAAAATTTTCCTCTCTTTACTACACACTACAACGGCACTCAATGGGGCCCGGAATGCTGCTGGTGGCGAGAAAACCCGCATGAGCCGGCTACATATATCCACCACCACTCTTCACGTAGTCGGGCGCCATAAAAATGAACCATCTTCAATTGCTCGCTGAAGCAATGTATTCATAAAAAAGGACTTTTGGGTAAACGATGGATGCGATTTCGAGACGGGAGAGGGTCCTAGTAGAGAGCCATGTGGCCCACTTCCGGCGCCAGAGCACCGTGTTGATCCCAGTTGAGCGCACAGTGGAAAAAGATTAGCGCAACGATAGCGATACGGGATGAAACATCTGCGTTAGTTGGAAATTTATGTCCATCGGGTAGGGATGGGTGATGATAATCCTCTCAAGTGCTTCGTGATCGGAATGATCGCACTCCGACAACCGGGCTGGTTGGATGATGGTAAGGTACTTCTCGGTTGTTGCATTCCGACCTTCAGTTGCTGCATCGACATCCCTAGCGTCTCTCGCCACATTCTGCAAGACATATGTCGACTAGTTATATCTCACATCGTCGGTTGGATACGTCTGAATTATACACACCAACCAGTGGAATATAAATAGGAAAAATGCAACCCCTACAACGCCATCGTCCCTGAACAGCACACAGTTTGATGCTACGGGTTGATATATCTGCTATACTCTTCATGGTCTACATTCCGCAAACACTTCAGCTTATGGAGCACTTCGTCATGTGAGTTTGACGGCAAGTGATGGGGCTATTCGGTTTGAATTACGATTTAAGTGTGGAGTTTGCAGCAGAAATGTATCTGATTGCAACATATACATGTTTACTTAAAACACAGTGAAGTGTGTGCGCTGAAACAGATGATAGAATTTTTTTTCAAAGGGCTGTCGGTTCAAGAGTTAATAATCAATATTAACTTTCTTTTTCGATCAGCCCAGAGAGCCGCCTAGTGTCGAAAGCGATTGTTTCAACTTACAAGAATAATACAGCCCACAGGCGCTCAGACGGTTTGACCAACATTGACTCCGCCCCCAGGTTGGTGCTCATGATGGCGCTATGTTTTACCGTGTGTGAGGCTGCTTGACGAAATTTGTCTAGAAATTACTCCAAGCAGTTTTTCGAAAATTCAGAAAATAAATATTTCTTCATGAAATCTTCTTTAAACTGCTGCACTATCCTGTTGTTATCAGGAATGTTTCTTGAATTTCTTCAGAGATCCTGAAAAAAATCCCTAAGACTCTCCTCCAGGAATCTCAACCGAAATTTTTTCAGATATTCCTCAAAAACCCCTAAGGGATTTCTCCAGAAAATTCTCCAGAGATTTTTAGATATTCGTCTGGAAAAACTTCCAGAAATTCCACGATGATTTTCCAAGAAACCCTCAAATTCTTCTGGGCGTAAGCTTAGACTGACTACATACATCAATGGTTGCTATTCCGTGATTACCCAAGGTCAGTAAAGATGCACAACGAATTAACTAGAAGTTCAGATGGGATTGGCCATAATCCTGTTCAGTGTGCATAATTCAGTGCCTCTATTTATACAGGGTCAACAGGGCCAGCATCGTCCTTGGAGTCAGGTGGGATTGAGGCTAGGAATGTTAGTGTGTGACCTTTGCTATTTGAAGATCGTGTTCACCTCTGCATCTCCACAAAGATTACTGGGAGGGATGTTTGTTAATAGGGAGGATCGTTGGATAATAGGATTCACTTTGATAATCGGTTAGAACATGATAAACAATTATTTGTATGATATAAACATGCTTAAAAATATAATATTTTCGATGGAATTGAAAAATTTCCAAATAGTAGAAAATCATGTCGACACTTGAAGTGACGAACCATTCAAAGTTGGTTGAACAAATATGTAAACGCAATATTCCTACCCCTTTCAGGAGGATAGCATGTGTTATCATGTGTTACTTATTAGAAAAAGTTAAAAACAAGCCCGTTTGGACCATCGCAAAACACTCTTATACCGACACTTGCAAGGACGAACCATTAAAGTTTGATATAAAACAGTGAAATATCTGCAAGTCTACACTCATAGTATTGAACCACTCTAAGGTTGTTTTAAGAGTATTAAAAAAAATAAGAGTAAAAGGAAAAGGTGCATTGAAAAATATGTTAAACATAAATAATTTAACAGATTTAAAATAAAAGCATGAAACGAGCTCGCCAATTGATCCTTCATCCTTGAAAGAGAAGCGCCAATCCACTTTCACCTTCAGTTAACGCATACAGGCTTACTGATAACGAAATCACTCTGAAAACACAGAAACCGACTCATTTGCTCAGGCCATATCAAAAGAACTGCTCGATAAAACGCACGCAAACTGGAAGAACGAAAAAAAAAACACTAACGAGGCACGAAACCGACTCATTTGCTCAAGCCATGTCAAAGAACTTCTAAAATTCTTCAAGGTGTAGGTTCAGAAAATCCTTCAGAAATTCTTTCATAGATTCCTAAATCTTTAAGGCATTCCGCAAGTTATTTTTTCTGGGATATCTGGAAACATTACTCCGTGTATTCCTCCAGTAATTTCTTATGAAATTACTCTAGAAGTGTCTCTAAGTATTCTTTCAGATATCTTTCCAAGGATTCAATTTTATTATTGGAGAATTTCTTCCAGTTATTCCTCAAAACGTGTCTATAAGGTTTCCTCCAGAAATTTATCCAAGAATTTCTACAGGTTTTCCGTCAAAAAATCCTCTCGGGATTCTTCCAGAAAGTCCATTTGGAATTTGTTCCAGGTCCTCTTTCAAAAATAAGAAAAATAAATAAAAAAAAAAGTAAGAGGTTGTTTCCGAGATACGACCGCCAAGTTGACGTTGGATAACGTTAGCTTCTTCTATTTGCTGGCTTGAGACAGTCACAAACTTATGAAACATTTCTTTTGCTAAAAATCCAATTAATTTTCACACTATTTGTTGCATGTCAATTCTGATTTATTATAGACATTGTGTGTTATTATTTTGTGTTAATACAAAATAATCACTTTACATGTATTCAGAAGCTTGGGAGATTATATTGAAGAATTGTTTTTCAAATGTATTAATTCAAAATAACTCTTTTCATTGATTTTGTGGCCCTGAAAAGGGGAAATTAGGGAATATTACACAATCAACTCTTTAAAACACATTTGTTGGCTCTCAAAAGGGCCGATTGATGAATTGTTGAATTTGCGTAACACGGACACATTTTGACGGCGCACTGGTTTCAATCCTCGCCCGATGAGATTTGCGGTGCGGATGACGATGTGCGCTTCAACAAGCGGCTTTGGTCGATTTTCTTCAGCCATCTCGTACAACAGCTTGCCTCTGGTGGCGAGGAGCTGAGCAGGTTTGGAGGAGCTCTTACCAGCTCGAAAGCGAAAACAGAATGAAACCAGATTCAACGAAGGAGGAATGCTTTATACCCTTAGAATAGCAGATGATGCTCCTCCTTTCATATTCTTCGTTTTCTTATCTGGGAAATAGGCTATATGAAACTGATGTCTGGGTAAGGGATGTACAGATTAGCATTATGCTGTTATTGCAACCCGACGGCACTGCAGCAGCATCCTCGGAAACAGCTTCAAATTGCCGTATTGTCAATTATTCGTAATAAATCAATTATTGTATGATGCTATGAGATGAATTAAGAGATTATAGCAAGTATGTGGTAAACACATTAGGGAATATTATACAAATAACTCTTTAAAACACATTTGTTGGCTCTTAAAAGGGCCGATTGAGTTGTTGAATTTGCGTAACACGGACATATTTTGACGGTGCACTGGTTTCAATCCTTCTCGCCCGATGAGATTAGCGGTGCGGATGACGATGTGCGCTTCAACAAGCGGCTTTGGTCGATTTTCTTCAGCCATCTCGAACGAATTAGGGAAAATTACACAATCAACTCTTTAAAACACATTTGTTGGCTCTCAAAAGGGCCGATTGAATTGTTGAATTTGCGTAACACGGACACATTTTGACGGCGCACTGGTTTCAATCCTCCTCGCCCGATGAGATTTGCGGTGCGGATGACGATGTGCGCTTCAACAAGCGGCTTTGGTCGATTTTCTTCAGCCATCTCGTACAACAGCTTGCCTCTGGTGGCGAGGAGCTGAGCAGGTTTGGAGGAGCTCTTACCAGCTCGAAAGCGAAAACAGAATGAAACCAGATTCAACGAAGGAGGAATGCTTTATACCCTTAGAATAGCAGATGATGCTCCTCCTTTCATATTCTTCGTTTTCTTATCTGGGAAATAGGCTATATGAAACTGATGTCTGGGTAAGGGATGTACAGATTAGCATTATGCTGTTATTGCAACCCGACGGCACTGCAGCAGCATCCTCGGAAACAGCTCCAAATTGCCGTATTGTCAATTATTCGTAATAAATCAATTATTGTATGATGCTATGAGATGAATTAAGAGATTATAGCAAGTATGTGGTAAACACATTAGGGAATATTATACAAATAACTCTTTAAAACACATTTGTTGGCTCTCAAAAGGGCCGATTGAGTTGTTGAATTTGCGTAACACGGACATATTTTGACGGTGCACTGGTTTCAATCCTCCTCGCCCGATGAGATTAGCGGTGCGGATGACGATGTGCGCTTCAACAAGCGGCTTTGGTCGATTTTCTTCAGCCATCTCGAACAAATTAGGGAATATTACACGGACGGTGACGGCTGTGCCGCTCGATCTAATGAACCAGAATGACCGCGCTAGCCTCCCGCATGGCAATGACAGCGGAGCACTGGCTGGTAGCGACGATTTCTGGCCGAAAACGATTATGCTGGCTGGTGCACTCAAATGAGCGGCTTCAGTTGCTGCGGCTCCGAAATGCGTGGTTCTTCGGTTCTAATGCGTGTTGTATTCGCGTCCTATTGAAAACTGAACTGAGGACGCGAATGACTCTCGAAATTTGCTCGCCGACCGTGTTCACAGTCTGACGGCAAAAAGAAGAATGAGGGAAGAAGCAGGGTGCGGTGCGCTTTTATAGTGGGAAGCGGAACCGAAAAATGTGCTTGAACGTGATTGGTTAGATAAGAAAGGGGTCAACGTTTTACGATATTTCAATAGTTTGTTGCTAATAATCAATAGTGTCCTCCATTTGGATCGACGCGTAGATAAATTTCCAATCGATTCATGGATAAATATTGAAAATCTATCGATAAATGACTGAGTTATTAGCGGTCAAAACCTGACCATTTTTCGTTACATGCTCAATTTTTCGTTTTTCTGAATTGTACCCCCATATGTTGCCGTAAGACGTTATCCAACGTCAAAAGAAGATAACTTTTGCGTCTGCTAAGAAGAAATTGCATCTGGCGGTACTGAGGAAAATTTTATCTTGGCTTTGGCAATGACGGCGCATCACAACGGAGATTGGAAAACATGCGAACGCAGTGACGACATCAGGCCTTATCGTTCAAATATATCGTTACGTCACAGGGGGAGGGAGAGGGTCTTCCATAGTGTTACAGCCCTTATACACAATTTAAATCTTCCATACAAAAGTTGTTACGTGGGGAAGGAGGGGGTCTAGAACTGGCACATTTTGGGTTATGTAATATTTGAATCATTCCTTAACAATAGAAAATATATTTATTGCATTCCGACAGCACGACTCGGAAACATTCTCGATTTGTCGTTTTGTCAATTATTCATAACTAATCAGATATTGTATGATGCTACGAGATGAATAAATGTAAGAATGTGGTAAACACATTAGCAAATATTACACAAATAACTCTTTAGGACACATTTGTTGGCACTGAAAAGGGCCGATTGAACTGTGAGAATCGAGTAACGCGGACACATTTTGCCAGCGAACAGGTTGAAATCCTCCTCGCCCGATAAGATTTGCGGTGGCGATGATGATGGGCGCTTGAACAAGCGGCTTGAGCTGATTTTCTTCAGCCATCTCGTAGCCAGCGATTTCACAAACCGGACACTGGATTTGCAGCAGCTTAAGGTGAAGATGAATCGAAGCCAAACCTCAAATTTTCAATACATACGTTTAAGCTGAAAACATAATCGATTGGTCACTCGCTGGTGGTGACCAATCGATTAAGTTTTCAGCTCAAACGGGTTTTCGGTTCTCCAGATCCGTGCTCTTGAAAATTTGAGGTTTGGCTTCGATTCTTCTTCACCTTAATGATTGTAAATTATTGATGCTGGTTTTCTTGTCCACACACTAAGGGTGAGTCACGAATTTCGATAATAACTCAGCAGCGGAACGTTCGGTAAACAAAATTTGTAGATATTGTTGGAATTTTACTGATTTTGGTAAAATGTTTACCGCAAATCACTAAAAATTTCACCAAAACTATTATTTTTGATTCACCGACAGTTCTGTTGCTGTGACTATTGCCAATAATGTTGCGTGAAATATTTTCGAAACTCTTTCCAAATTAAATTGTCGTCCTGAAAAGGACGGTTGGGTGAGGATATCGTCGATCGCCATTTCATGCTCAGGTTTTGTGAATTCAGTGGTAGTTTTGCTGTCGGTGATGGGGACGATTTAGCTTCCAAATCTGTACAGCGTATGGCCCTGCCACTTCAGAGCGTAGCCGACAGAATTCTGGATGACTTCAGCTCAGCACACCGTGGGTTTCCTCGTAGATGAGACCGGAGGTACGATTGACGTCGCCACGGCGAGCCAGACGGCGGATGGCGGGCTTGGTGATGATGCACTGGATGTTGTCACGCTTGGCGCTTCCTTTTCCGAGGCCGGTCTAACTTCGGCAACGATTGTAACAAAACTGATGCTCGGCCGCCGGCTCGGCTGCTTTTATGCGGTACGCGATGGATGAATTCTTCTTGCTCGCTCGCTGTTCACTGTTCGTCTCGCTCGCTCGCAAGAGAAGGTCATAAAAGGGACCGGCAGCCGCGCAAATTCAATCATTCGTTTGTTTCAATCCGTCCAGAGAACACTACTACGACGATGGCTGGAAAGTAGCCCCTCGCAAGCAGCCGGTCACGAAAGTCGCTCGCAAGAGCGCCCCAGCCACCGGAGGAGTCAAGAAGCCGTATCGCTATCGGCCAGGAACGGTCGCTCTGCGTGAGATCCGTCGCTACCAGAATTCTACGGAGCTGCTGATCGACAAGTTGTATTTCCAGCGCCTGGTCCGTGAAATCGCTCAGGACTTCAAGACCGATTTGCGATTACACAGCTTGGCGTCATGGCCCAGCAGGAAGCGAGCGAGGCCTATCTTTGAGGGTACTAACATGTGCGCGATCCACGCCAAGCGTGTCACCATCATGCCGAAGGCCTTCTAGCTGGCTCGTCGTATCCGTGGCGAACGAGTTTAAATTGAATTAGGACGCAATTTCAAGCAAAACGGCCCTTTTCAGAGCCACAACAATGTATTCCACGTAAAAGAGTTACGGCTTAAGATATTTCACCTATTATTAATTAATTAATTTATTTAATTACCAATTTAAATTTCGGATGATTAGTTTTTCAACGGCAAACAAAGTTTTAGCTAGGTTCCCGTCGGGCGGCGGTAGCATTTTTGCAGTTTTCTCTATGCGCTTATTTGGTTTCGATCGACAATTTCTTACCAAATCAAATCATCAACAAAGCTGTTGCTGATAAGTTTTAGCTTTCAATTCGACAAGTTTATACTGATTGCTTTGGCATGCATGTGGCAAATGACTGATCGAAATATGAATCCATCACATCCATTCACCAGTAATGTCGCTCTTCACGGTGTAAAATTCTCATAACTCTCTTTCAAAATTAAATTGTCGTCCTGATAAGGACGGTTGGTGGTAGTCACAATCCATCGAACTGGGTTTTCATTCCATTCTTAGACAGAAACACACCAAAAGATTACCGAAGACGATTGAATTAAAATGCGGTCGTGCGCGTGCGCGTGAAGTGGAATTTGATTGGCTTCGACTGAACACGAGATAATAAAGAGAAGTAAGAAGAAGACCGAAAGGGGCGTTTCCCTTCGAAAGACGAAAGTGGCTAAGATATCTCTCAATGATGTCTGTGTCAGGAATACACAGGAAAAATGTGCTTTTCTTCGAAAAATAAGACATGCTTCGATATTTCTCAATTTTTCAATAGTTTAGCCATGAGAATCAATAGTTTTCATTGTTGGAGTAGATTCGTAGAAAGATTTCCAATCGATTGGTGCAAGAATCTAGAAAATCTATCCGGGCATTAGTAAGTTATTAACAGTCAAAATCTAACCACTTTTCGTGACGCGAGCGATTTTTCGTTTTTCGAAATTGTACCCCAGTATGTTGCCGTAAGACGTTATCCAACGTCAAAAAAAAAGAAAAAGTGTTCTTCCAGAAATTACGGCAGGATTTTCTCCAGTGATTACTTCGGAATTTTATACAGAAATTCAGAGATTTCTTCCAAAAATCTTCCAGCAATGTTTAAGAAATTCAACTTTTTTCCAGAAACTACTCCAAGGATATTTTTAAGAATGCTCTAGGGTTTACTTCAGAAATGTCTCAAGAATAGTTTCAAAAATTCCTGTAGAGATTCTTTCAGAAATAACACCAGTGTTTCATTTAGAAACATCTTCAATTATCCTTTCAGAATAATTTCCAATGTTCTCCTGAAAGTTCATTCAGGAATTTTTCTAAAGATACCGGGATTTCTCATAACATTCCTTAAGGAATCATAACACAAACTACTCCAGAAATTTATACAATTGTCCTACAGCATTTCATCGTACCTCCAGGCATTTTTCCAGGGTACTCTAGGGATTTTTCTAGCAATTCCTCCTCGAATTATTATTGGGGTCCCTTCAGGGTTTCTTCCTGCGATTCTTCTTGGGATTCCTACTCCGTTTGGAAATTCCTCCATGAAATCCGTAAGGGATTCCTCTAGAATATTTTCAAGTAAATCTTCAGGCCTTACTTTAGTAATCCATCTAAATTTCTTTTCCTGCACGATGGAATCTCACAGAAATTCTTCCGGAAAAGTTTTTTTCTTGAGAAATTTCTAATGGATGCTTTGGAGGAATTCTGGAAGAAATACTTAGATAAATTCGTGCAGGAATCCTTACATAAATCAATTTGAGTAATTTGGAAAAAAAAAAATTTAAGTAATTCATAGAGGAATTTCTTTAAAGAATTTTTGGATTAGGGGTCCTAGTACTGACCCATTTTGACAGGTACCGGTTCTACGGTACTGTAACTCTCAATACCTCAGTACACTCAATACAAAAAAAAATCATGAGCAATAGCTGGAAGAATTTTTAAGTAATTTCTGAATATTTTTTTTTTGAGAATTTTGAAAGAAATTCCTTTAGGAATACCTGAAGAAACTTCTTGAGAAATCATTGCGAATATTCTGAGAGGAATATCTGGAGATATTTCTGAAAGGCTGAAAAAAAACTGTAGGAATACTCGGTGAAAATCATGAAGTAATTTTTACTATTTTCCTTTTTCATGAAGACACTCCTGGATTATTCCCTGGAAAAATGTCTGAAGCAACCCAATGAACAATTTTGCTCTCATCTGTCGATGTTACAGGGTAATTTTTGCAGATATTCCTGACGAGTTCCTAAATAGAATATCAAGAAAACTTTGAAGGAACAACTTTAAGAATTCTAGAAATACCCAGACAACCAAATTGTACGTATAACGAAATCACCTGGAGGCTTTGTATGTGCAAAATTTCACTAATTAGATGTCGCGTACAAAAGTGGAGGCGATATGCCACTATGGACAACCAGGTGGCCAATAATCGAAAAAATGACTTGTTCTGATAGGTTTTTCTTGTACATCATTCCATAGTAAACACTTCTATTAAGATATTCCTGGAATATAAGGGCAAGATCTTTAATAGTTTGATTGATACAGTATGTGAAAGTTAGAGTTTTAAAGAAAAATCAAAAATTCAGTGTAAACACAAGGTGCACATTGAATACAATGTACTACATAATCGTAATATTTTATACAGATCTTTTTACACTGTCCGCAGGCTTATTCAAAAAGCTATCTTAGAAAAATAAAATGAAATAAAAATTCATACCTTAGGTCGGAAAAATGCGGGGAGTGCACTGAAAAAAATATCTTTGATTTTTTATCGAAACTTTACACATCCCATACTTTTTTTTCCCAAGTTGTCCCAGGCTAAAATTTATTCCTAAGGGTACTTTGAGATGTAAACTAAAGGATCGTGAAGAATTTAGCTGCACAAATTTGCACTTTTTTTATTTAGGGCTTTTTGAATTTTTCAATATTTTTAACCATTTTCTATTAAAAACAGCTAATATATAATTAAGAGGATTACTGAATATCGCTAAATCATTCATATCATCATTTTTTTGTAAGTTATAATATTAATAATGGTTTGCACAACGTTAATCGCATAAATGGCTTATACGCATCATCTATATAAATAAAAATGGAATGGTGTTTGTATGTCACGAAATGGCTTACGAACGGGTCAGCGGATTTGGATAATTCTTTCTCCATTTTGTTCGTCAAGGGTTCCGACGTGTTTGTGTGTATAAAAGTTGCAGGATATTCACCGGGAAAGTCGGAATAACGAGAGTGAACGGAACTGTCATTTTGTATGGGACGATTCGTACTGGTTTTCAACAGCCTACTTGATGGCAAGACGAAGTTTGCCGGGACCACTAGTTAGTAATAAAACTTATTATTTGACTATAGGATCTATTCAAAAGTTAGTCTCAAAAACTTGTTTTTGAAAACAAAACATCAAATTTGTATCTCAAAACTCATATATACGACATGAAAAGGAAAAAATATATTTTTGGCCGCCAGTCTGTATGGAAACCGCCCATAGTGTATGCGTGCATATATTATGTGATGAATAACACTGCGGAACACGTTTTTGTCTCAAGCACCAAAATACCGCTATTCACTCAATTAAGGGTTGCTGAATCCACTGGCGTTTTCAAAAATATCATAGCACGTCAAGTTTTTGAGATATTGGCTGTTGAAAATGCAAAAATTTACTATTTAAGCCAACTTGCATGCAAGTTTGCCAACTTGTAAGGCAATTTATTTGCCTAATTTGCCACAGAATTCAATCTTTATGTGTATAACAATACTTATCGGCAAAGTTTATTATATTTTTGATACGGAAAAGTTATTTTTTGATGGTTTGACAAAATATTGTATTTTTCCATATAAGAAAAACGAAGAATTTTGTATGGAGACTGCAAACATGTCGAAAAAATCGGTTTAATCTAAACTTAATCGCGCAATTTCTACCAAATTTGATCCAAAATGAAAGTTTAAGTGCAAAATGGCATGCTTAGTGGATTAGATCATAAAAAAGTTTGATAAATTATACCTTAAATTGTATGTGAACATCAATAAAATCAGTGTTTTATACAACTTTGGCGACCTGTAGCTAAAAATTGTGACGTGCTGGAACATTTCTGAAAATTGCATCAGATTCAGCAACCCCAAATCTACTCGAGACACATAATTTGATCCTTGAGACACGCAAAAATGTCATTTTTGTTACGCTGTGTAATAACATAAAATGCGAGTGTAAAAATTTGCTACCGAACTAACTAGTGATCTTATGCGATTTAACTTATGATAACAAACGTTGATTTGACAGCTGCTACGGATTAATTCGACTTACCTTGTACGAGTGTGCGAGACGAAACAAAATGTACGAATGAACTCAGAAAAGAAGTATTTTATGCGAGGAAACTCATCAATCTGACGAGTTTATCCACAATGTTTTGCGGGTTTGATGTAATAAGTATGAATAAACGAGTTGTAACGTGAGCTTTCATGCGATTTCTAGTTGTCTGGGTAGTTACTGACCAAATATCGAAAGCATACTGACGGAATCAACGAAGGAACTTCTGAAAGAATCCCTGGAAATTTCCAGTGGAAGCTTTGAAGTAATTTTTAGAGTAAACATTGTGAAATTTCAGAAGTAATCTCTGTAGGAATCAAATTATCGACATGGAGACACCGCCTTCTATCGTGACAGAGGGCTCGGATTGTCTTGTCAGATGGATCGGGCCCGGGACATCCAGTCTACCGTCAATCGCTGCAGTTGATATAGGGCATATCCAAGATGTGAGAGGAATAGATAGAGGTGTTTCCGATGTACCTTCTGGAAATATTTCTGCACGTATTTCTGGTGGAATTCTTGTTAAAACCATGCAGTAATTCGTCCAGAAATTCCTGAAGCAAATCATAGAGAAGTACATGGAATTTAACATTAAGGAATTAGTTATAAATATTCTAGAGATATTGTTGGATAAATTTCTAGAGGAACTGCTAAAGGAAATCTTTGAGGAAATTCTGAAAAAATCTCTGAAGCACTTTATAGAAGAATCCTAGAGGAACCTCTGTAAAATTTTTTGAAGAAATCCTATGCATAAATTTCTGGAAAAAATCATTAGAAGAATTTCTGAAGGATACTCTGTAGATTTTTTGGAGAAATTCGTAAAAGGAATGTCGGGAAGAATTTCTGGATACATTCCCAGATTAATTTTAGAATGAATTCATGGAGGACTTTCTGGAGGAATATGTCAAGAAAAATCAGGAGCGGGGCTCTACATCAAATAATGAAGAAGCTCTGTAGTCAATTAATAAAGAATTTTCTGGATTAGTCTCTCATGTTAAACTGTGATGGGTTATCTGGAGGAATTTTTGAAGTAATTTCTGAAGCAACCTCTGAAAGATTTCTTACAGAATTTTCTGAAGGAGAACCTGTTTTTTTTGCATGAAATCCCAGTGAAAATTCTAAAAGAATCTTTTATGGTTACTTTTTTAGGAATTCCTGGCGTAATTTCTGCAGAAAATACAGGATGGATCACTGAAGAAATTTCTGGATAAATCTGAAATATTCCCAAAAGGAATTCTTTGAGAGTTATGAGTAAGTGAAATTTCTGAAGGAATCCCTAAGAAACTTCTGATAAAACCCTTGAAATAATAAAGGGAGGAATTCCTGAAAGATTTTCTGGACCAATCCCTGATGAATTTTCAGGAAGACTTTCTTGAAAAGGAATACTTTAAAGAATTTGTTGGCATTTCTATAGAATTTTCGGAATAAAAAAATCCCTGGAGAATTTGCTGAAGGAATCTTAAAAAGGATTTTCTTTAGGAATTTCTGAAGGAATCACTGACAGAAATGCTGGATGGTATTCTTCAGGAAATCATGATAGAATTTGTGAATACATTTCTTGCATCATATCTGTGAGAAATTCAAAAAGAATTTCTGATGGAATTCCTGATCAAATTTCGGAAAGAATCCCTGGCTGATTTTTTTCGGCGAATTACTAAGGTAGGAAAACCTGTAGGAATTCTTGAAAGAATTTGTGAAGGAATCGCCTATGTTTATTTCTGGATTATTTTAAGGAACGCATAGAAAATTTTGCAAGCTCCCTGAAGGAATTCCTGTTAGAATCTCTGAAAGATTTTTGGAGGCATCCCGTGTTTCGAAAGGATTCTATGGAGAAGAATTGTTAGCAGTGATCCTGGTGGAGTCTTTTGGGGATTTTCTGGAATAATTCTGAGAAGAAAACTTTTTTTTTTACTTTTTTTTAACCCGTATAGGCTTGAGTGAAAGCAACAATACTAAAACCCTCACCGCTCAGCGAATTCTTAATGGATTCAAATGATTTTTTTGTCAGTATACCGGCAACCATATCTAGTTTTTAGAAGCGGCCAGAGCAAGTCGGAAATATTCATGTGGCCACATATAATTTCCGGAATCAGCTATAATGTGTCCCCTTTATCACGGAATTTTGAAAAAAAAAATGCATTAGGGTAAACCTTTTGAGAAACGATTGAATAACTATGAGTCCTTCATTTGATTGATCATTCAAATGACCATTTTCGGGTCCCCGGGACACCTCTATCTTATGATAAAGCGGCCAATTTGTATCCATACATCTGTGCTAAGCCTATGGGAACGTATTTTAGTGCACAATTATGTTTGATTTCTACTTTTCGAGAATTGAAACTGTTTAGTATCCAACAAATCTGCAGTCGGTTCTTCCGGGCATTAAGTCCGAGTGGCCACATCCGGTATATTTTAAGCTGTGCAAAACTCTTCATTTATAATGTTGAATATCAGATCTAAATGATTTATGTAAATTAAAATGATTGCCATTGCAAATAAATAAAGATAATTTGGCATTTCTAAAAATTAGCCCTTTTTTACCCGGCTTGACCCAGTGACCCACCGGAATAACTCCGGCCACAGGAATATTTCCGACTTCCTCTGGCCACTTCTAGAAACTAGATATGTGTGCCAGTATACTGACAAAAAATCCTTCCAATCCGTTAAGAATTCTCTGAGCGGTGAAGATTTTAGTATTTTTACTTTCACTCAGGCCTATATGGGTTAAAGAAGTCTTATACCTCATGTAGCAATCCATAGTGGGATTTCTGGATGAATCGCTGAATTCCAGGAGGATTTTCCGGATGAATATCTGGCGCAATTTTTGAATGATTTTCTGTAGGAGGAATAACTTGAGTAATTTGGTGGGGATTTATTTGTAGAAATTTCTGATGAAATAGGAAGTCTTGGGAGAATTGTCAGTTTTGTTCCTTGAAGGATATTCTGTAGGAATCTCCCCCTCTCTACTGGAAACTAAAATATTTAATATTGGTACATATGTTGCCATTGGACAATACCAATGGCCGATGATTAGCTAAAATTCCACATTTACAACATTTTTAATTAGTTTGTCTTGATTCCGCATAAATATTTTCTCGATTGTGGAACGCGCTATCGTGGATTCATAATTACTTATAGATTTTTGTTTCATCCGATTGATATAGGAAGCAATTTCTACCTTTTTCGCATTCACGGGAACAACAGTAAATTAAAAATCAACGGTCGAAAATATTCTCCATCCCGGTCACATTAATGTTGGTGCCACAAGATTTGACAGTTCGCCAAGCGGTTGTACGAACATAAATTGGTTTGGCTAATTTGAGGGCGAAGTCAATGTTGGTCAAACAGACTGAGCGTCTGTGAGCTGCATATCATTTTGGACTGCCTGTTTCATAGGTAAAGCCCGCCTTGCATGTTTACCGTGCTTAGGACTGAATCGTTAGGAGCCATCCACAGTATTGTGACCTCCCTGTGCCACCTTCTACCAGTGCACAGTGGTCCAGGAATCAGTTTTACACGGAAAGATGCATTTTGAGCTTTAGAATGAAACATTAGACAAAAACGGTCTTCTACAAAGTTGTTTGTATTAGTTAAGCCCTTTGTTTGGTGTTATTGAAAATTAGGGTGGACCAAATTTTCATAGAAATTGTGTAACTAACTTTCTTATTTGTAGAAATTATATTATACATGCTTCAGCAAAGTTGTAGACCATTCAATTTCAAGCAACTTTGCCAAAAAAGTTTTTTTGTATCTCTTAAATTGACCGATTTAGAGCTTTTTTCCTACGGTGACATAGGGTGGTCCGAACAAAACTGGTTTTCTGGCTCTACAGTTTTCAATTCAAATTTCTCATCAAAGTAGTCTAAGAAACACTTTTAGAGCTTTGAAAAATGCGTAATTTGGTGAGTGAAGAAACTCGCTATCTCCTTCCGTTTAGGAGTTATTGTTGTTTTTCTCTCTAAAACATGCCTACTTTGATTGTGAATATCTCTGATTGGGGCAAACATAAAAAATATCTTTTGACGGCATTCAAAAGACAAAATAAAATTGTAAATTATATCAAAAATTACAGATGTGTTATTTTGTAACTCTATATATTTTCATAGCTACCGTTTCAATGCGCTGGGCAGCAAGTTAATTTGCTTCAAACTGTCTTGCGGAAATTGACTCGCAATAACACAAAACTTTTTGTTATTGGTAAGTTCAATGCATAACATCACTCATGGACTAATTCGCAAAGCAATTTCAACCGCGGAATTGTATTTGATGAATACTCTTCAAGATATTTCTCAATTCAATACCTTGATAGTTCTACTTGTTTATCCTCTTCTAGAAACCCTTCTACAATTGATTTGGTATTAAGCGAGTCAAGCCACATTTGTAACCAACTGGTTACTCGCGCTGATTTCGTATGATACTTCCTTTGAAATTTACTTCTAAAGAATCTCCACACCAACCGCAAAACTTCGGTACAGTGAGTGTTACCAGACTGTTAATAACAGCTGCAAATTCCGACGTAAGCTCGTTGCCGGAAGTGGTTTAATACGCTCTGCACTGCTGTACGGTGTTTAGAAAGATGTGATAAAAACATATCCCACCCCGAGGGTTGTTTCCCATCATCTGTTGAATGCCATGGCAAAATTTGCACCACAATGGAATTATTTGTAACACCACTGGGTTTCAATCTCGGCTTCCAACATGGCGCGGATGACTGCGCTGCTATCCATTTTGTTCCAATCAACAGAATCGAAAAGCCCTTTTGCTGTTTAGTAGGTAACTACCTAGACACTATTCAGCGCAACCGATGACGGTTTGGTTGGCCAACGAGCGCGGTTTACGGTCACTTCATTCGGCTTTTGTTATATGTGTAACACGGTGTTGTATCACCTATTGAATGCAAAACTCGTTCGCCGGTTCTGAGCGCTCTGTTGTTGGTGGTGGGTGATGATGATGATTCTGATGCTGCTCGGCCGAACCGTATACCATGGCAATACCGTTTTGATTCATATCACGGACAGCTTCAAATTCCGGACACTCTACTTTGTATGAGAAACATTTCACACGAAATGTTTCAATTTTCGCCGTTCAAAAGTTCTCTCTTTCAAGGCCCATTTTAACAAGCATTATCCATAGATATCTATGAAAATTTATAATGCTCAACTCCCTTATACCTTGGACAGACATCTGATACATTTACCATGGTACAAGTTATCAAGAAAATTATTCCAAGGCTATCTTGAATGAAGACAATTTTCAGTATGGAACCCATTTCTTGATGATTTGTCTTTTCTATTTATGATTTGTTTGAGCTGTCCGGAATTCGAATCGAAGTGTCCGGAATATGAATCAAAAGTAAGGAAGCGTCCGGAATAAGAATCATGTTAAGTCCACACATTTTGATTTATTTAAAATTATCCATGTTTCGGAATCGAAACCTTCACTCACCATTCGAAAGTTAAGGGGTTTGAAGGTTCGATAACGCAGAGGAATCATACGAAGTGATTTATTTTACATGTTCTTTCGTGAGTTCTACTTCACTGAGGCCTTAAGTGTCCGTAATATGAATCAAAACGGTATTCCGCTATCAGTTGCTGCCGGGAGAAGTGAACTGAGGTGTGCTCGGTAAGGGTATGCGATATTTCGAAAGATTTCGTTTAAAAGCGTTTAAAACAAAATATGACGAAATTTATCAATTTCAATTTATTTTCATTTCGCCACATTATATTACACCAAAATTTTAAGAATACCTTCAGTAATTCTTCTACGGATTCTCCAAAAGAATCCTCAAGAAATTTCGCACAGTGGCGTAGCTCATGCCTGAAAAATGAAACCAAATAAGACTGAATAGGAACGTTTTTCGAAAAGCTTCTGTGGGATTTAATGATATTTTTCGGAAATTCCATCAGAAGGTATTAAGGGTTATTAAAAAAAACTCAACCAGAACTTTTTCTAACGATACCCAGAGATTTTTTTTCTTCTAATGATTCCCTCAGAAAATTTTTCAATGAAGTCCGCAAAGAACTCTTACAAGATTTCTCTAGGAATTCGTCCAAGCAGATGTTGAGGTAATTTTTCATATTTTATTGGAGGGGATTCCTGCATAAAACAAACCTTAACGAATTTGTCAAGATATCACTGATGAAATTTCTACAAGAGATAAGTCTTTCAAAGATTTCCGAATCCCTTTTGAATTTTTGAGAAAGCCTTAGAAGTCTTCAGAGAAACTAATAATGAAATAATTGAAAAATTACTTAACAAAAATTTGCCAGAGAGAATGGATAATTAAAATAACCAAAACGGCCGCTATGGAAAGCATAGATAGTGCCACCGCAGCCTTGTGTGTTTGACATAACAGCAATGCTGTCACAATGTTAAATCCCATATACAGTGGTGCCTTTGTTTTGATGCGGTGAGCACTGACAAAGACCACCTTCAATGATCCATTCCTGGTGAGTCTTAAGTGGAGGGTTACATGAATAATTGCTGTAGGATTTTGTGTTTAAACTGAATAAATTTTTGAATTGGTGAATCCAAGCAGAAATAACTTAAAAAATAATTCCAGAAATCTTTGAAGGCAATCCTTATTAATGGAGAAATTTATGAGGTTGGATTTGGTTGGATTTATTGTGAAATTCTTGGAAAATTTGTTAAAGATTTTGTGGAATAACTCCTGGAAAAATTTATGGAGAAATTTCAGAGATAATCAGTGTCTTTGATATTGAAGGATTGGTTTTGAAAACGGCTTGAAGTATTTCTGAAAAAAATCCATGACAGATTTTCGAATTATACCAATCTTTGAATGAACCTTTGTTATCTGTCTATTAATTTCTGTAGGAATATTTTAAAGATTTCACTGTATTACCTGGATAAATCGTGACAAGAAAATCTGAGAGAATTTTCAGAGGATATCAAGAGCAAATTTTTAACGAATTTCACATGACATATCTTAAGAAATTTTAAGGCGAATTCCTGGGAGAATCGCTTGATGAATTGTTTAATAAGGTTTATTGTGGGAACCCTGGAGAAGTCTGTGTACGTGTAACTGAAGGAAGCTCTAACTGAATTTCTAGAAGAATGTCTGAGGATGAAAATCTATGAACCAACGGAGTTGTCGCATAGTAATCTCTGAAGCTTCAAGAATTTACTCAAAAAATCATTGCAATGTGAAAACAGGAAAAAAGAGAGCTTAGATGAGAAAAAGAGACTTTAGAGAATTTCGTTCACTTTTGTTCGGGTTATCAAAATATGCTTTAGTACCTTTCAAGAATGTATGAAATTGTGTACAAATATTCATTTCGGCTTGGTTCAGGATATGGCTCATAATCAAATGTTCTCAAACCTGTTCCTGCCTTCCTCAGGCTCAAGTTATAGAGGGCTCTCTGATATTCGATGACAAGAAGAACAATGTATTTTTGAATCGAAAACCGAACATCGTTTCAAAAATACTGTTCTATAGCAACGAAATAAACGCTATCTTTATCAATATACTAGATGGTATAGGGGTCACCACGATTCAGGGCCCCTCCAAACCTGATGTTCCTTGCCCTTTCTTTTAAGTATGTGAAAAACTCAATTTCTGATGTTATTAGAAATTTTTACCTTGATTTCGGGGCCCGGTGCGGACTACGCTACTGATTTCGCAAGATTCTAGTCAGGCGCTCCTTTGAGATTTCACCAAGATTTCTTTGACAAATTCCTCCGAGTTTATGCCTTGAAACATTTGCACAAAAAATCTCCTATATATTTTTGAGAGAAGCTTCCATTTATTGCTTGACGAAGGTTTTTAAGAATTGTTCTTTAAGTTTCTTCAAATATTCCTCCATGAATTTTTTTCAGAATTTTTAGAAAATTGTTATTGTTTCAAGGAATTCTTCTTCGGAATCTATCAAGATTTTTCTGGAATTCGTGCAATGATTTTTGGCAAGAGACTCTTTCAAAGATTACTCCAGGGATTCTTTAATAATTTGTTTCAACGGCTCTTTCAGCAACCTAGTAATTATTCCTTAAAAGTTCTTCATTTATCTAAGCACCACTCTGAGAATTCCTTCAAAGAATAATTAATATTATCATTCAGTAATCAATACAAACATAACTCCAATTAATCCTTTAACAAAAGGACTTATGTAACGATATGAAATTGTCTCCACTCTTGCTCTCTTTCAATAAGAACAGTGCAGTACTAAAGCTTTTCCACTAAAGATCGTAAGAGAATGTAAGCAAAGAGAGCTGTTAGATTGGTCATTTTGAAAAGTTACGTGAGAAATGCTCTAAACATTTATCTTGGAGTTACTTCAAAAAATTTCCATAGATTATTACAGAAGTTCTAAAAAGAATATTTGCAATGATCGCTCTAACAATTTGTCAAAGTATTCGTCCGGATCATTTTTCAGTAGTTCCACCAAGGATTCCTCCTCGATTTCTAAAAGTGATTCACATAAGAACTTTTCTAATGAAAATCAAAGGGTTTTTCTAGCGATGTCTCCATGACTATCGTTTTACATACTGCCAAGAATTTACCCGGTTATTTCTTCAGGAATTTTTCAAGGAAAATCCTCAAGGAATTGTTCGGTAATGCTACCACATGGAGATGTAAACAAATCTACCACAATGCATTTGAAGGTGACATCAATTACACTGTTATACAAATTTATTTAAAGAATTCTAGCTTCTATAAGCTAGAAGCTAGAATCTAGAAGCTAGAAGCCAGCAGCCAGATGCTAGCAGATAGAAGCTAGAAGCTAGAAACTTGAAGCTAGAAGCTAGAAGCTAAAAACTTAAAGTTAAAAGCGAGAAGCTAGAAGCAAGAAGTTAGAAGCTAGAAGCTTAAAGCTATAAGCTAGAAACTAGATGCTAGAAGCTAGAAGCTAGAACCTAGAAGCCAGAAGGCAGAAGCTAGAAGCTAGAAGCTAGAAGCTAGAAGCCAGAAGCTTGAAGCTAAAATCTGGAAGCTTAAAACTAGAAGCTAGAAGCTGCAAGCTAGAAGCTAGAAGCTAGTAGCTAGAAGCTAGACGCTAGAAGCTAGAAACTAGAAGCTAGAACCTAGAAGCTAGAACCTAGAAGCCAGAAGGCAGAAGCTAGAAGCTAGAAGCTAGAAGCTAGAAGCTAGAAGCTTGAAGCTAGGAGCTAGAAGCTATAAGCTAGACGCTAGAAACTAGAAGCTACAAGCTAGAAGTTAGAATCGTTCTAGAAGCTAGAAGCTAGTGAACCAAAAGCTAGAAGTTAGAATAGAGAAGAACTCGATTTTGTTTGAGTTGTACATAATTATGTTTACAACGCGACTGCTGAACTGTTGTAAAATATTCAAAATAAGTGACAAATTTTTGTCAAATCCGTGATTAAGACAAAATCAAAATTATAGGAATTAATCGTCAAATCGTTTTGTAAAACTGAGATTAAAAATTGTTCAGATAAAAGAACACTTCACAATCAAGTTAACTATTGATTAGCCGAGTAATTTTCCTGCCTGAAATCAATTTATTTACATTCCTTTGCTTGAGACATGCATGTAATCAGACAAGAACCAAGAATGCGTTAGTATCGTTTAATGTTTAATTTTTTAATTTTTAATTTTTAAATTTCTGTTAATCTTGTTGTTTTTTACAAATCTAATTCGTCTATTTTTGAGTATCCTTAATCTAGGTCTGTACAGTGGGTCATATTAATGCTTGTAACATATCTCTGATTTATTCATTGGTTCTACATCTTCAACTCTTATGGTTGCAACGATTGTGTCATAATCTAGATTTCTTACCCTACTACATTTTTTTTCACAAAACAACTTTCATATCCGGAAAAGTTAGTGGAAGATATTCACACACTATCGGTTTTAGACTTTGATTTGAACATGCAAATCATGCGTGATGGCAACAGAGTGATTGAGTAAATACAAATGGGTTCAAAAATTGTTGGAATTTTATCATATCTTCATAAAAACATGATGTTTTGTTACATGTTTAGAAATTCACAAGAAACTGCCTCCATGTAGGCGTTTGACGCAGTGTTTCTGATATGAAATATTTAATTTTTCCGCAAATATCTACATGCTAAGAATTAAACAAGCACATTCAGATTCGGTCACTTCAACCAGTGATCATTTTCAACACGAGATAAGAGTCAACGATTTTTTTTTACTTAGAATGATTTTCAATGCAAAATATGTACCAGAGCCTATAAGTTTCGCCGCCGTAATTATTTTCCATCATTATAGGTTCACGGTGCTCCAATTACCATTATTATCAAATAAAATATATCATTCAAACGGCAGACAGCAGTTTATTCCAGGCATTACAATCTCATCTGATCGAAGAGATCATCTCCATATAGTGGAAAGATATTATCTTCAATCCAAGAGCGCATTAGAAGGATTCCATCTTTCAATCATATACATCCAGAGATTATCTTGACAACTCTCTGCTATGCAAACCAATTTGCTGATGAAAATCATCCAATAAAGTAATTTGTTGTTAGTATTATGCTTTTGACTAACTTTGCCATTTATAAAATGATGCCTTGTGAATGCTGGCGAATTTCAAAGCCAAGAATGGTGAAATAAAGAACTGGAATATAGCTAAATTGAAGTGTGATGTTAACCTCTCTATGATGGCTGTTTTTGTTTAAAAAACAAACAAGTGAAAGTGAACACTTGTCTGGTGCTTTTTGTAAAACGGGTCAAATGAGGATTTCTTCTTCATGAAGTTTGTGCTAACATACGAATCTCTGCCGTGTAATTTATGATCACGTCGGGTCTTATGAGTGTTGCAAATGAATGAATTAACGGAAATCTGTTAAATTTTATGGAGATATGGTAATTTAGCCTACCAAAGTGTTCAGCTGTGAGATTCCAGTGAAGAATTTACCAAAATCTGGAAACAAACCTAGTGAGTTCATTTGCCAATAAATGCCTTCATTCCGTTACTCCAGAGCCATTCAAGTTTACTGGCATGTATACAGGAGATATACGCAAATATTTAATGCAGCTTTCGATTTTTAAAGAATATTTTATTAGAACATAGCTTCAATCCATCTTAAATAAACGAACCACAAAGAATAAAATTTTTAAAACACATTTATTTAAAATGTCCAGCTAAGGGGCCCTAGGGCTGGCTTCCATTTTTCCAGCATTTATATTCAATTTCAAGTAAAACCGACAACTTTGGATAGGACTTTGGATTATGTGTTCACTTTTGTCACATGCTGGAAAACCTATAAGAATATTAAATGAAAAACTGCTTTTCTTAAAAATGTGTTTCTTTCACTAACCTTCGTTTGCCGTTTTCCCTCCAAACACATTACCAAACGGTGTTATTGTCAAAACTGTTTTCCACAACCGCATGGATTACTGTGTTTGTAAGATTTCATCGAGCATCAAATGAGCCAAAGATATCGATCAGAGATCGATCAAAGAGCTCTAAGATGATATTACATTATTCGATCCATATCTTTCTCAGATGATCAAATGATGGGATGAAATGCAATGCCTGGTTTATTCCTAACGTTGTTCTGCACCTCTGGGCCGATTTTGAAAAAAATCTTTAGTCAGAATTTTGAGTTACGCCTTTTTGAAGTTTATATGATAGAAATCACTTAAAATATGCCATTTTTATTTGTTTAAACAAAGAGATTATACAAAAAAAATTAGTTTTGATTTTTTATCTGGTTTAAATATTGAAAAACATTTTCATAAAAAAAAATCTAGACTGACATTTGGAAAGGGCCAATGCTATGTTTAGTTATAACTTATCAACCAATACACGAACAATTATATCTAACAATCTAACGCCTGATAGTGATTTTAGGAAATTGTCCAAAGCATTAAAATATGAATTCTTGGACAGGATATGCAGATACGCCCTTTTGAAGTGTATGGAAAGAATATTGCATGGTGAATTCCGTTTCATCTATAATCAACGGTTAGGTGCATACATAATCATTACACCTCTGCGGTTGTCCTTATTTCATTCAATTTAGCAAGTTGCACAAAATTTACACGTACCCATATTGTCTAGATTGACATTATAAAAGGGCCAAAGTATAATTGAAATAAATACACTTCAATATAGCTGAACATCAAAGTTGATCGCAACATTTGAACATAACATATCTGTATCTACATAATTTTGTATTCTATTCAATTCTATTTAATTCTTTTCTATTCTAATCTGTTCTATTCTATTCAATTCTACTCTACTTAAATTTATTCTTTTTTGATCCACCCTACTTGTTCTTATACATATTTTTTTTTCAAATGCCAATGTTGTAATCAACAACTGCGCGCAAAAGCATTGAACGATACACTTTCGATGTTTGTTCGACTTTATAGCGCAGACAGGTCTGTGAAACAGCGTTATGCACAGACTCCGACGCCAGCTCATTATGTCAGCCTAGTCCTCGACCAGTTTCATTGCAGAAGTCTTTTACATTAAACATGGTGATATAATATTTCGAAGATTTTTTCAGACTCTGCTCTTCCCAGCTCTCGACAAACTTGTTCAAATTACCTTTAAAACGAGGATCCAGCTCAAATGAAAAGCATTTAATACAAAAGCTTTAGTTCCTTGAAATACATAAAAACTATCATATATAAGTTGAAACCCTTATTTGGACTTACTGTGAAATAATAATTCAAATCTTCATTTTTATGGATCATATGAGAAGCACGCATTAGGAGTCAGAATCTGTGCATAGCAATTTTTTTACAGAGCTGGGAGCGCTAAAAAGCCGTACAAATATTGAGAGAGTACCGTTCAAATCTTTTGCGCGCAGTTGTTATTTTTTACAGTGTCCATTTGTAAAAATATGTATAAGAACAAGTAGGGTTGATCAGAGTAGAATAAATTTAAGTAGAGTATAATTGAATAGAATAGAATAGATTAGAATAGTAGTATGTATGTATGAATATATAATATAGATAAAGATAAGTGATGTTCGAGTGTTTCGGTCAACTTTGATACAGTCATTGTTCAGCTATATTGAAATGTATATATTTCAATTATATTTTGGTCCATTTTCAATGTCAGTATAGACAACATGTGTACGTGTAAATTTGGAATCGTTCAAATATTACGTAACGAGGAGGTTCGGTAGTGTTACGGTTCATACATTTTCCATACAAAAGCTGTAACGTGGGGGAGGAAAGGGGGTCTCAAATTGGAAAATTCTGCGTTACATTTAAATACAATTTGAATCATTCCTTCTATGCAACTTGCTAAATTGAATGAAAAAGAAAAACCGCAAAAGTGTAATGATTATGTATGCACCTAGCTAACCGTTGATTACAGATGGAGCAGAATCCACCATATCCCATATTCCATATTCTTTCCATACATTTCAAAAGGGCGTATCTGCATATCTTGTCCAAGAATTTTTCATACAAATTTGAATAATTTGGACAATTTCCTAAAATCACTAACAGGCGTTAATTTGTTAGATATCATTTTTGTATTGGCTTATTAGTAATAACTAAACTGGCCCTTTTCAAATGTCGGTCGAGAAAAAATTTAGAAAAATGTATTTTCTAATATCTAAAACCATATAAAAAATTAAAACTACATATTTTTGTATAATCTCTTTGTTTAAACAAGTTAAAGTGGCATATTTCGTGTGATTTCTATCATATAAACTTCAAAAAGGCGTAACTCAAAATTCTGACTAAGGATTTTTTTAAAAATCTGCCCAGAGGTGCAGAACAACGTCAGAAATCAACTGCTGACTGCAGTTTGAATTGTATATTTTATTTGATAACAACGGTAATTGGAGCACCGTGAGGTTTGTTCAAATTACGGCAATTATTAAAAAAGTAAGAGGTTGTTTCCGAGATACGACCGCCAAGTTGACGTTGGATAACGTTAGCTTCTTCTATTTGCTGGCTTGAGACAGTCACAAACTTATGAAACATTTCTTTTGCTAAAAATCCAATTAATTTTCACACTATTTGTTGCATGTCAATTCTGATTTATTATAGACATTGTGTGTTATTATTTTGTGTTAATACAAAATAATCACTTTACATGTATTCAGAAGCTTGGGAGATTATATTGAAGAATTGTTTTTCAAATGTATTAATTCAAAATAACTCTTTTCATTGATTTTGTGGCCCTGAAAAGGGGAAATTAGGGAATATTACACAATCAACTCTTTAAAACACATTTGTTGGCTCTCAAAAGGGCCGATTGATGAATTGTTGAATTTGCGTAACACGGACACATTTTGACGGCGCACTGGTTTCAATCCTCGCCCGATGAGATTTGCGGTGCGGATGACGATGTGCGCTTCAACAAGCGGCTTTGGTCGATTTTCTTCAGCCATCTCGTACAACAGCTTGCCTCTGGTGGCGAGGAGCTGAGCAGGTTTGGAGGAGCTCTTACCAGCTCGAAAGCGAAAACAGAATGAAACCAGATTCAACGAAGGAGGAATGCTTTATACCCTTAGAATAGCAGATGATGCTCCTCCTTTCATATTCTTCGTTTTCTTATCTGGGAAATAGGCTATATGAAACTGATGTCTGGGTAAGGGATGTACAGATTAGCATTATGCTGTTATTGCAACCCGACGGCACTGCAGCAGCATCCTCGGAAACAGCTTCAAATTGCCGTATTGTCAATTATTCGTAATAAATCAATTATTGTATGATGCTATGAGATGAATTAAGAGATTATAGCAAGTATGTGGTAAACACATTAGGGAATATTATACAAATAACTCTTTAAAACACATTTGTTGGCTCTTAAAAGGGCCGATTGAGTTGTTGAATTTGCGTAACACG
Source organism: Aedes aegypti (assembly GCF_002204515.2). Lineage (NCBI taxonomy): Eukaryota > Metazoa > Arthropoda > Insecta > Diptera > Culicidae > Aedes > Aedes aegypti. The sequence continues at coordinate 130,926,886 of NC_035109.1, read as the reverse complement.
GACATATTTTGACGGTGCACTGGTTTCAATCCTTCTCGCCCGATGAGATTAGCGGTGCGGATGACGATGTGCGCTTCAACAAGCGGCTTTGGTCGATTTTCTTCAGCCATCTCGAACGAATTAGGGAATATTACACAATCAACTCTTTAAAACACATTTGTTGGCTCTCAAAAGGGCCGATTGAATTGTTGAATTTGCGTAACACGGACACATTTTGACGGCGCACTGGTTTCAATCCTCCTCGCCCGATGAGATTTGCGGTGCGGATGACGATGTGCGCTTCAACAAGCGGCTTTGGTCGATTTTCTTCAGCCATCTCGTACAACAGCTTGCCTCTGGTGGCGAGGAGCTGAGCAGGTTTGGAGGAGCTCTTACCAGCTCGAAAGCGAAAACAGAATGAAACCAGATTCAACGAAGGAGGAATGCTTTATACCCTTAGAATAGCAGATGATGCTCCTCCTTTCATATTCTTCGTTTTCTTATCTGGGAAATAGGCTATATGAAACTGATGTCTGGGTAAGGGATGTACAGATTAGCATTATGCTGTTATTGCAACCCGACGGCACTGCAGCAGCATCCTCGGAAACAGCTCCAAATTGCCGTATTGTCAATTATTCGTAATAAATCAATTATTGTATGATGCTATGAGATGAATTAAGAGATTATAGCAAGTATGTGGTAAACACATTAGGGAATATTATACAAATAACTCTTTAAAACACATTTGTTGGCTCTCAAAAGGGCCGATTGAGTTGTTGAATTTGCGTAACACGGACATATTTTGACGGTGCACTGGTTTCAATCCTCCTCGCCCGATGAGATTAGCGGTGCGGATGACGATGTGCGCTTCAACAAGCGGCTTTGGTCGATTTTCTTCAGCCATCTCGAACAAATTAGGGAATATTACACGGACGGTGACGGCTGTGCCGCTCGATCTAATGAACCAGAATGACCGCGCTAGCCTCCCGCATGGCAATGACAGCGGAGCACTGGCTGGTAGCGACGATTTCTGGCCGAAAACGATTATGCTGGCTGGTGCACTCAAATGAGCGGCTTCAGTTGCTGCGGCTCCGAAATGCGTGGTTCTTCGGTTCTAATGCGTGTTGTATTCGCGTCCTATTGAAAACTGAACTGAGGACGCGAATGACTCTCGAAATTTGCTCGCCGACCGTGTTCACAGTCTGACGGCAAAAAGAAGAATGAGGGAAGAAGCAGGGTGCGGTGCGCTTTTATAGTGGGAAGCGGAACCGAAAAATGTGCTTGAACGTGATTGGTTAGATAAGAAAGGGGTCAACGTTTTACGATATTTCAATAGTTTGTTGCTAATAATCAATAGTGTCCTCCATTTGGATCGACGCGTAGATAAATTTCCAATCGATTCATGGATAAATATTGAAAATCTATCGATAAATGACTGAGTTATTAGCGGTCAAAACCTGACCATTTTTCGTTACATGCTCAATTTTTCGTTTTTCTGAATTGTACCCCCATATGTTGCCGTAAGACGTTATCCAACGTCAAAAAACAAACAAACATAGAAACCTGTAAAAAAAACAGTTTTATTAGAAACATTGTAATCCTAGATCAAGTATGCTGAAATGGCTAGGTTGAATAATTCTTGTTTAATAGTTTGGAAATAGCGTTTACGTGAACAGAAATAAAACACAATTTTCGCAGCCGTGTGTTTAGAGCCCGCGCACACAAAGCAAAGTCATGCTGAAGGTGTCAAGGTTCGATTTCCGTTCGTTCAAGATCTTTTCGAAATGAAATTTTGCTTGACTTCCCATGGTATAGAGTATCATCCTACCTGCCACACGATATACGAATGCGAAAATGGCAACTTTGGCAAAGAAAACTCTCAGTTAATAACTGTGGAAGTGCTCATAAGAACACTAAGCTGAGAAGCAGGCTCTTTCCCGGTAAGGACGTAACTCCAAGAAGAAAAAGAAGATATTTAATGGAATTCAACTCAAAAATTAGTTTCGTTCTCAGAAGTTTTACGTCATACATGCAGACATATTCATGGCGATGGAAAAAATGCATACCGCATACCCCTAAGCGGCCGGTCGGAGTTGGGCTGCCTGTTTGAACGGTCGCGCCGCTGTCAGATTCTGGAGGCAAAACAATGGATGTGCTTAGTGTGCGATAACCGCTTTTGTGTACGAGTTTCAATTGTGTGCCGGTCAACTGGATGCTGGAAAATTGAATTTCGAAGCAATCAGCTTTGCATCACGGTTCAGTGCCGCTTGCTGCTGGTGCTCGTTACACGTAGGTAATGCCAACAAAAATAATTAAGTGGCGCGGTTTAGACAACGTTTTCTCTGTCTCTGTCTCTCTCTCTCTCTCTCGGCTGCTTCCGCAGTTTGGAAACAAGTTTTGCCCGCCAGAACAATGTAGCGGTGGTGTAAACTGAGGGCTTTAATACTGCCTTTGAAGCGTCTTTAAAGTCTTAACTGGTGCGACTGTGTGTTTTGGAACTAATGACCCAAATTGTGGGATTGACAGAATAATCTTATCTGTTTGTAAATGTGATTAAACTCAACCTAGGTCACAAACACAATTTCAAATGAAGCTTTTAATGTAGTCTAAACTTCGACACTCACTTTCAACTAGAGATAGGAATGGCTGCACAAACTTTTCTACCTTTCACCTCTCTTATCTTGTCACCAAATACAACCAATTCCTTACACAATGGGTGTCGACTAACTTCGGGGTAGGCGATGTCATCCGGTAACATTATCAGCCCATCTTACTGTGGGACCCTCGGGTGGAAACGGCTTGGGAGGGACTTTTGGGTTTGTGCACTCTGTGAGCTGATAACACGATTCTGTGGATTGAGATTCCAGCTTTGGATTTGTACAGAAATCGAAACCTTTCGTGTCAATTCTTTTTGAGGGCAGGTTACTGGACCATCTGATAGACGAACATCAATGCATTGATATTGGTATGACGGAAGAGGAAAAAGTTTTTCCGTTATCTGTAGGCAATTTCGAAAAGAGAATGGTTTGGCACGTGCTTAAAACTCAAAAATGATTGTGCTGGTTAAATGTTAGGAAAGATACACTTTGTTGTCTTGTATTTGACAGCTGCTTATTTAGTCAGGATACTCTATACAATATGCCCACTTGGGTCTTAAAGCTGTGTATCGATTTCTATTCGGAGAAAACTGGAGACATAACGCCAGAAAGAAGAAGAAGAAAGCTTTAAGAATAGGTACGATACCCAGATAACAATTTAGATTCTAACTGGCTTTATTTATTTTTATGATAGTTTCATCGTAGATTTGCATATTATTCTAGGTTTTATAGAGATTTTCACCCAGTACAAATGATCTTGAACCGTTTTTGGTTTTAAATACTTCTTTAAGAACACTTCGGATGCATCACATAAAACTTCATTTTCAATAAGAACAAGTGACATTGGCAACAGTTTTATGAAAATCTCATACTTATCTGTAAGAACGCGCTCGAGCGAGAGTAAGAACTCTTGGCCGAGAGCATCATAAATTTCTCCCCCATCAATCAACGCACTAATATGTACATTATTGATTGTTGTATTATGAATCCTTGCGTGGATTTTCGATCTGTTCTTCACGGAAGTCGTTGTTGAACTCACGGCGCACAACTTACTAATAACGCAAATAACCAGTTCCAGTGGTGTTCCTACCCTTGGCCATGATATAGGAGCGGAACTGGACCACTGGACACCTCCTTGCAAGGTGGAATTCTGGATGTGGTTAAATGTTTGCTTTCCCTGCTCAACATCTGGGCCTTATTAAGAAGTTATCCACAGCTGGTAATACTTACCTTTAGTCGCTTTGTAGCTTTAAGTTTTATGCCGTAACCAAATCTAGCATGAACACTTGTTTTTAATTATGAATCGTGGTTTACGGCTAACCAGCCGAGTGGAAGTTTAACAACTACCGAAAAGCTAAACATTACATATAATTTGCAATTGGATTAGATGGACAAATTGATGTGAAGATTTGCGAAAAAGTTACACGTCTTCTTAGTGAGAATGGAACTCACGACTCCCCGATCTCTAGTTGGGGCGCGTTACCACTACGCCATGAGAGGACTCATGAACGCAGAAGTTAACCTGAATTCGATTTCAGCTCAATAATCACGTGGTCCTTTTTCGCAAAGTGCACTTCTTTCGGAAGAATTGGATGCCCATCCAAACACAACGCTTTCTATATATATCCAATGCCTAGCCCGAGAGCGCATTGTTTTTTAGGTATAGGAATAGCACACTACACTAGCCAGCAACTGCGCTGGCTGAGGTATCTATTGTGTGGGCTTCCAATGGGTCGCGACGTTCTCAAACGACCGGTTACGGTATTTATCGAGCAACGGACTCATGTTCCGTAACCGGTCGTTTGAGAACGTCGCGACCCATTGGAAGCCCACACAATAGATACCTCAGCCAGCGCAGTTGTTGGTTAGTGTAGTGTGCTATTCCTATACCTAAACAAACAATGCACTCTCGGGCTAGGCATTGGATATATACAGAAAGCGTTGTGTTTGGATGGGCATCTAATTCTTCCGAAAGAGGTGCACTTTGCGAAAAAGGACCACGGCGCACAACTGAGCTGAAATCGAATTCAGGTTAACTTCTGCGTTCATGAGTCCTCTCATGGCGTAGTGGTAACGTGCCCCAACTAGAGATCGGGGAGTCGTGAGTTCCATTCTCACTAAGAAGACGTGTAACTTTTTCGCAAATCTTCACATCAATTTGTCCATCTAATCCAATTGCAAATTATATGTAATGTTTAGCTTTTCGGTAGTTGTCTAGCATGAACGGTTTTCTCCAAAAACGAAAAGTGTAAATAAACAAACGTCAAAATGTGCTCCTCTTGAATAAAACGAACGAATCTTATCACGTTCTTCAAGAAGATTAGTTTGTCTTCATCAAGATCGCCTTAAGCCTAAGAACTCTCAAGTGATATTTGTTACGCCTGCCCGAGTTCAGCAAAATTTATCATGGTTTCATGATGGTGTTGAGTAAAACTACCGCCATGATTGTAATTATCTATGCTTTGGCAAGGGAGCCATGATGGGAGAATCCATGTATGCTGGATTGTTCAACATTTTCGGGCACCAAATTGATGAAATTGTTTTTCTGAAAATGCAATATTGTCGAGGCGCATTGTGCGTTTCGGGTGTTTCATGCATGATATTCACGATGTAATAAGCGTGACAACCGAAACACAGGTAGGTATCGAAAAAAGCGGAAGGTTATCATCACAAATGTTTTAATTTGGATTGTGTTTTATTATTGTTTGATAATTTTATTAAGAAGTATTTATAAATTCGTTAGCCAATCCAAAATGATAAACATATTGTGAGCTTAACTTGTCTTGAGAACTACTTGTGGAAGGTTTATTGAGATACCTGACAGTTGCTCTCCAACGCCGTCTCTAGTGTGGGCCACTTTAGACTTATGAGAGGTTTATCTTTGGGTTAGCGTAGGTTTGTAGAATTACTGGTTTTATTTCTAGTTTTATGGAATTGGTGTGAGAGAATACTTCAAGAATAGCATAAAATTAACTTTGCTTCTTGAGTAGTTTTTGTTTTCAATTCGCTGCGAAAATATATATGAAGAAATTCTTACGAACTCAACCCTGTATATGTTTTAGTATCGCATTAGGCTCCATTAACTCGACTCACTCAATGATTTTAGAGGTAGCGGACTTTGGAGCACTGCTTTGCCACTCATGCATCATATAAAAACGACAAAAATATCTGTTCTGATACTGCATACGCCCTAACTGACATGAGCGATTTTCTCTTCATCGATCCTCTCTTTCGCTAATAACTTCGCTAAACAAGATGAATATGTCATAATTATTGTTAGCGAAGCAAGATATAGTGATTCTTCATCCTACAGCATGGAAATATGTTACGAAAAGAGAATCTATTTTCTGTAATAACGCAACCAAGTGAATTTTAATGATATGTTGTTGTTTTGAATAGCATGCTAGAAGGTTAATTATCGTAAAACTGTTTGAATGTGTAGGTTGCTGACACTGGAACGAAAAAAGTATTTAGTTTAACATACGAAATCCAGTTTTGTCAAAATCTACACTTATTGTAAGAAGCGTGCCACCTATTTGGTGAACGAATAGTATTAAATGTAAATGTGAACATCTTCAAAAAATCAATAATGCTAAACAAAAATGAGGCATTTTAAGTACTTTATTACTTATTTACATCAAGATTTTACCTATAATTGGTGCTGATCTAGTGTAATATTAAACAAATCCGCCATTATCACTGGTAGTAAATATCTTGTATGGAAGGGAAACAAAAATTACTATATCAGTTATTCGAATTGATAAGTAAAAAAATCCGCATGTGTTACAACTTGTTCAAAAGCATCTCCTTATGATTATTAACATATACATTTATTAGAAATTATCAATTGGCATCTGCTTTATAAGAAATATGAATAGTATATAGGAATTTGAAGTAAAACTTCATGCTATTTTCATTCGGTGGATGTTTTTCCCCATGGTACTGAAAAACACGCTTTTTTGGATGATATTTTGAAATTGTTTCAGTGTTTGAATGGCACAATGTTCATGAGAAGATGAGAAACTAACATCGTGATGCTACATTTGTGGGTTTTGATACGCTTTGGATAAAATTAGAGATCGGTTTGCTAGAGGTGGCACACTTGTCCAAAATTCCGCAACAGTCCCTGACATCTAATTTTCCAGAGTTTACACTGTAATTGCACATCATATTTGCGACGGAACTGATGTGCAGCTAAATGACATGGTATTACACTTTATTATTTGCTATGTGGTCAAGTTTTATATGTCATGAACTCAAGTTATTTTAGTTTTTCAAACCCATATTCGACTCAAACCAAAACACATTAGATTCAAAACCCGGACCCGAACCAAACCAGCAAAATTTTTAATCTTGGAAGCAAAACCCAAAATATGTTTCCTACAACATTGAAAAATCCTTTAAAAAAATTAATCCTGGAATGAAGGAATTGATAGAAAATAAAGTTAAACACATCCTGGATCAATCCAACGAAACGCACTTAGACCTGGTGGAATTTGAGAAGCAATACATGACGAAGACCCGAGAGAAATCTGTGGACAAATGCTTCAACAATTTATCGTGGGAAGCCTTAAAATGAATCGTAACTAGAAGAATCCTTGTAGCAAATCCTGGAAAAAATAATTGGAAAATCCTCTTAAAATTATTTTTTTTGACGTTGGATAACGTCTTACGGCAACATACTGGGGTACAATTTCGAAAAACGAAAAATCGCTCGCGTCACGAAAAGTGGTTAGATTTTAACTCTTAATAACTTACTAAAGCCCGCATAGATTTTCAAGATTCTTGCACCAATCGATTGGAAATCTTTCTACGAATCTACTCGAATAATGAAAACTATTGATTTCCATGACTAAACTATTGAAAAATTGGTAAATATTGAGGCATGTCTTATTTTCAATAGAAAAGCACATTTTCCTTGCTTTTATAAGGTTTTGAAGTTTTGAAGATTACATGTACCGTAATTCGAAATTGATCATTTTTCATATTTTTTCTTGTCTGTTTCAAACGACTCTACATAATGAATATGAGCTCCCTGAATCCGAATATGCTTGCTAAATTCTTAATGCAATTTTTAAAGAAATAATGAATAGTTAATTTCATTTTTGAAAACGCCTAAATGTAGGCAATTTCCTAAGGAAATCCCTGATATCTAACATAAATTTAATTATTTCAACCGTATGAACTAATTGGTACCCCGACCAGAACCACATAACAAGATTATAACACATTCCTATCAGCCGCAGTTAAAAATAACAGAAGTGGATAGAATTTTGTTATCAAGATGGCTTTGTTCTCAACATGTTATATTTGTAGTAACAAATTTATAACAACATTTGTTACCGTAAAATCGGGTGTAATTGATCAGTAGGGTGAAATTGATCATCGTATCACACGATTCTATTTATTCGTAATGGAGCACAAAAATCAATGTAAGTTGCAGTAAGTGAACGTTGCTTGTCATAACTATTGTCGAATTGTGTGTTGTGAAGTTTTTGACGTTGGATAACGTCTTACGGCAACATACTGGGGTACAATTTCGAAAAACGAAAAATCGCTCGCGTCACGAAAAGTGGTTAGATTTTAACTCTTAATAACTTACTAAAGCCCGCATAGATTTTCAAGATTCTTGCACCAATCGATTGGAAATCTTTCTACGAATCTACTCGAATAATGAAAACTATTGATTTCCATGACTAAACTATTGAAAAATTGGTAAATATTGAGGCATGTCTTATTTTCAATAGAAAAGCACATTTTCCTTGCTTTTATAAGGTTTTGAAGTTTTGAAGATTACATGTACCGTAATTCGAAATTGATCATTTTTCATATTTTTTCTTGTCTGTTTCAAACGACTCTACATAATGAATATGAGCTCCCTGAATCCGAATATGCTTGCTAAATTCTTAATGCAATTTTTAAAGAAATAATGAATAGTTAATTTCATTTTTGAAAACGCCTAAATGTAGGCAATTTCCTAAGGAAATCCCTGATATCTAACATAAATTTAATTATTTCAACCGTATGAACTAATTGGTACCCCGACCAGAACCACATAACAAGATTATAACACATTCCTATCAGCCGCAGTTAAAAATAACAGAAGTGGATAGAATTTTGTTATCAAGATGGCTTTGTTCTCAACATGTTATATTTGTAGTAACAAATTTATAACAACATTTGTTACCGTAAAATCGGGTGTAATTGATCAGTAGGGTGAAATTGATCATCGTATCACACGATTCTATTTATTCGTAATGGAGCACAAAAATCAATGTAAGTTGCAGTAAGTGAACGTTGCTTGTCATAACTATTGTCGAATTGTGTGTTGTGAAGTTTTTTGCGTTAAAAAATGTTTATTACTATGAAAATAACGTAAAATTTCAAAATCATGCACGGTGCAGTAATGACAACCACCTATGAACTTCTATTAATAAGCAAGGATTTGAACATGGTATAAACCTGAAAGTTTGTGAGGATGCTTGAGATATATCCCCAAACCAGATTTCATCACCAAAACTCATACCAATTTACTCATATGGTTGAAATAATTGAATTTCAGTTAGATATCATTGAATTCCTTAAGAAATTGCATACATTTGGGCGTTTTTCGCGTTATGCTTGAAATTTAACTATTTGTTATTTGTATAAATATTGCATTGTTAAGAATTTTACAAGCATATTCGGATTCAGGGAGCTCAAATTTATCATATAGAGTTGTTTTGGAAACTAACAATAATGGTATTGACAAGTGATCAATTTCACCCCAAAATGAGTTCCTCTGAGGTATTTGTTAACACTAAAATGACATTTGTTAGAAAATTTCGGTACATAAGTCGATGAGGCTCATCTTCGTACTTGTTTTCTTATATTTAGTTGTTTGGCATTGTTAACATTATAGAAAACAGACTAGAAGAACCGTGGAAAATGATCAATTTCACCCGAAATTACGGTAAGGTACCCCGGGGCAAGTGAGAATCCGGGGTAAGTGGGGCATTTCGTCATAGCTCAACTAGGAAAAGTTTTTAATGGGGGTATTCTTCTAGAAAGTTGAAAATACAATGACAAGGAATGTATTTAGTACTAAACATATTGGAGGGGCCCAGATAGCCGTAGCGGTAAACGCGCAGCTATTCAGCAAGACCAAGCTGAGGGTCGTGGGTTCGAATCCCACCGGTCGAGGATCTTTTCCGTAAAGGAAATTTTCTCGACTTCCCAGGGCATAGAGTATCTTCGTACCTGCCACACGATATACGCATGCAAAAATGATCATTGGCATATTAAGCTCTCAGTTAATAACTGTGGAAGTGCTCATAAGAACACTAAGCTGAGAAGCAGGCTCTGTCCCAGTGGGGACGTAACGCCAGAAAGAAGATATTGTTATTTTTATAACCATGTGGTTCATGTAACAGTTGTCAGTTCAGTGCCATTTTCAACTTGCATGACAAATTGTGACACGTTTTACGTCTTGCATTGACTTGCAAAAAATAAATGTGTTTTAAATCGAATTTCCATCAGTAAGCTTTAATTTTTAGTATTATTATAAGCTGCTAACGATGAACCAGTATTTTGTTTTCCTTTCATATGAAATTTTCGATGGTCTATCTTACCCCAAAATATATTTGTACCTGGGGTAAGTGGGACCTATCAAAACAAAAACCAGAATCGAAACTTTTCGTACACGTTTCATACATTTTGCTAGAGAGTAGCACTAAAACATTCAAACAAATGATTTTTATCAAAAAAGATCAACCTCAAATTACGTAATTGCATAAGAGGAAGAAGAAAAGTGTTATTATTCTTTATTTTTTGATTAATTTTTTATTTTTGAAATACGACTCCAAAATTGAACAAACACACAGCTGAAATTTGAAATGCATCATGAGAACGATTGCTTTTCTATATTATTTGAACTTTATTTGTTATTTCTACCAAATTAAGTAGTGGTGGAAAACAATTCCATCCCATAAGGTGGTTTTCTGCCATGCATATAAATAATAACAAAACATATTTATAATTTCGTCATTTATTGATTGTTTATGTGCTACATTTTAATTAACAACTTATAAATGATATATTTTGAACATGTTTAATTCCTCTTTACGCTTTTTTTTGAGAAATTTTCAGTTAATATCAAATGTGAGGTGACATACTATTAAATAAAGGGTTTCTTCCTAAAACGTAACGTATTTTATGGTTGATCCCTTATGTACATCAAATATCTACTTAAAATTAAAAATCTATGACTTATCAATCCTATTATTGTAATGGTTGACTTACTGATGTGGATTGACGCATGAAACTGAATGTGTCCCACTTGCCCCGCTTAGCGAGGTAACTGCGTCCATTGGCTCATTCTAAAACTTTCTTCCAAGGTTTTCACAATTTCGAAATTATTCGATTAGTTTCATGCACACACCAGCAAATATGTTTCCAAAGCGTGATTGTGTTGTTGGATTTGAAAAATATTGACATTTGATAATTTTATTGAACAATTTGTTTGAACTATCGTTTTTTTCGTTCCCACTTGCCCCGCGGTACCTTATATTTTTGACATCGTATTTATAGGCTTGTTGCAAATAACATCCGATGTCATAAACAGTAATATAGTTTGCAATAATTTTGTTATTTTGTAACATCCTTGCAACTCATTTTGTAATAATTTTGGTATAATTGTAACAGGGTTTGTTATATTTTAGTTTGATTTGGTGCAAATTTTGTTAGATTTTTTGTTATTTTAACTACTAACGGTACATGCTTTATAACAACTGGTGATATAAAAAAAATCATATCAGAGGAACACATTTTGTTAAAATCTTGTTTCTTCCGTCTGGTCGGGACGAGTTAAGAAGATGAAATTGGGCTCGGCGATATATTTTAAGCATCCTTACAAACTTTACTTACTTTGAATAATGTCGTTGTCGTCCTCGCTATCTACATGTAAATGCATGCTAGAGCGATCAGAGTATCAACTTGTCAAACAAAGAGCTAAAACTATTTAGCAACAGCCTTGTTGATGTTTTGATTTGGTAAGAAATTGTCGATCGAATCGAAATACGCACACAGAGAAGACTGCAAAAATGCTATCGCTGCCCGACCCGAGTAAGGGGAACCTAGAACCAGTAGAACTTTGTTTGCCATATCGCTCCGTTGAAAACTAATCAACCAAAATTATAATTGATAAATAAATAAATTAATTAATCAATTAATAGTAATAGATGACATGTCTCTGGTTGTAACTCTTTTACGACGAATGCATTGTTGTGGCCCTAAAGAGGATCGTTTTGTTCGAAATTGTGCTGAACTTCAATTTAAGCGCGTTCTCCACGGATACGACGAGTCAGCTGGATGTCCTTCGGTATGATGCTGACACGCTTGGATCGTGCACAGGTAGGTATCCTCAAACAAACCGATCAGTTAGGCCAATCGTTTCTTGCAGGACCATGTCGGCCGAGCTCTGGAATCGCAGGTTTGCCTCTACATTTCCCCGGATACCACGACGAAGCAGAAGAAGTTCTTCATGATACGGAACTTCTTCGAGTATCAAAAGAAGATCATGCCAATCATCGGACTGGCAAGTTTAACATCGATTTGAGCAAAGAGGAAAACATGGAGCTCACGGGCTTCATGGAGCAGTACCTCAACCTCAAACTGGCTTCGAAACCCATTAAAGCAACCAATATTAGTGGATCATGCGTGGATCTAATGTTCGACCGGAGCACGAGTTACCGCTTCTTCCATCGAACGATTCTATCGGTGTTGAAGTGTTCACGGAACCAAGCAAATAATAACACACAATGTCCATAATAGGTCACAATTGACATGCTACAAATAGTATGAAAATTGATCGGATTTATATTAGTAGAAATCTTTCATAAGTTCGTGACGGTCTCAAGCCAGGAAATAAAAGAAGCTAACGTTATCCAACGTCAACTTGGCGGTTGTATCTGGGAAACAACCTCTTACTTTTTTTGGGAAAATTCAAGCGAAACTTGGAAATATCGATGTTTGTAGTAACCTGAAAAGCAGTCTTCAAATGAGTTTTTACGGAAAATCCTTGAGAAAATCCTGAATGAACTTTTAAAAAGCTGGGAAGAACCACTGCAGGGATTCCGAAGTAGTCCCAGGATAGATCCTCAAATAATTTCTTAAATATATTTCTGGAATAAACCATGGGTGCAGCCAGAGGGGGCAGGAGAAGTCCGTTGCCCCCCCCCCCCTGGCGGAGGAAAAAAAATCTAAATCAACTGGCTTGCTACATAGGTGGACATTTGTTTGAATTTTTAAGTGATGGCCTTCAGAATTCATGTGTACGTACAGTTCTGTTCTGAATAATAGCAGCGCATGTCAATTTTCATACAAAATGCTCAACTTTGACATGCTGTAGTTTTGTTCCCTTTCAAGCAATCGAGCTGAAATGTTCTCCACAGAACTACAAATATGATCAATTTTGTAACTACAAAATTTCAGTTTTTTCTGAGTCCCTGCCGAAAAGTGAGACACTAGGTGAAATTTTTCGAAAAAATAGCAGTTTTTCATTTTAAAATTTTTCTTCTACAAATATTTTAAACATTTTCGGTTTAGGTGTAGGTTTGATAAGTAGGAGAAGATTGTTCCAATGGTAAGTGATATACAATTTAAAACTATAATGTCAAGCCGAAATTCAAATTTTTAAAACTGCTATTTTTTCGAACAATTTCACCTAGTATCTCACTTTCCGGCAGGGGCTTAGAAAATTTTGAAATTTTGTGTTTACAAAATTGGGCATATTTGTAGTTCTGTGGAGAAAATTTCAACTCGATTGCTTGAAAGGGAACAAAACTACAGCATGTCAAAGTTGAGCATTTTGTAAGAAAATCGACATGCGCTGATATTATTCAGAACAGCACTGTAAAATTTTGTCATGATAAACTTTTTGAATTATTCCAGGAATCCGATGAATGACTTTTGCTGAACGCTTTATCAATAGTCTGCAATGTATCATCCGTCGTTTTTGCTCATGCATGTGTGTAGTTATCTTGAAATGAATTCATCCAGGAAGATAATTTTCCAAAGAATCCGATAATTATTCTGTCCGGGTTTTCTTTTAGTTTTACGCTATATAGTTTTTTTTATTGTTCAAAATATTTCTTCAATAACCATTCCAATAATTTATACCAGAAATTGTTCTTGGAAGTAACTCGAATTTCTCCATCGAGTGCTCAGCAATATCTCATAATATTTTTCAGCTTCTCCAAAATTTTCTGAAAGTTTTGTTTTTTGTTTGCTTCCGAAAATTTCTCTAGAAAGGCTACAAATATTTCACAAATAATATAATCCTGATAAAACTATTTTTGTTCACTTTGTTTTAAGAAAATTGTTCCTTGTATTCCTTCTCAAACCTTATTGGAAATCACACCCATATTTTTGACTCAGATATTATGTTTTTTTAAAGATCCACTTGATTTTTTTTTCAGAAATTGATTCTTATAACTTCTCGGGATTTAATGACTCTATAATAACCCTCATTTTGTTTCTCTGGAAATTCTCGATGAAATATAACCTGCGACTATTCAAATATTTTTGCTGAGTAATCTGTGAGGATTCCTTCAAGAACTCTGTTTGAAATCGTTCCAAAAATTCCTCTTTCTTTCTAGAATGAATACATAATTCAAACCAAACCATGGATTCCACTAATAACATCTCCAACATTTTCATAGGCAAAGATTTTTAAGAAGTACTCCAAAGATCATTCAGCAATGCGTCTTGAGTAGCTACTAGCTATAGTTCATACGATTTCTACAGGAATGCTGATTGAGCTTATTTATCAAAGTTTGCAAAATTCTTCAGATGATTGAAAATTGTTAAAGAATTTTAGTTCCACATTTTTCCAGGAATTTCTTCTTGGATTATTCTGTAAATCACTTCAGTGGGCAAATTCCGGCGCATATTTTCTTCGAAGAAAAGATAATTTTCTTGCTGTTATGGAAGAAAATTTCTTCTCTTAGAAGAAAATGTGTGCCGGATTTTTAGAGAGTTCAAAAACTTGGAAATTTCCAAAAGTTCCATGAAATACCTAAAGCATTAAATTCCGATTTATTCCAGGTCATATAAAAAATAATAATCAAAAACGTCTTGCATTGGTTTCTCCAACAATTAATCAAGCGAAATTTGTTTTACTCTGAATAACTGAATAACAATATCGACACAGGAAAAAAATAAAATTTTAAAGTCTTCATTTTGATAATTGATCTTTGAATATCTCTTGGATCCCTACCAAACATTAATTTGCAGAATCCAAAGAATATTCTTCAAGTAATTAATTCCTGCACTCTAAAAGTTTCTGCAAGTTATATTCCTAGAATAACAAAAATCCGGGATAAATCCTTGAAGGAGAACCTTAAAAAAAAAATAAAGAAAAACCTGAAAAAACTTCTGTAGGTTTTTATATATGATTATAGGGAAAATGGAACTTTTAGTTCTTCCTTAAATTCTTCCTTCGGGTTTTATTTTTGAAGTTATAATTTATCAGTACCAAACATTAATCTAAAGAATACAAAAGAAATTTATCAAGATATTACTGGAATCCAAATTTTATGAATTTCTGCAAGAGGTCCAACAAAAATTTCTGCAAGAGGTCTGCAAAAATCCTGAATAAATCCTAGGAGGATTCCCTGAAAAAATCCAATGTAGAAGTTTTTTGGATGGATTTTTTTAGGATTTCTTGTGAACAATTGTGTAGAAATCTATGGATAAAATTCTGAAGGTATGTTTTAAATTAAGCTCTCAGAACTGTTGAGAAGAGCTCATGAGAAAGTAAGTGTTAGGAGTGTTCAAAGGAATCAGCAGAGTTGCACCTATATAAATCTCTGTAGAAATTTAAGTGAGTTAGGAGTAATTTTTGATTCTCGGAATAGTTGTCAGGGTTAATTCTGAAAGAATGGTAGAAAAAAATCCAAATAAAAAAATATATCAAAAGAATCTTTACCCTGAAAGAGCTTCTGGAGAAAACTTAATTTGTGTTTCATCAAAAACCTCTAATGAAATCCCACCAAAAAGTTCGATAGCAGAATTTTGGATGGAATTGTTGAACATGTATGGCAGGGTCCCATAAATTCCTGGAGAAATTCAAGAGAAAATATTGAGAAATTCAATATATATTTACAATGCCTACATTTATGGAAATCTTAGAAAAATATCCAAAGGAATCTATGAAAAAATACTTGAGAAACCTTTTGAGTAGTTTATACAGAAATCCTTGAAATATATGTAAGAATGAATATCATGAGCTTTAGGGGGAGATCCCCCAGTACCGGACACTTAAGCCACTAAATTCATAATTCGAAAAATATAGATTTTATGGGCTTGTGTTACCCATTTATGATAAATATTACCATTTTTCAAATTCATATTTATATTTTCAAATTTATTTTTGTACACTATCAAAAATAAATTTGAAAATATAAATATGAATTTTGACATTGCATTTTGATGATGTCTTTAAGTACCAAATTGATAGATCTTGAAAGGTAGCACCTAATACCGGACACAATCTGGAAATGCCTCAAATTCTGTAAATTTGAACATCATTAAATGTGTACACTATAGGAATAGTTTAGAATTACCAATTCAATGCATTTGCAATATTTACATGAATAATTTGAGTTTTTCTTAGTTTGTCAGATGCCTATCAAAAATCCCTTTCATACATGATCAAAAATAGCACATTTTACGATGATGTTCTGAATGTTCATTCTACTTAATTTTATTGCATGTTTGACACCATGATCGACGGAACCCATGAAAAATGAAAATATTTTGAGACACTGATGCTATAATTACAAAGATATCATATAACAAATCAAGCTGTCTGAAACTGAGGGACAGGAGGTGCTTAACCAAAATTGTAATTTGTCCATATTCAGTTCAATTATGGTACAAAATACATTCATACTATCAAAAAAGGATTATGTTTGATCATGCTTGCGGGATCCAAAGTATTTTTTCTTATTCAAAATAATTACTTAATAGGCTCAAAATTAAGAGGATACCTCAATTTTTTAAAGATTTTCAAACTTTTCTACTTTTTTTTAAAAGACATGCATATTTCAAGGAAGTGTTATTCCACGCAAACATTAGTCGACATAATAGCGTTCTTTTCTACTAATACATCAACTTGATTGAACCATGATTTCTCAATGTTTCGACTTTGTCCGGTATTGGGTGCTGTCCGGCACTGGGGGATCTCCCCCTATACCTAGCGTTTTTGATTGTTATTCACTTGATTGACAACATAACCAGAGGAAAAACTGAAATCAAATCTTGAAGAAATCTTTTCTGAAATCTCGAGACATTTTCTAAAGAATTGCCTAGAGTCATACTTCAAAAAACTTATTTGCGGATGTCTGCAAAAATTCGGAAGTAAGTTTTGTATGAAATGTTTCTGGAATCCATTTTAGGAAATTATTCAATTTTTTTTTTGGGCCATTTCGTGTTATTGACTGGGAATGAAAAAGGGGGATAGTTGAACGTTTCATGGGAAAATGGGGCAGAGGTTGTAATTTTGCGTAAAATTCGTGAATGGACTTTTAAGGTCGCTTGCCCCTCACTGACGGATATCATGGCTACGCCCATGGAGGAATCTCTTAAAGAAAGTTTAGCGTAATATAAACACGACATTTCGGAATTATTGTATGAAATCTCTGAAATTTTGTTGTAAGGTTTATTCATGAATTTATAGGGAGATTCCAAGAATAATATTGGATTGTTTCCTAAAGGGAGGCTGTAATAATATCTGGAGTTGTTAATAAAATGATCTCTGGATGGTTTTTAATGAAATGATCTATAGATGAAAACGCTAGGAGGAGTCCCTTGAAGAACTCATATAGGATTTGTTTTCTAAACCTATGGAAAACTCGTCTGATTCGCTAGAAGACATTTCCTCCGTTGTCCTGTCCTTCATTGCCTGTGCTCCCAGTGCCATTCAGAAGTTCATCGAAGTGCTACTTCCACCTTTCGATCACCTCACACTCGTCTATCAATATGCGCGCCTGGGGGGATCGCGGCACGAAGCCGTTGTGGGATGCAAGAACTCACGTGTTTCTTGAGTTGTTCCATCTCCTCGCACTCCGTCTCCTCCTGGCGGCGTTTCTTTCTCCCGAAAGAGACGGGTCTGCTGTTGCAGTTTCCGTCTAAAACTTCCCACGTTATGTCGGGTCCCTTGCTGCAGCATGACCGCCCGCGCTGCATTATTCTCCTCCAGAATCTGCCTACATTCCTCGTCGAACCTATCGTTCCGTCGACTCCGTCCCAAGTACCCGACGTTGCTCTCAGCTGCATTGTTGACGGCTGCTTTCACTGTTCTCCAGCAGTCTTCAATAGGCGCTTCCGGTAATGCTGTATCAAGGTGCTGTGCATATGCAGTTGCGACATTCGGTTGCTTTAGTCGCTCTATGTCATACCGGGGCGGCCGTCGGTACCGTATGTTGTTAACGACGGAGAGTTTTGGGCGCAGTTTAACCATCACAGATAGTGGTCAGAGTCGATGTTAGCGCCACAATAGGTCCTGACGTCGATAATGTCGGAAAAGTGCCGTCTATCAATCAGAACGTGGTCGATTTGTGATTCTGTCTGCTGTGGTGATCTCCAGGTGTATCGGTATGGAAGGAAGTGGGTGCTAATAATGACCATATTCATAGGAACATAGGACTGGAATGCATATCGAGGAGGTAACTCTGGAAATTATGATGGAGAAATCTTTGGAAAAGTTTGTGGTTGGATCCCTAAAATCATTAATGGGGGAATATTTTGAAGTATTTATGGAAAATTTTGTGATGGGATCTTTGTAGTAATTTAAAGAATAATGCGTAGTTGAATGTTATAGAGACAGATTTATTCGAAACTTCCGTGCGAAACAATATTCCTTGAAAAATCACTAACACAGCTCACAAAAAAAAATCTTAAGAAAATCTCTGAGAGATTTATCGATGAAACCATGTAGGTGTTCACAGGTTCATACAGGTATTCTTGAATTCCTTGAAAGTGGTTGGATGACTTAACCATATAAATATTGATGGAATACGACATGAAACACCGCCAAGCTATTTTTTTAAACTCTTGACGAGTTTTTTGAAGAACCGCTGTAGAAGCTCCTACAGTAATGCCTGGATATTTTCAGGGCGTTGTTTTTGAAAATAGTTGCGAGCGGAATAACCTATTGGCGTGAAGATACTGAATTTATCAGCGTTCGATTGCCAACCTAATCATTAAGTGTGTACCCAGAAGCTGTCACCGAAAGTTTTCCAATACTTGTATTATTCAAAACATTTATTTGTATTCTTTTCTCCATTTCATTTCAGGTAAATGGCATTCAGTTGAGATGGTAAATGTATCATAAAATGCATACACGTGAATGCTCTTGAGGACCATTCAGGTAATTATTCTCGTCAGTGAGCCAACAAAAATTCAAAAATTTGGTATATAAATGCTAGCCTACAAGATAGCTCTATAAAAGCTCCACGTGACTTTATACGTAATATATTTAGTAGTGAATCTTTTTTCATGTTGAAAATTATCTTTGAGTACTAAAATAGAACTATTTGATACTGCCCTTTTAGTTATCTTTTCAGAGTTTAAAAACATATCATCCTTTGTTCCTCGATCATAGCTCGTCCAAGACCATTTTCGCACGTAATCTAATGGACATGTCCTTTTTACCAACAATAGTATTCAAATTAAACCCACATCAACTAAACCGCCTGCAGCAACCGTTCATCACGTCCAATTACATATTCGTTCGAAATTTTCAACTGAATTCCAGGACCAACCGGCGTTCATTCTGATCTCACTGCACGCTAATGAGCAGTGAGTGTTGCAACTTTATACTTTTCGTTGAGCTAAATGAATGGGAACTGTCCACGTCAGAAAAACCCCCGATTGTGGTTCAAACTTCCCGATAGCAAAATCCATCCGTGCGCTATGGGCCAGAAATGAAAATTTTGCAATAAAATTTATTTTTGTATAATATGAATAATGTGAGATGAATTATCCATGAATTACCCATTAAAAAGAACATTGCATTCTATACGCAGATGGCCTAAATTCCCAAGAAACCAGTAAGCACGATAACAGCATTATATGCGCATATAGGGTAGTCGTTCGATGCACGACAGCTTTATATACGCCTACAATGCCTGAAAAAACGAAATAACGTGAGAAACATCAGCTGTTGTTGCCCGATTTTAGGATTCTACCTCATTACCCCGAATGCTATTTCCCCGAACCCCATCACCCCGAATTCCATTACCCCGAATGTACCATTTCCCCGAATTCCATCACCCCGAATGCAATTTTCCCGAATTCACAATTATTTTGACATGATGATATTGATGACATTTCCCCATGATTTTGGAATTCGGGGTAATGTCATGGGTGATGGGTCGTTCGGGGTTTTGGAATTCGGGGTAATGGCGTTCGGGTTAATGGCATTCGGGGTAATGGGATTCGGGGTAATGGGGTAGAATCGATTTTAGGGCCGAATTATCGTGTCAAAACACTGGATAGCATTGAAACATGCCCTATGTGCGAATATAGAGCCAATATAGTGCTTAGAAGCATTAATGGTGCAGTTATAACCTTCTATGCGGTGAAAGTGCTGTTATTAGGCTATTATAATTCGTGTAAACATTTATTATGCTGATACATGGCTTATTATTAGTGCTCATGGTTACTTGGGTTAATCGGTATAAGTACATGTAATAATTCAGTAGTTTATAATTATAATTATAGTAGTTTACGTCAAGTTCTGCAACATTTTTTGCACAACATTTTTTGAGATTTCGTATAAGACTTCTCGAAGGAATCAGAAATAACATCTGGATGCATTCATAATTATTTCACAATTTCTAAATATTGTTGTGTTATGATCCATTACCCACAAAACAGTTGCGTAATGAAAAAGCGTAATAATAATTACGTAACTGATTTCAGTTGCGTTATGACTGGTACCACACTGCATAATTCAGTGCAGGAAAGTAGCCGTTTCATGACGGGTTAGCGTGATGAAAAACAGCCTATTACGATGATGAATTGAAGAACACATTTTCTTGTAAATTATAGCAGACCACTTGAAGGTATCATAAATCATATCGGAATACATACATTGTTATTTTGCAAATTCTGAATTGACTATTTGTTCCATAATATAAGTTTCGATGAAAAATACCTCAATTAACATGTTTCGTTTTTATAGCTGTTAGGGTCATGAACAGTTATCATCATTTTATTTCAAAATGTATATAAATCACTCTGAACAGGAATTATTTTTTCTTTATCTTTATGAACGAGATTTTCAGCCCTGGGCTAGTTCATCTTGGGACCAACGGATTTACTTCCCTTCCGAAGGAAGTCGTCACTACAACTTTCACATCATAAGTGACTATCTGGATGGGATTCGATCACTGGTCCTCGGCTTGGAAGATTCTAACCACTATACCGTTTCTACACTACTTTTAAGTATTTTTTTGCAAAATCTCGGTTTCTGGCCCATAGTGCCGTCCCATTGTTTTGTCGGATAGTAACAGAGGAAAATAAATTTGATCGCAAAGAGCTGCAGCGTGTGGGCACCAATCAGAACCCAATCAACAAGCCAATTACAGTGATTTAATCAACCGTCTCAAAAGAGCGTAATACGGTATCGCAACCGTCATCATCATCGCCGTCGTCGTCGTTGTTGGTTGTCCTTACCATAATTACAGTTCTTTTTTTCTGAGAATCTTTGCCCGGGATCCTAATTAGGGACCATTGCAGAGGGTCGTCCAGCGTGGGTAATTAATTGAACACAAAATGGTTGTCGATGATTCACCAGAAGGACGAAATTGTCGCTGACCTGTTGTCGTCACCAAGGTGATCGATTCGATTCTGCTGCTGCCGCTAGGGATCAATTCGATCCAATCGTTGGTTGATTTCTGTTCTCAAACTGTAACAAGCATAATCGCATTGGAGATGAGCGGAAGCGGAAAAAGTCATCACATTCAATTTTCGAGCGTTTGCTATGGTGATAGTAACGATTGACATAAATTGGTGAACTTCTCGTTCGCATGTAACATTTGCAACCAATGGAAATTCAATTCAATTAACGAACTCTCCTCATTTGATTGCTTGCGAAAACATATTTTTGCAATTCCGTTGCAAATCAATCAACTTTTCATTGAAAAGTTGATCAACATAACGGCCTACTTTTCCTACCGAAAAAATAATGCTGAAAAGTGCTACTTTTCAGCACTCTTTTCGGTGCTGAAAAGTAGCACTTTTCAGTACTAGTTTGGTAGGCTTTCTGCGCGGCTTGTGAGTCAAGACGAGTCCCTCGGGTGACGTTAGGGGACTAATGTTATTCAAATGGGAGCGACTCGATACCTCACCGACTTGTCGTTCTTTATATGCAGCACAGAATAAGTACTATTGCATCTGATATTTGGGTGTTTATCTACGACTGGCGTGATGTGAGAATTGTCGGTGTCGTATAGCGAGGTAACAATTCTCGACTAGAGTGAAGTGACTTTCTATTTGGTTTACACGGCGAGTCACTTCACTCGAGTCTATATCCGTTGTGCAATCTGGTTCCGACACAAGCTGGCGATTCTGATGAGGGATCGGATCGTCCAGCATTTGTAGTCAGCTACTGTTTGTGCTGTCTTACCTGTTCTTTCCTCCAATAGGGAATAAAGATGTGCATGATACCGATGGGAGCGTGAAAATTTGTGACATGCATGGGTACTTATCACAGCCTACGTGATTGAAAAATACTGAATTGAAACTACGCATGGCTGTATGCCCATGTGGGTTTTGTTTGTGCTTTTAGAGTTCATCCAGCTGAAACGGCATTTTTCGAAATAGCAAAAAATCTTGTATGCAACTCGTTGCAAAACTCGATTTTTTCAGCACTCGTTGTATTTATCCAACTCGGCGAGCCTCGTTGGATAAATGTACAACTCGTGCTGAAAAAATCATCATTTTGCAACTTGTTGCATAAATAACTACAGGTTTGTTCCGTTTATATCACGTTCCGATTTTGTCACGCTCCGATTTTGTCACGTTCCGATTTCGTCAACAAATTATTCCGTTTTTATCAACACAAAAAAAAATATTTTTTTTATTTTCATAAAGTTTTAAACATAAATTAAAAAACTTATTTTGAAGCAATTGAAATGCTTTTTAATAGCCTCAGAGTTGAATTTTCGTCATTTTGTTAATATTGAGCATGTACGATACATGGTAGATGTCAAGTCATATACGATTCAATAAGGTTTGACTCCTTCTTACGCAATTATTCAATTGGAGTTTTCAAACGTAGCATGTTTTGTTGGACAAGATTGAACCATCCTTCAACGATCGGGAGTTGCTCTGGCCACGTCCTAGCAATAACTGGAATTTGTGTTTAGTTGAATACGTACTTGAGAGAGTTGCAGAGACCTCTCCGATTTATAAGATATGGCTTAAAAGAATTTTCTATGTAAATTTGATAGACATATACACTCCCCTCCCCTTGTGGTATGATTTTTTGTATGAACATAACAAATAATTTGCATGGCACTTAAGATATCTCAAATCGCCCTGCCTCCCCCATAATCGTTTACATGATTAATGAATGATCACATACATGTTTGGCTCTTTTTGATAAGGGATGCACTTCAGAATGAACTCAAGATAGTTTGGGCAACGGCAAGAGGTATGATCAAGTTTATTTGATTCTTAATAAGACTGTCAACCTTGTCATAGTTTGAACATTACCTTCTACAAATTATAGCAAACAGCAATTGATTAGATCCTGTTCCAAGGGGTAGGGGAAGAGGTCCAGCAATACTAAGCAATCTGTAGGATACTTGTTTTTAATTATTCATGACTCGTGGTTTACGGCTAACCATCCGAGTGGAAGTTTGACAACTACCGAAAAACTAAACATTACATATACTTTGCATTTGCCCATTTAATCCGATTGCAAAGTAGGTATATGAAATGTTTAGTTTTTCGGTAGTTGTCAATCTGTAGAAGATTTTGTTGCCAGAGCGGCCTGATAGACTTACATGGTTATTTCACTCTTGCATTGGTCAAATGTTCTGACGTGTTTGAGTGAAGGAAACGATTTGGAAAATTATCTGTAATAACTGTGTTGGTTTTCCAGTGACAGTTGGTGACAGGTTCCATTAACTTTTGGGAGCTAATCTAAGGCAGTTAATGTCTCCTCTCTCTCAGTTATTTAATATTATTTTACTCAACAAAAAACTACAACTTAAGTTTGTTTATTGCCAGTCTATTTGTGATCTAACGTAAAGTTCCAAACGCAATGATAGCGGAACGGCAACGGAAAGTGGAACTGGTTCACCAGAGTGAATCACACCATCCTGACTGAGCTGTCAACGAACGAAAGTGAACCAAGTCTGGGTCGACAAGCATGCTACAGTTTATTCTGGCGAACTGTTTCCGCCAAGGTTTTTATAATGACAGGTTTACCGATCTAAGCAGTCAGTGGGTGCGCGGTGGTGTTAGCTGCGGGGAAGGTGGAAGTGACAGCTGGCGAGTTGGCTAGCTGGCGGGTTTGTGTACATTGTTTTTTACTCTACCGTTTCTATGAGGTTGTTAAGGAATATTTACCGCAACAAACACAAATGCAGTGAAGTGAAAAATTTCAGCATTGACGAGCTGTTTTGTCGTGAATCAAATTTTCGTCGGTTCCGCGGAATTCTGGTGTTTTGAGTTGCAGAAAAATTGATTACAAACTTGACTAGTTAGTTAACAATTGCATGTAATACAGTACTGACCCGATTTTGTCTGCCCCCGATTTTGTCTGCCCCCGATTTTGTCTACCCCCGATTTTGTCAGCTTTTTGACTCGATTTTGTCAGCCTATTTTAAATTTGTCAAAAAATTGTTATCGTCATGTTCTACCACGTTTAGATTAAAATTGATGATGATGTTTGATGTCATGCACGCATGGGCGTAGCAAGAGGGGGCAATAGCAATGTCTTTTATTAAGTGTTAAAAGTCAATATTACCAATATAAGAGAGGGGAGAGCCCCTGATAAAAAAAAACTGGCTACGCCCATGTCCATCGGCCTCTTAAAAGTCCATGCAACCATGGAACACGTCAAAATTTGAAAAACAGGAACAAAATAAAATGACCCGATTTTGTCAGGTTCCCAATTTTGTCAGTCTAAAATTCATCGAGGGGCTGACAAAATCGGGTCCTTACTGTACATGTTTATGTGGAAATTTAGAAAAGTTTTGCGGCTGAGAACCACCCACAATCGACGGTCCACCGATGGAAGAGAGGATGTGCCACGGTGTTGCTGTCTGACGGTGACGGTTGTATTCTTGTAACTTTAACTCGTAAGTTGATAGTAATTCTACTATCAGTGCATTTACAGTGAACACAGTAAAGGAAATTCAGATACTTTGCCACATATACCACACAGATATTGGTGTACATGAAACATTCTATACCTACTTTGTCACGCCATGCAACTGATATCCAAACAACCAAAACAAACTCGCCAGCTGTCACTTGGCATTTCAAAATGGCGTAATGGGAAATCTAACACATTGGACTACCTCCCTTCTAGATACCTTGGTTTTTGCTTTCCGTTGCCGTTCCGCTATCATTACGTTTGGGCCTTAAAGCTTAAAGACGATGGTGGTGCTGTTCTAGATTGGCGATTAGTGCATTCTTGTCGAAGTTGGTAGTAATAACTTTATAAAAAGATCACCACAATCATTTTACTATCAAATTTGGTAATTCAAAGCACAGAAAACCGTATCAAGTATTCATTTCAATTTCAATTCAATTGATCAGCTTGCCCCACTTCCTTGTAGTTATTCTTACAAATATGGCGTACCTTGTAGTGCAAAGGACATTTATGTGATTATCGTTTTAATATTCTATATTACATTTATTGAAATTCTAACTAAAAAACTAAAACTATTAATGATTTCTGACAAAATCTTATTGTTGATAGGAGTCTGCAATCAACTTTCATTACGAAACTATAAGAATAAACAATCTAAATTCTTCTCACAGCTCCTAAACGTCAATACTGTGCATTAATATGATGAAAATGTGTACCGTTTTGATTCATATTACGGACACTTAAGGACTCAGTGAAGTATAACCCAGCATAGAGCATACAAAATAAATCATTATGTATGATACCTTAGCGTTATCGAGCGTCGGAAGCCCTTATCTTTCGAATGATAGGTAAAGAATATGCTTCGACAACTTGAATCATTTTAAATAAATCAAAATGTGTGGCCTTTGCATGATTCTTATTCCGGACGCTTTCTCACTTTTGCCTCATATTCCGGACACTTTGAATCGAATTCCGGACAGCGCATGATAATCATTAATGGAACAGTCAAATCATCAATTGAAATCGTCAAACCACTAAATACACATCCAAGGTAGTTGGGTATTATAAATTTTCGAAGATATTTATGGAAAAAGCTTATTAAAAAGAGCCTCGAAATTGAGAACTTTTGAACGGCAAAAATTGAAACATTTCGTGTGAAATGTTTCCCATACAAAGTAGAGTGTCCGGAATTTGAAGCTGTCCGTAATATGAATCAAAACGGTATTATCCTGACAAAACTGCAATTTTCATTTCAAATTTGTTAAATATTTTGTCTAAGAAAATTATTCCGTTTTTGTCACGGTTCCGTTTTTGTCAACTGAAAATCGCCGATCGTGTTGATAAAAACGGAACATACCTGTATTATTGAATAAGGCGGCGTCCATTTATTACGTAACGCTAAAATTGGAAATTTTTGACCCCCTCCCCCCCTCCGTTACGCTTTTTGTATGAAAATTTATAAATTTGTGTATGAGCCGTAACGCTTGAGCCTACTCCCCCCCTCCCCCTAGAGCGTTACGTAATTTGTGGATGCCGCCTAATGAATTTGAACTATTTTAACAACTTTCAATGGTTTTTTTTTTTGCATAACATACTTACTGGGAGAGATTCTCTTTTTTAGATGAGTGGTCTCTTCAGAATAAAAAATAAACTATAGTAGCTAAAACTAAAAAGCTTTGTTTTCCAAAGTTATCATTTTGCATGCGTATTTCGTGCGACAAATACAATAATATTTTATGTCCAGGGAAGTGAAGGAAATTTTAACAATGAAAAGATCCTGGATCAATAGGTGTTCAATCAATAGAGAAGCTTTCTGAGCTACTGAGAGAAGCTTCCAGAGTTTCTGAGAGAAGCTTCCAGAGCTTTTGAGAGAAGCTTTCGGATTTTCTGACAGAAGCTTCCAGAACTTCTGAGAGAAGCTTCTAGAGCTTCTGAGAGAAGCTTCCAGAGTTTCTGCACAAGCTTCCAGAGCTTTTGCGAGAAGCTTCCAGAGCTTCTAAGAGAAGCTTCCAGAGCTGAGAATCTTTTAAGATTTCATAGAATGCTTTAAGGACTTTTCAGAAACACCTAAAATAAATTTCTTTTATGGACTTCAAACTATTTCCACCCTCAATGAATTGCATCCGCCGAGGAGAAAGTGCATGGTCCCAAACCCGGTCTATCTGCGCTGTCAAATGTTTCACACAAAAAGGTGACCCATTTGGCACCATTTGGCGCGGAGTGCAATCCACCCTTCGTGTCGCTCTGAGCTATCGACGACCGAGGCGTCCATTGGACATTGATTCGTGTGAAACACCACACCTCGACTGCTCGTTTTCCTGTGTGCTGATATTTGACACGTTCAACCATCGCCGGGGCACTCGTCCTGTCATTCCGGGTGTCACCACCGGTTGTCCGTCCAGCTATTCGCGCCCATCGCTGACAATCGAACGTGTAAATTGAGTTGTTTCCAGCTAATGGGTTTTCTGGGGCTAATGCAGTTAAAACAATTTGCGAGTGCCTTCGTACAGTGATTTAAGTCATCCATTCCCATTTGCGTTTGCCGAGAGGCTATTTAGGATGGATGGATGGGCAGTCATGTCATCCAATGTAGCTCAGAATGGAAGTCTGGCTTTAAAATTACGACCAGAGGTGACAAAATAGCCTCGTGAATGTCCCTCACTCAGAAGGCAACCACAAAAATTGACTTTAATCAATCGAATATGGAATGCATTGCTGCAGCACAGAGTTTCCCATTCTCGTGCATCAGTATGCTGATTGATGGTGGAAGCCTGCCGCCCATGGAAGGAGCTGCTGTCTCACGATTGGATGCATATAAATTCAAATCAATTTGCATAACGAATCAGCTGAGCGTAATTAGCATAACTTGTTATTCTCGTCAACTCCGGGCCGGGCTGCAGTAGTAGCGACTTGGTTCTCGATTCTGCTTCTGCTCGGCTGAGAGATACCGGCGTGGTGCACTCGTGCCCTGACAGCTGGAAATCGATCCCATGCAGACAAGTCGAGACGAGCATGCCGGCCAAATTCTCATGCATCCGTGTCTCTTCGTGACGGGGTTCTGCGTAAGGATGTGTGATGGGTAAGATTCTGTTTCTAGTTTTGTTGGATATTCTGTTCAAAATAACATTTTCAAAAAGTACACGGATGGCAAACTGATTGGACGATAGCTGGAAGCTTCTGCAGGATTTTTGTTTGGTTTTAAAATTGGCGCAACCTTAGCATTTTTATATATGTCAGGAAAATATGCCAACTGAAAACATTTGTCCAATATATCAACTAAGAATGATAAACTACTTTCTGGAAGTTTCTAGATAAGTATGTAGAAAATTCCATCATCGCCAGGAGCTATCATATTTGTGATTTTTTTTAATGATAGTTCTCAGTTCTTCCAAATCAGTCTCCCTGGAATTTCCGAAATCGATCTGTTGATTGAGAATCAGTCGTCGTAAATTTTGAGCTACTTAGTCGTCTTGTTTTTTGGGGGGCGTTACTATAGCTCAGAGGGCGCTACTACTCCCAGGCGTTTATGAGGTCGTTTGTTAAGTCTAATTTCAGATCAAGAAACATGAAGCTGTTTAGCTTTATCAAACATACAAAACATTCTTCTAGCGCATTGTCCCTACAAGGACAGAGACAGGTTTTTTATCTCTTAATTTTATATGGACAATTGTAACACATAATTTGTTCAATCAAAAATTCAATCAAATCGATGCGATGTAATTTATTAATGCACCTCACCGGTTAGGGAAAGGCCTGGGCGGCCGGAGACGTCTCCATTTGACGTGGTCCATGGCTGTCGGTCCTTAGCCACGCATTTTATGAAGAATCCGCAAATGATCCTCAACTTGATCGACCCATCTTGGTCGCTGTGCACCACATCGTCTTGTGCCGGTCGGATTATTTTCGAGAATCATTTTCACCTGGTTGTTATACGATTTTCTGTTGACATGCCTGCCCACCATAACTTCCCAATTTTTGCAATGTTCTTCCAGCAGCTGGTGCGATTCATGGTTTATTCGCCTATATGACGTCTTCTATCTGCACTCCACCGTAGTAATCTTCAAATTCTTGCAATTGACGCGTTGATTCTCTGTACGAGGAGTCCATGTTTCGTGCCCATAAATGAGTACCGGTCTTATCAGCGTCTTGTAGATGGTTAACTTAGTGACGAACCTTACTCGATCGAAGAGTTTTGCGGAGTCCAAAGTAGGCACGATTTCCAGCAACGATGTGTCTCTGGATTTCTCTGCTGGTGTCGTTGTCGGCGGTCACCAGTGAGCTCAAGTACACGAATTCTCGGACCACCTCGATTTCAATATGACCTCGAGGTGGGGACATGCATCTTTTGAGTCCCTGCTTTTCGTACACATTGATTATTCGACACATTGATATCCAATTCGTCTAGCTTCAGACCTCAATCAGTTGTACGTATCCGCCATCTTCTCGACGTTCCTTGCTAGAATATCAATATAATCGACGAAACTAAGTAGCTGAACGTACTTTCAGAAGATTGTACCACTCATGTCTGCAGGCCTTTTTACGAGTCGTTTCAAATCAGCTCACTTCAAAGAAATTTGACAGTTCTTCTATGGAGATGACAGCGTGTTTACACCGGAGCTCCACCGATGTAAACTTTTGCATAGACTGACTTGTCGCATGAAAATGCCTATCCTCGCTCTTCTTATCACACCCTCTAAAGTAATGTTGAACAGCAAGATTCGAAGAAACTCGAGGGTGTCCCTGATACTCTGTAAATGTATATCACTCGATCTATCGTCGCATTGATCAATATTATCAGTTTGACCAAAAATCTGTATTTTCGCATCATCTGCCATAGCTGGTCTCGATCATATGTAACGTAGGCCGATATTAAATCGATGAACAAACTGGAAATTCTGCAACAACAGGCGACTCGCAAATATCTGATTCAGCTGCTTTATTGGTTTTAACTCACCAATCTTCCTTTCTAAATTCTGAAGATGTGGAACCAGACGTCTCTCGTCCTGTGCTGATGTTCCTGGAGTTGTAACTTAATCCTGTTTAAATATCTTATTATACTAATTTTCATGACTTCGTCTTGTAAGTGACGAAGTCATGAAAATTAGTACCGTTTTGATCCATATTACGGACAGCTTCAAATTCCGGACACTCTCGTTTGTATGGGAAACATTTCACACGAAATGTTTCAATTTTCGCCGTCCAAAAGTTCTCATTTTCTATGCTCGTTTTATTAGGTTCTTTCCATAAATATCATTGCAAATTTATAATGCCCAACTACCTTAGACGTCTCTTAAGTGGTTGAACGATTTCAATTGATGATTTGACTGTTCCATTAATGATTATCATGAGCTGTCCGTAATTCGAATCAAAGCGTCCGGAATATGAGGCAAAAATGAGGGAGCGTCGGGAATAAGAATCATGAAAAGGCCACACGTTTTGATTTATTTAAAATTATTAAAGTTGCGGACGCGTATTCTTTACCCATCATCCGAAAGTTAAAGGCATCCGACGCTCGATAACGCTAAAAAATCATACAGAATGATTTATTTTGTATGGTCCAAACTGGGTTATACTTCACTGAGGCCTTAAGTGTCCGTAATATGAATCAAAACGGTATTATGATCAAGATAATAAAAATAATTAAAAAATATAAACAAGGCTTGTGAAGAGATTTTTCAAGAAAATTTCTGCACAAAAGGCAATGCCCAACGGATACGCAACGTGATGCTCTTAATTATGTTTTCATGATGAAAAAATAGCATTTGTCAATAAAATAATATTAAAAATTGTCATTTCCTCGAGGTTGTTTTTTTTTTGGTTTTCGAATTATGCAAATTGAATTATTTTTTTCATAGAATTCTATATGGAGAGAAACTAAATTTTATTTAAATCACAAGAGTTGCCCAAACATACTAAGAATAGCAAACATATTGTTATTCACATCTGTCGGTTTATTGCCGCAAAAATAAAGAAATGTAACAGTTTAAACACTTAAAAATTGCATTCCTCTTATCAGTTTAAACTTGAAACTATCAACACTATATGGACAATTATAGACAATATTTTACTTAAACAATTTTGTTATAAGACTCAGATGATGAATATCAATTAACATTTCAGTTTAGTTGTTTAGCAAATTTATTAAGAGATCGTATATTTTCGTAATACATATCCCTAAACCCTTTTTTAAAGGTCACACCGTTGTAATTTCTGAACGCCTTTTTCAAGTTGCGCCATGCAAAAGTTTGTTAGTAAAATGCACATCTAATTCAAGGAGGCTCCAGATTTCCTGACACATTCTTATTTTTTGTTAATACATATTGAATTTCATGCATCAAAAATCAAACGAGATATAAGAGCAACTCCTACTCAGGAGTTAATTGTCTACTGCGTTCTTGTACGAATTTGGGTCGTCTTCAATAGTATACAATTCATTGTCTCCGACGCGGATTTATCTGGATTGATCCAGAAATTCTTCTAGATGTCCTACAAAGTATTTTGTCCATAAACCACTTTGTTTGGTTCTTGTCCACACATTTTTCAGTTGTAGTCTTAAAGACTATGTGATTTTTTTTTCTAAATATGTATTCAGATAATTGAACCATAAATTTATTTAATGATTACGATAAATAAAAGGGATCAGGTGCATTATTTTGGCCAATAAACAATCATATATTCAGCTATATCAGCACACTGGGATAATATTTCCTTATCCTACGTAGAACTGTGCAGAATATGCAACAATAAAATTCCCGGAATATATTAGGGCGTTAGCATGCTCATGACCTCGAGAAGATCTGTGTGAAGCAATATTTAATTACTGAGAGACATTGATACTGCTTAACAGCAGCTATATGATCTACAAGAGATACGACAACGTTACTTCAGGGCGTGGATAAAGCTTAGAAATTTCGACTGATGGTTTTCAGGGCATTACGGTGCACCTGGACTACTTCGGATAAGATCAAAAAATTACAAGGCCTTGATACAGCTTGGAATTTTTAATTGCTATCCTCAAGGCAATCTGAGTTGCGGTCAAATAACTTCAGGGCATGAATATCCGGATGTCAATGATACCATACATGGCGCCAAGCAGACGTTGTTTACATTGAATAATGTTGAATAACTCAAGGGTTTTGATGCAGCTTAGAATTTTCAATAGTTGTCTTTAGGGCATAATGATGTACCTGATGTACCTAGGATAAGGCCAAACTACTCCAGTGTGTTTATACAACTTCAATCAGTGTCTTCAGGGATTGAGATGTAGTTAAGCTACGTGGGATGAGCTCAAATTACTCCAGGGTGTTAATATAGCTTCTAATTTTCAACTGATGTCCTACAGGGCATCAAGAGGCGCCTGGTCTTTTTGGGATAAGGTCAAATAACTCCAGATTACTTTATTACTCCATTGTTGATATAACTTGATCTATTTAGGATAAATTACTCCAAGGCGTTGTTACAGCTTTCAAATTTCAATTGATGTCCTGAGGGGGTTGAAATGGATCTGATCTACATCAGTCGAAATAAAATTACTCCAGGGCGTTGATACAGCTTTGATATTTTGAAAAATGTCATACGAGGCGTTAAGTACACTTGGTCTTCGTGAGAAAAGGTCAAATTACTCCAAGACGTTGATACAACTTATAGTGTTCAACTGATGTTCTACAGGGCGTCAAGTTATTTGTGATCTACATCTTGTGATGTTCAAGTAATGTCTTCAGGGCGTTGAGGTGCATCTGATCTACCTGATATCTGGACAAATTATTCCAAAGCTGATATCTTAGAGGGCGTTAAGATGCATCTGGTCTACGTAGATTAAATTTAAATTATTTCAGGGAATTGAGATATCACATAATTCCAATTTGACGTCCTACAGGGCGTCAAGATGCATCTGATCCATGAAGCATAAGATTTATTTACTTCAGAGCGTTAATACAGCTTGGAAAATTAAATTGATGGCTGACAATACATTAAGATGCACCTAATCTATTTAGGACAAATTGCTCCATGGCGTTGATACAGCTTGAAATTTGCTATGTTTGTCTTCAGGGGGTTGAGATGCATCTGATCTACATGAGACAAGGTCAATTTTTTTCAGGGCGTGGATACAACTAGGAAATTTCCATTAATGCCAATTAAACTGTAGGGCGTTCATGCAGCTTATGATTTCGAACTGATGTCGAACAGGGCAGATGGTTCTACGATGATCTACGAAGGATAAGGTCGAATAACTACAGGGCGTTTATACAGCTTAAAATTTTCAATAGTTGCCCTCAGGGCTTCAAGATATACCTGATTTACTTAAGATATGGTCAAACTACTACAGAGCGTTAATTCAGGTTATAATTTGCAACCGATGCCCTACAGGGCGTCAAGATGCATCTGATCTTGGTGGGATAATGTCCAATTACTCCAGAGCGTTGATACAGCTTGAAATGTTGTATTGATGTTTTACAGGGCGTTAAAATGCACCTGATCTACTTAGGATTAATTACTCCTGGGCGTTGATATAGCTTGCAATTTTCAATTAATGTCCTCAGGGGATTGAGATGCACCTGATCTACGTGAGACAATGTCAAATTACTCCATGGTGTTGATTTCGATTGATGTCATACAGGGCGTTAAGTACATCTGGTCTTTGGGGGATAAGGTCTAATTACTTCAGGGCGTTGATATGGCTTATAATTTCATTGATATCTTATAGAACGTCAAGATACACCTGATCTACGAAGGGTAAGGTTGAATTATTCTCGGGCGTAGAAAACAGCTTATAATTTTGAACTGATGTCCTATAGGGCGTCAAAATTCACCTCTTCTACGAAGGATAAGGTTAGATAACTGCAGGGCGTTTATACATCTTGGAATTTCCAAATAATGTCCTCTGGCTTATTTACGTATATAGTCAGCTTATTTCAGGACTCATGTCATGTTTCAGATGCACCTGGTCTACGTCAAAAGTCAAATTACTCCAGGGCGTTGATATAGTTTAAAAATGTCTTACAGGGAGTTAGGATGCACCTAATCTCGCTATGATAATTCACTCTCCCTATATTTTCAATGAATCAGGGTGAAAATTGTAAAAAAAAATCTGAGAAAAGCTTCTTAGTCGTCGACTAAGCGCGACTAAGCAGGACGACAGGGCTGACGGGACTCGTTGGTAGCTATCACTTGCCTTCCAACTTGAACCTCTGATCCACTCATTTCACCTTCAACCGAAGTTTCCGGACAAAGCCTTGCGTGATGAAGTTCGATTGTGTTTTTTTTTTACGAGGGGGAAATCTGCAGACAGACGTCTGAGAAGGTAACTCAGGCAGTGTGGGGATGCCGCAACAACGATGACCCACTAAAACCAACCCATACACTGTACATGAGCAACTCTTGTTGAATTGCTCAAGTTGTGTACAGTGCATCGACATTACCCTTGGCCTCAGACCCTTATCTCCCCGGAACCACCTTACGGTATTTCTTCGGGGAGGGGCGATCCATCTGAGTGTAGAATGGTGCAAATGTGTACGTTTCGTTTTTGGCTCTTTACTTTCTGAACAGCTATATTTATGTTATTAGATGCCATGATGTTCAATATCATGTCGTCTTTAACATTCAAAGAACAAACATTTCATTTCAAAATCTTCAAAAAAAAAATTATTTGGTCATCAACATAAACTGCTTCAGCCATAGTGATGGATTTGAACGTTGCATCAATCATTTGATTAAATTGTTCAGTTAAAAAATCAAACTAAAAGGGAGACATGATACTAGAAGTAGGTACATTTGCTGTTGATTTTCTGTTGGGAATTTCCGTTGATGAAGAGACGGAAAAGAAGCTACTTTTGGCGATATAAGCATGGGTATTTTCAGTGAAATTGAAGCAATTTGAACGTTTACCCGTAGGAGGGCAATTTGATGGGGAGGAACTGAAATTACTCACGACAAAATTGGTATTGGAATTCCCAGTCAACATTTTGGTTGGTATAACTCTTGTTATACATCATTCTATATGAATCAATTCAATCGTATAGAATGCACGAAAAGGCTATATACCTACCAAAGTGGAGGCTATATGCGAGCTTGACACGACTTTTTCGGACTTCCTGTGATCAGATATACGATGCCACAAAATTTGGATGAAAATAAAAAAAAAGTTTCCAGCGAGTCTCGAACACGGGGCCTCTGGATCAGGAATCGGGCACCTTACCACTGTACCACCAATGGTTACTTATTCGATAGGTGATTATTTGCCAATGTTAATACATGTTTCATGTACAGCGACACATACTTTGTTGTTCTGTGAGGCCCATCGTCAGCAGGTAGACAAAGTTTGGGTGGCAATTTTTGCTAAGTTATTTCGATTTCATACGATGCTTTCTAGATTGATGTATGACCTGTCAGTTTATATAACATAACGTGATTCTATGTTGCACTATTTACGACATGTTTTGTTGTCAACACAGATTGTCGTTTATGAATCGTATTGGGGATTTATATACAACTTGTATTGACACTGATAACGCTTAATATGGCATCTCGTGCAATTCTGATTTTAGAAGCATGAATATGTGATTTTGGATGCACTTTCTTATACGATACGTGGTTCACTGGGTTTCCTTGGGTATTTTCATTCGTATTTCAAAGATTTGAACCGTTACCCGACGCATGAAAATTAGCTTGTGAATGAGAATGATTCTAGTTCACCAGATGAGTATGATAATTGAGCAAGCGATTGTTAACTGAAACGTGAGAAGTGTGAAATTCCTCCTGGGCAATTCCAGCTATGAAAAAAAGTTGCTGTCGATTTGTCTGTTAAGAGTCTCAACGATTTATTAAACTTATGGTTGTCCCCGTTATTTGTGTACACAAACTTCTTGGAATCTTCCCTCACAGGACAGACGTCCTTAACGTGAGAAGAAAATGTTCGCATGTCACACGGACATCAAATATAAGTATTGCGAAGAATTAGAGATTGGATTCTCTTTTCCATAATGATTACTAGGACTGGAGAAAGTCCAAGTAAATTATTTATTCCATTTTGATCTCTTCAGGTGACTTATAATCAATTGAGAGGCCTTTCAAGTCGACCTTGAACAAACGTTTCGTGCTGATGTCATAAGTAAACAAATGTGCTTCATCTCTTCAAGATTTTTGAGAAGAAGTTCGCGATCTTTAAGAGTTTCTGGTCAAACACGGCAGTCTTCTTTCTTTGAGATTTGGAGGGAACCTCAATTCCCCTTATCCGCAAAATTTGGAATAACTGACCACGATTGGTGGCGCCCTTTGTTCCCTCACTCGAAACAAAAGTACTGGGCTAAAGGCTGCTTCTATTTGACGCTCGGAAAATTTGTCTAAAGCATCAAACTGATTGCTAATTTTACTGCTGTTATCAACAATAACCATTTCAGCTTTGAAAGAAAGCGCGCATTCCGGAAAATGTCCTTTCTTCTGTTCTTGCCACGTTTATCAATAGTTTTAAAACCTATTTTTTTGGTTTTGTTTAATTCTTAGTTTGTTTTGTTTATCTCGTTATTTTCTATTTCCATTGCTTTATTCTTATATGAGACTAACCTTACTTTATCTATCTCTTAACTTTAGTTTGCTCACTTTGAAATACAAACTTATAACAGTTTCATTTAGATGACATTTCTTTTCGATTTAAACTCTGTTCCTTATCTATTCTTCATTAAAACTTAGATTATTCTTGATCCAAAACATATCACACAACCTTACGACGTGCACGTATGCCTGGCAGGCAGCGCTTCCTAGGCTGCGACTGATAGTGATGGTTGGCCCATATATGTAACATGCAATCAAAACGGAACAACCTTTGCAGCCCTTGCTTCGCCCATTCCGGCAGCAACCCGATGCATACAAATCTCCTGTTGATGTCGCTACTGCTACTGCTTTTGCTGCTGCTTGTGATGGGGATGATCTCGCGTGTAAACACGATGTCACATACAAAGGCCAGGATTTTCGAGATGATTTCCATACATGGAACTTCTGTTGCCCGGGGGAGGGAACCAGAACTCGTAAGCCGTAGGACAAATCGAATCTTCCGAGCATAAGCCTATCGAGTAGGGTGTGCTGGAAGGAAGCAATGTCTGAAAAGTCAAGATGCTTCATCCTTAGTTTAAACGGAAAACAAGCTAATTTATTGCATTTTTATAGAAAATATGATATAAAATAAAAACATTTTTATTTTCAACTTGAGTTAATATCATATTTTTTTCTATTTATCACAAATTTAGCCGTGAATCCACCGATTTAGGCGCATAATTAGTATCATATCTGAAACACAATATTCTCCAGTCAATAGTTAAAAATATTGCCAATAAATTGACTATTGCTTAAACAGAAGATAGTTAATGCTGAGGGTCATGGGTTCAAATCCCACCAGGATTTTTGGTACATAAATATAATTTTCTCGACATAACAGGGCATACAGTATCTTCGTACCTGCTACACGATATGCACAAGCAAAAATGGTTAAATAGCAAAGAAAGCTCTCAGTTAATAACTGTGGGAAGGCTCATAAGAACACTAAGCTGAGAAGCATACAGAGCCTGCAGTTGAAACGTTACTCCAGAAATAAGAAAAACAAAAGATTTAACAATAAATTCTCCAAAAAGTCGAGTTACATAACTGTCTAAAGGTCTGTAGACAAAAAAAAAGAATTTTTTAAAATACTTATACTGCATCTATGTCTAATAATGTCTATAGAAAAACAAAATAAGAATATTAGAAAATAGAACTTGAAAACATTTGCAAACACGTCAAAATAGATCAATATTTATGAAAAATATCCAGTTTATGCAAATCGGTCTGTTAAAAGATCAAATTCTTTGAAACAGCATATCTTTTGTTCTAGGGTTAAGCACCATGACCATTGAATTATTCTGGGCCACCCTACTATCGAAGCTCACACACAATGTCGTTCGGGTTTGAAATGTCTTATGTAAATATGCTGGCAGGGATCATTCGACTCACACACAAACAGTCGGAGGAAGCTTTGCAATCTACTCAACAAACGCACTGCATCCGATTAAGTAATCTACCCGAGTCAGAGTTGAATACTTTTTATCCACTTGTTACCCGGTCTTGTGTCGATTGTCGCAGCAATCAATGCCGCCTCCCGTGCCGCCATTCTTTGGTCCTGCCTTGCCGGAAATGGTTAGACACTTGGAGAAACGAGAAACGATAGAATTTTCCATTCCATTTGAACATTTTCTCGGCTTTTCTGCCAGAAACAACAACAACAGCAACTACAACCAAATGGAACGGAAGATAGTTCCATGTTGATTACAGCACACACACAGGAGCTGGAAAACGAGCCCCAATACCGTTCACATATATTGTCTATTGGATGATGTGATTCCGATTCCTGGGAGAAATGTACTCCTTCTTACGGCACACGTATCGTTCTCCTCGTTTTCCGTTTGAGAGGAATGCAGATAGATGACAATGACGACGACGACGAGTCGTTTATACTTTTCCAATGCCTGTCAACAGCATTCCAAACATTGATAAACATAGAATTGTTTCCTTTTTCCCACAGGTGATGGATATACTGTAAAATGGCATGGTTTTACGATTTGAATGGGTAAATGGATTGGAACCAAGATATATTCAAATCATTCAAACGTCACGTGAAATTTTAAAAAGATTATCAAAGTACACATGTATGCAAATTAGACTGATGCAAATTTTGAAGTTTTTGCTCCCAGTGATCCTCCCAAAATTTGAAGTGATTTGGAAGAAGTTTGGTTGTGCACACGCTATTTGAAGTTTATATGGAAATTACTATGGAAAAAGCAAACATTTTGTGTTCAGTCCTCTAACTGCTCGTCATAATAAGGATAATTTGTGATTGTTGATAACAAAGTCTAAATCATGCTGAGATGATCATTCAATTACTTTCAGAGCAACACTGCTTTTTTGCTGTAGAACATAGTAGCCTGGATTACTTTGATCTATTCCTCCCGCCAGGAGTACCACTGTTGCCTGCTGAACAGCTGGAGAAGCATGCTACATGCAAACCAACTTTATGATGATGAATAACAATTTATCTTGACGTCCAATCAAAAAGTGGTCTTCGGCAAAGTTGTAGCTGAGAGAATTTCACATTAGAAGAATTTGTTCACTTTTCCATAAAATATTATGACAAAGAGATAGAGGGCTGTACACAAAATATTGGCGTTTTCCATAGTAATCTCCATATAAACTTCAAATGGCGTGTGCACAGTCAAATTTCTTCCGAATCACTTCAAACTTTGGGAGGATGCATATTTACCATCATTTAAATCGTTTTAGCATAGGGGAGCATACTTTTCATAATTTGCATCACTCTAATGCAGATACCTAAAAAAGTAACAGCACGGTTTAACTAAGTAAAAAAACTTTTCACTCGTTGACTTCAGGCTAAAGACCTGTAGGCGAATTCCGGCGCGTATTTTCTTCGAAGAAAAGAAAATTTTCTTGCTGGTGCGTAATGGAAGAAAATGTTTTCTCTTCGAAGAAATTGGTTACTCTGGTAATTTTCAAACACGCTTTTCCAGGTTTCCCTAAAAAAAATATCAATAATTCCTGTTTTCTTCTGATTTTTCCAAGAGTTATTCTCTTACAGTTCTTATTATGATATCTAAAACTTCAGTTGTTGATCCAGCCATTTTCATATGATTTTCTTATTTCATTCATCTACGGTTTTTCTATGGAATTGTTCCAACGTTTTTTTTAGAGTTTATTTCCGGAAGTCTTCCAAGAATTCCTACCAGTGATTCGTCACTGCAGTTCTCCAAAAATAAATAATTTTTATTTATTTTTGGAGGAATGTTGTGACGAATCACTGGTAAGAATTCTTTGAAGACTTCCAGGAAAAAATAGCTAAAAGTTCTTAATCTGTTTTTGATAAGTGCAAGAATAAAATGTGTAAATATCACATTTTTATCTGCACTAGTCTTGAAATGGCAGTATTGGTGAAGGTGTACCCTTACTTTCTAGGACACCCTATTTCTGTCAAATGATATAAACTCTAGTAGAATTAAATGGTATAGTACTGAATTCGGTTTTTCGTCTACTCACAGATTCTGTCAATTCATATTTCCTTTCTATTTGACAAATTAGCTCAACTGTATTTCAATATTCACCAACTATTTCAATATCGAATGTGTTCACTATTATCTGTGTTTATGTTTTCCTTCCCATCTACCTTTGTCAGCTATCTGTCTCTCGCTTTCTCATCCTCCTGTCACCTGTCAACTAACACTTGCATCTCACCGGATTCTCAATGTGGTTTTGCTGCCAGAACAACTTGTTGCTCCCAGAATAACAAAATTATTCATAGATAAGATAAGGTAAGATGTGGTTTAAAATTGCTGCTTTCATCCAAAAGCTTTAACTTCCTGTCTCAGCAGGATCATGTCAATGTCCTTCTGAACAACTGTATCGAAGATTTTAACTTTCAAACTTATCAAGATTACGAAATAGAACGGCAGATGAAAATGCTCAATGGTAAGTGCTTACTAGCGTCACGGAGTCCGGCCATTTGGCCGAACGCTTTTTGGCCGAATTTCATCTGGCCGACCGGGTCGTTTGGCCGAATCACGACCAAAAAAAGTTAAACTACTACAACACTGATGTGTAGGATTGTGTGGGCAGTAACTGATCTGCTAATGAATTTGTCGATTTTTATGATTTACCACGACGTCAGGTTCGTCGCTTAATTGCTCCAAGAGTATGATAAAATCGACTTGTTATTTCAGGACACAGTTGTGAATTCCACATATCGCGCCAAGACTTCAAGTTGAGTTGTGATTTCTGGTTGCTAGAACTATGATAAATTTTGCTTAGTACTATTCGAGGGATCAAACTAACCCGACCAAGCAGAAGGATGAATAAGTCAGAAACCGTTTTAGTTACTTTCAAAAGCTGACTACAAAAGCGATGTTTCAACCTCTGTTAGCAGATATTACCGCGAACAGAGAAGTCAATAATTGCTCATATTCAGGATGTTCTTCTTTCAGCACTGACATTTTCTTGAATTAACACTAAAAAGCTAATTATTTGTAAATCAATGAAGATTTATTCTTCTTTCAGATTATGCTGAATAAATTCTTTAAAGTTCAGCTTTGAAATTCGTTACAAATGCATGGTAACTGTAGTTTACTTTTGTTTTCAAATTCAGCTAAAAAGCATTCGGCCAAACGGCATTCGGCCAAATGGCATTCGGCCAAATAGCGTTCCACCAAACGGCATTCGGCCAAATGGCCCGGAACCAGTACAAAAATAATACATCTGTATTTTTTTGACATAATATACAATTTTTTTTTTGTCTATCGAATGCCGTCAAAAGATATTTTTTTTATGTTTGCCACAAACAGAGATATACACAATCAAAGTAGACATGTTTTTATGAGAAAAACAACAATAATTCCCAAACGGAAGGAGCGAGTTTATTCACTCACTAAGTTATGCATTTTTCAAAGCTCTAAAAGTGTTTCACAGACTACTTTGATAAGATATTCGAATTGAAAACGCTAGAGCCAGAAAACCCGTTTTATTCGGACCACCCTATGTCACCGTAGGAAAAAAGCTCTAAATCGGTCAATTTAAGAGATACACAAAACTTTTTTCGCGAAGTTGCTTTAAATTGAATGCTCTACAACTTTGCTGAAGCATGTACAATATAATTTCTACAAATAAGAAAGTTAGTTACAACATTTCTATGCAAATGTGGTCCACCCTAATTTTCAATAAAACCAAACAAAGGGCCTTACTAATAAAAACAACTTTGTAAGACCGGTTTTGTCTAATGTTCCATTCTTAAGCTCAAAATGCATCTTTCCGCGTAAAACTGCTTTCTGGACCATAGCACAGTGATTTTTTTCCCGATTTTGTGATCGTAATAGATTAGCGCCTAAACCGTTGGTCTTAGCGAAAAAGTTTGTTCAGGGAAGTTTCTTAATTTGTAAAAGCGCTGCTTTTGGTACTAGCGGTCAGGTGATTAAATCACCTAAAAGTGAGATAAAAAATATTTTTTTTATCTGTTGAAGATAGACGGTCGGTGTCTTCAGCAAAGTTGTAGCACATGTTAATTTAAGACACTTTGTCGAAGACACCAAATTTCTATCTCTAATACATTACAAGATATGTCATTTTTTCTTAAAACTACCCTTGAAAATCAAAATTTTAGTATAACTTTTTTCTAACATTTTTGACATTTTTTGTGCCTTTTACAAAGTTGTTCATCTACCAAAACTACACGTTTTTGCTGAACATTGCAACCTGCTATCTCTTATGGTGAAATAGTTATTTCTAAATAATCGATTTTTATGGGGCATTTTTGGACTAATAGCATTAGTTTGGACGCAGATTGACGCACTTGGCGATTTTGAAAGGGCTATTTTATGACTTTCAATTGACACAAAGAACTTTTGGCCAGAAGCGGTCTATTGATTGCTATGTTTTAACTAGTTAAACCATAAAAATGCTTTTAATTGCGGTTTCACGACATTTTATCGTTTTCATTACGTTATTTCGTATGAAACATGTTGCATTTGATACGTTATGGTAATTTTCAATATATTTTTCTTTACTCCTTCATGGACATTTTTTTTATTTTTGTTTGAGTCATAACGTTTCATCAAACTTATGACTCTTAATAGAGCGTTACGTAATTTGTAAACGATGCCATTTGTTTGTCACGCAACTATTATTTGTTAGCGACAGAGCGTAACATACTTGCTTTTTTCAAAATCTCGCGATACGCAACATGGCTAATGAACAATCCTCACTGCTTTCTTTTCCACGTTCCCTCCTACTTCAAGCTTCGGTCTGTTTTGCCGGTAAACAAATTAAACAAACAAATAAAAATGATTAATCATTGTAATAAGGAATGGTACAACTAAATTTTAATAAAATTTATAGTTGTATTTGTTAAACCATTTTTTCAACAGCTCTCACTGAATTCACGGAGTTTTTAATAGTTACAACAGAATTCAAAAACATGCACTGTAGTTTAAGTTCTGATTCATGTGCAGTTGGCGCTCACTGGTACAGTTTTATTTTAGATCAGCAAATACTTTGTCTGCATTAATATTAGTGAAATATACATTCAGTATAGAAATGTCGGCACACATATTATTCACAATCAGTTTTGTTTGAATTTTGTCCCTACATCATAAAAGAATGTGTATAATACAAAAACGATTTTTATTAGCTATCTCGCGTGTCGTGAGATTTTGGAAGGAACAAGGACATTACATGGTAGCCAAAAAAAATAAAAATTGCGTGACAAACAAATGGCATCGTTCACAAATTACGTAACGCTCTATGGAGAGTAAAAAGTTGGGTCAAACGTTATGACTTACACAAAAATAAAAAAGAAAAACATTTCCATGCTAAATGAAGTCTGTAGGTGAGGGAATAAATTAAAAATAATGAAAATGCCCATAACGTATCATATGCAGCATGTGTCATATGAAATAACGCAATTAAAATGAGAAAAAAATCGTAAAACCGCAATTAAATGCATTTTTATGGTTTAACTAGTTAAAACAAAACAATCAATAGACCGCTTCTGGCCAAAAGTTCTTTATGTCATTTGAAAGTCATAAAATAGCCCTTTCAAAATCACAAATCGCTAAGTGCGTCAATCTGCGTCCAAACTAATGCTATTGGTCCAAAAAAGCCCCATAAAAATCGATTGTTTAGAAATAACTGTTTTACCATAAGAGGTAGCAAGTTGCAATGTTCAGCAAAAACATGTAGTTTTGGTAGATGAACAACTTTGTAGAAGGAACAGAAAACATCAAAAATGTTAGAAATTTTTATTTTTAAGTGTCATTTTAAGAAAAAATGACATATCTTGTAATGTATTAGAGATAGAAATTTGGTGTCTTCGACAAAGTGTCTTGAATTAACATGTGCTACAACTTTGCTGAAGACACCGACCGTCTATCTTCAACAGATAAAAAAAATGTTTTTATCTCACTTTTAGGTGATTTAATCCCTGGCCGCTAGTACCAAAAGAAGCGCTTTTACAAATCAAGAAACTTCCCTGAACAAACTTTTTCGCTAAAAACAACGGTTTAGACGCTATTCCATTTCGATCACAAAATCGGCAAGAAAAATCACTGTGCATAGTGCAGTGTCACGTAGCGGTAGAATTCTGAACCAAACTGTTTGTCTGCTAGATGACAATGATTTTCTTAATGAGGTCGCTGAAAACTAGTAACTACCAAATTATATTAACATTGTTGTGTGTTTTTATAAACTTCTCATCTGTGGTGAATGGATGGATTAAAATTTTATCAGTAAAATAATCAAATAGTACATAGAAATTAAGGTAAAGATATTTTGATTTTTGAATAAATATTAACAAACATATATTAAAGCAGATTGTGCTACTTTTCCCCGAATGTCATTTTCTTGAACGCCAGTTCTCCGAATGACCCTTTTCCACGAATTCCAGTTCCCTGATTGCCAGTTCCCCGAATGACCCGTTTCCCCGAAAATTAAAGAATCAATTTTGAACTGCTATACTATAGTTTTCAATTTCCGCTAAACGGCATTCGGCCAAATGGCCGGACACCGTCTTCAGTGATAGAGTGGTGAACTAGAAAGAACTACAACGATTCAAAAGAAGGAGATAGTTTGTCACTCTCCACTAAGCATACCTATATTGTCAAAAATGCTGAGAACGGAGAAACTCAAAAGAATCGCACATTATACAGAGAAGAATACATGTCAGATGACCAGTCCTTTTACCACACTGATATGTATAAAGTTATGACAATTATGAGTGCCAAAAACTTGTCGGGAAATGGGCTATTCAGGGTAACGTGATATTTTGGAAAATGACATTCGGGGAACTGGCGTTTGGGGAAACGATATTCAGGGAAAAGTAGCACAACCATTGAAACAAGCTAAAAGATCAGAAAACGGATTAAAATTTAACTATTCATACAACGTTTATAGTTCACGTT
The DNA here is from genome assembly GCF_002204515.2 of Aedes aegypti. Lineage (NCBI taxonomy): Eukaryota > Metazoa > Arthropoda > Insecta > Diptera > Culicidae > Aedes > Aedes aegypti. The sequence goes on along the minus strand of NC_035109.1, from coordinate 130,881,959 downwards.
TTCTTCATCTCCAAATATTGAAATCAAATTGATTTTTGTAAACCCAAAACCATCTAAGAGACAGGAAAGACAAAATTTAGTCTTTACTTCATTAAACAAAGCATTCAATATTCTAATCATTGATTTATCTGTCAACTGTTCACTGTTTAACTTTTTCATTATTGATATTAATTTGCAATTCCTAATTTTCTATTTTTCTTTTCATTTCAGGTAATAATTTACCATAATTGAGCAACAAAAAGACACGACGGAGGTACAAAGCTTGAGGTAGCAAACTTCGCAAGTATGAAAAATCATTTATGATTATTAATGGCTACTGAAGCATGAAATTTGGACATCTTCTTTGAAATAATGATGATGAACCGAGTTCAACCATCCGAGCTCTGAAAGTATTTCCAACAAATATAATAACAATAATGGCAAAGTATCTATGAATGAGCATCAGCATCAAATGTTTGCTTTTCTGAGTTTAAATCACATGAGAAGGGAAGCCTCAAAGTTTGAGCCAAAAATATTTAGATTTAGAGGTGGCGTAAGCGACTTGAAGATTTTGTTTTCAAGTTATAAAATATGACTTTTAGTCAAATCTTCATAACTTTGTTTTTTTTTTCTAACCAAAGCATTTAGTATCATTCTCTGCAGAATTGAATTTATAAAATATTTGTAGAACATCAAATTTGTCTCAAATTAAAACTTGTATTAGTAAAAAGTAGTTTTCGAAAAAAAAAATTATTTTATTGAAAAATCAAACAAATATGATTTGACCATAACTTCATCAATACTCAACCGATTTCAAATCGTTTTATATGAGCTTGAGCTTAGCTTGATTGACCGCCCGTGGTTGCTACCCCAGTATCGCCAGATCAGCTGCACTTACACAAGGAACCAACCAGATGACTGCTTGGGATTTACAGGCACCCTCAGTGTATAAGTGCTGGTGATCTTCTATTTTTAGGCAACAATGAGGGTAAGGGGAAGGAATTGATGATGCATTCAACTGGCTCCCATGGTTTCCCGTATATACCACTGCGTCAACGCCAGTTCACGCGGGAAGGGTGAAAGGGTGGGGTATTTTTTTATGGCAGAGAAGCTTGCTGGTTTGGTTAACATACTGTCTATGTATCAGGCGTAAAGGAAGGCATGCTATAAAAATGAACGAATGGAAGCGTAGGGAAACGATTTATTTTTGTCCGTCTCGGGTTCTAGCAAATGCTATGAACTGTGAAAGATACATCAACCGTGATATATTAAGAGTGGTAGATAGAAGCAAGTGAAAGATAAAACTACGAAGTACGAGGAAAGGCACGGGCCTGGGATTGAACCCATGACCTTCTGCTTATGAAGCAGAAGCGGTAGCCATTAGACCACCAACCCCGTCAGCAATCGATTCCAAATCGTTTTATATGCTTTTAAAACTTATTCAGTTGTTTTTGAGTTGTGTGTACAATACATTAAAGTTAAAAAAATGTGACTTAATTGTTTAACAAATACCTCTTAAAACATGATTTCACAATTAAAAAAAAAATCGCCAAAAAATACAGTTTTACCATTAATCTGAATACATCTTGTTAAAACTACGAGTTGAATAATGCACATATTCTAGAATACATGCAACATTATTTATGTTGTACACTTAATGGAACATTGTTACGGAGACCTTTCTAAAGCTTGAAAGAATAGAAACCCCAGTTTCAGTTTAATTTAAACCGTTTTTAAAAAAAAAAAAAAAAGGAAAATTTTGGTGCTTTCCATTGAAAGCTCATGTATTAAGGTTGAATTTTTTTTTTCAATTAAATGTGTTGTAAAAATCATTTTAAAACAAATAAATTAGCTCTTAAATCATATAAAAATATTTTAAATCGGTTGAATATTCATGAAGCCTATAGTCTTACAGAGATGAACTCTTCAGTAAAATGAAGGAAAATTGGAGGTAAATAACTTTCAACTAAGACTAGTTTTGATTTGACACTAATTTGAAGCTGAAAAGAACGAAGTTAAAATAAATAAAATTGGTTGGAAAATATAATATTTATCAAGACTTCACTGAAGCTTATATTTTTAAAAATTCATCTTCAAGTCGCTTGCGCCACCTCTAAATCTTAATATTTTCGGCCCAATCTTTGAAGTTTCTCCTTATGTAATTTGAGTTTTTGGTTTTAAGAACTTTCGAAAAGTAAGCATTGATGACCGTGTAATTCATAGATGCTATTCCGTAATTGACCAAAATAATCGAAATAGCACAAGGAACCAACAGATGGAGCTAGGAAGTAGCTTACCATCTTCAGTGCACAATTTCGAGAATTTAAATTAAATAGTCAATTACGGTGGCAAATCACGGTCATCGGGGAAGGGCAGGAATAATAGTGTGACATCCACTGTTACTGAAGACCGATCATACTTCTGCATCTTCATGGTGTCACGGGAAGGAGCTTTTATTCATAGGAAGGATTCAAAAGCTACACAATTTGAGTTCACCTTGGTATGTGAGGCGATTCATGTAACCTCAAATAAAAGTTATTTTATTATGACATAGATGGAGACTGAACATAAAGTATGGCCACTCCTCTGCTGACAAACCATTCAAAGATTTTTTTTACACAAAAAGGACGTATAGCGGCATATGGTTCGGTATAGTTTTATCTCAAATTCTGAACAGACTCATATTTTCATGAGCACTCATGTTTTGTATGAAGGTTTTGGTGAATTATTTCATTGAACATGTCAACAAATGTCCAAGAAGGGATGGTCATTTACATCTCGAGTTTGAAGCCTTTCACGGTAATTCAGACTATAGTAGTTGTAACAATTCTGTAGTTGATTACCTCATATTAATTTATTCGCGATATATTAACCTTTACGTTACCGGCCTCCGACAAGACATTTTCAAATGGCTGCCATTTCGTCAATTTCCATTCGATTTTTTTGAAACCACCGTCAGTTAACTTTAAAAAGGTTTCAGTTATTTGTCATAAATGGAGAATGCTGAATTCAGAACCATGCCGGAGATATTCCGGATTGTAGTGGGGTCACGAGGGTGCCAAATTCGGGAAATGTGATTATTTATTTATTCATTGCAGTTACAACACTAAAGTTTTTATTTAAAACGTGAGATAATGGTCGATTGTCATCATTTCAACATAATTTGAACCTGTGCCAGGAGATCTGGAGTGGCCACATCTGTTCGTACCGAGCTTTTTCTTCTTTTATTGACATGTTCTCTCGAATTCACGAAGATTGATACGTCGCACGGTATGTTTCCAACAAAAAACGGAAATGTCCTCAAAGAGGCCCTGGCGGAACCTGTGTCAGGTGCTCTGGAGTAGCCAAATCTGTGGATATTTAGTTTACTCTTCCTTTATTGACATGTTCTTCTGAATTCAAGAAGATTGAGACGCCGCACGGTATGTTTTGGACATAAAACGGAAATGTCCCCAAATAGGCCCTCGTGGAACCTGTGCCAGGAGATCTGGAGTAGCCACATCTGTTTTTACCGGGTTTCATCTTCTTTATTCACATGTTCTCTCGAATTCACGAAAATTGATACATCGCACGGAATGTTTCCGACAAAAAACGGAAATGTCCTCGAAGAGGCCCTGGCGGAACCTGTGTCAGGTGCTCTGGAGTGGCCAAATCCATTGAAATTTAGTTTATTCTTCCTTTATTGACATGTTCTCCCGAATTCATGAAGATTGAGACGTCGCACGGTATGTTTTGGACATGAAACGGAAATGTCCCCAAACTGGCCCTGACGGAACCGGATACGATGTTCCGGAACGGTTCACTTATTCAAATTATGTTGAAATGATGACAATCGACCATTATCTCACGTTTTAAATAAAAACTTTAGTGTTGTAGCTGAAATAAATGAAAAAATAATCACATTTCTTGAATTTGGCACCCTCGTGACCCCAGTACAATCCGGAATATCTCCGGCATGGTTCCGAATTCAGCATCCTCCATTTATGACAAATAACTGAAACCTTTTTAAAGTTAACTGACGGTGGTTTCAAAAAAATCGAATGGGAATTGACGAAATGGCAGCCATTTGAAAAGGCCTTGTCGGAGGCCGGTAACGTAAAGGTTAATTAGGGAATCCTATTATTGGCACTTTTGATTCACTTGGGCAGTCGGTTTTTTTTTTGTAAGCCCTACTGATGCGCTTCTTATTGCAAAGTTTCAGACCATTCGGCCGAGAAAAAAAACCCCCATGCCAAAATGAATCACGGAAGTGCCCAATTGGTTCTGCACCCTAATATGCTCGTTTTACTTGCTGTTCGGAATTTAAGTCAAGGTGTTCGGAATATAAAACAGATTCAGCACAGTATTCAGCATTTGAAGCAAAATGTGGTTCCACACTTCAGGCTTAAAGTAATAGTAGAACGTGATAAACCATTGTTTTTATCACAACACTCAATAGTTAACAGTTCAGCCTTGCTAAGAGATATAATTTTTGTCAAAATACACAACATTTTGTCTGATTAATGCTCATTATATGCGTTCCAGGTCACTGCGAGCCTTAAGTGTGAGGAATATGAATCAAAACGGTAGTTGAGCAAATATGGGAATGTTAGAGATCGGGTACCTCTGTGTATTCATGCTTGTCATAGCAAAAGGCGAACATCATCACTTCTAGTGTCCAGCCATTCAATGATTATTGAAATTAGAAAAACAAAAGCTAAGGCATGCGATTTTCAAAAACATGTTTAATTAAACAAAAATTACAGCATGCCGACACTAGTAGTGACGAACCAATCATTTTTTTAATATGTAAACGGAACATCCATATAGTTGTCTCAATTTTACTCTTTTGAAACAAAAGCATGAAACAAGCTCACCAATTAAGGTTTATTGGCAAAAGGTCGAAAGATAAAACGTCGAATAGACAAAAGGTCGAACGTTGCTTGATAGAAATGTTTTCCTTCTTTGAAAAAAGATTTTCGAACTTTTGTCCCTTCTTTTTTGTTGTTCGACCTTTTGTCTTTTAAACATCTTGTCTTTCGATCTTCTGTCCTTTCGACCCTTTGTCATAGATTCCCAATTAATAATCCATTGTTGACAGAGCAGCAATAAGTCACATTAACTTTCGTCTCCAACACAAATGTACATGGGCTAAATAAACAACCATAAATAGGCACACCCAGAAAAAAAATGCAAAACGCATTAAAAAAAACCATACCGAGATGCGAAACCCTACTGGATTGCTTGGACCATCATGAAGCGCTGCTTATAATCTATGGTAAAAAAAACATTGCTTAAAAAACCAAGAGACACTCACGAAACGAAAGCTTGGCTTCATTCGGTGCTAAAACGATAATGATCCGTCGAAGGTCATTTTTCCATTTATATTTTGGGAAAAATATCCTTGAACATATATTTCCTTGAAATATGTTCTACAAATCGCTTAAAACCGTTCTGGACCTCGATAGAACATTTCAGTTATTGTACCAAAGCAAAACTAAGAGTCCAAGCTTGCATTAGTTTGGTATCTCGAAGAGATGTATTATTCTAGATTATGTTGTCTCCCATAGATACCGTAATGATAATAATGAATACCGTTAGAAAAGTCATCATCCGAGAATACTTGGCCACAGCAATTATTATTCACGCGGCCATAGAAAACTATAGGTCAAATCGAACTTTTAGATGCTTAACTGATAATGCTTGTTCAGTTTAAATTTTCATTTGCACTTTTTGTCTTAATAAGATTTAATGTGCGAATGAAAAAAAAAACAGAACTTACATCTGCACCAATTGCCTTTTTCGTTTATGTGAGTCGGTCTGAATACGCTGTGTCGCCCGAATTTGTTTTCTTTATTTATGCCTTTTTATTCTTTCTTTGCATTTTATAATCATACTTCACCCATCTCCCACCACCCACCTGTAACTTGTATACAAGTTCTTTCACCTATATAGATAGATAGACACCCGAGTTAAGTCCAACATACAATCCAAAGAAACTGTTACTTAGAAATAATATAAATACATTGTTTCAATCATTCAAGTATGAAAATCAAACAAAATCCTGTTTTTTACCAATTCAATCTTACGACTTTGGAGCAGGAAAACTTTTTTTTTTCTAGTCGAAGAAAAACAGTTAGATTGCTTTCAATTTTTATCGAGTGATTTTTTACTCCCACACAAAAAGTAGCTACTAGTTGGCTAAAACTTTCCTGGCTTCAAGTTGAGCTCATTTTCATCGGTTTGAATTGAAAACAACTTTCCCCAAGCATCGGAAAAGAAGAAGCTTCAAGAAATTTTTCATAATTTGCAGCTCGTGAGCAGATGGTGGTAGTTTTTTTTTTCTGCTCATGCATAGAAATATAAAAAAAACTAGTTCTCCCATTGCAACTTGTCACAATGCAAATGGGAACCGGAACGCTGCACAGTTTTCCATTCCGAGCTCAAGTGAGACTCATAAACCACTCCCAAGTCCCTTTCGGCTCGCTTCCAAAGAGCAATAAAATTCTTATTAAATTGCCACCGAACAAATAAACCCTCAGACTACATTCATTTCAGCTCTCCGGCACTTTTCAGCGCGGCACATCAAACCTTCCAACCACGGTTCCAGGGATATTCTATCAAAGGGCAACTTTTTTTTCTGCAAGGCGCCTCTTGCCCGAAGTCCAAAAAGTTGTTCCTCATCGCTGCTGCCATGGTGTCGGGCTTCTGGTGTTCAGTCAAAGTGTTGGCCAAAAAAAATTTCAATAAAAACTCAAAATTAACGACAAGTACCTTTTCATAAATTTTCCCACCACCCTCCACCCCTTTATACCATTGCCGTCTGCCAGTTCGGGGAGGGACTTTTCTTCTAGCGCTCTTCAATGGTCACCACTCGAAAGTGCAAATGTAAATTTTGGATAAATATGAGCAGACGCCGGAATACATTCGCACCGGATAAAGTCAGCCCCAGTGGCAAACGAAAGCTTTCCCGTGTACATAGAAAGAGAGCGAGTTGCCAAGCATCAGGGTGGCAACCGTGTAGTTCTGGGACGTTATTCGACGAGCAGGACGATGGGAAAGAGGATAATTAAAATACTATGTCAGTATGAATTGGGGCTTGGACTGGACCTGCTGGGTCCGGTTGACTCAGGTTGCTTTTTAATTTGTGTTAAAAGCACTGGAGAAGTGCTGCAGAAATGGTCTAGTTTTGCTGGTAGAATAGCTCAACTCGAGCTCAACAAGCATTTCAGATAAACTGCTCCGTTATTTTCGAGCAGTGCCTGTATTCATAATTCTGAATATATTTAGAAGACTTCACTATCCCAGCAAGACTTTTACGAAATCACTTCTTAAAGCATAGTCAAAAAGTTGAGATGAACCAGCAGATTTCAATTCGATTTCGATTCGATTTCGATTCGATTTCGATTCGATTTCGATTCGATTTCGATTCGATTTCGATTCGATTTGGATTCGATTTCGATTCGATTTCGATTCGATTTTGATTCGATTTCGATTCGATTTCGATTCGATTTGATTCGATTTCGATTCGATTTCGATTCGATTTCGATTCGATTTCGATTCGATTTCGATTCGATTTCGATTCGATTTCGATTCGATTTCGATTCGATTTCGATTCGATTTCGATTCGATTTCGATTCGATTTCGATTCGATTTCGATTCGATTTCGATTCGATTTCGATTCGATTTCGATTCGATTTCGATTCGATTTCGATTCGATTTCGATTCGATTTCGATTCGATTTCGATTCGATTTCGATTCGATTTCGATTCGATTTCGATTCGATTTCGATTCGATTTCGATTCGATTTCGATTCGATTTCGATTCGATTTCGATTCGATTTCGATTCGATTTCGATTCGATTTCGATTCGATTTCGATTCGATTTCGATTCGATTTCGATTCGATTTCGATTCGATTTCGATTCGATTTCGATTCGATTTCGATTTCGATTCGATTTCGATTCGATTTCGATTCGATTTCGATTCGATTTCGATTCGATTTCGATTCGATTTCGATTCGATTTCGATTCGATTTCGATTCGATTTCGATTCGATTTCGATTCGATTTCGATTCGATTTCGATTCGATTTCGATTCGATTTCGATTCGATTTCGATTCGATTTCGATTCGATTTCGATTCGATTTCGATTCGATTTCGATTCGATTTCGATTCGATTTCGATTCGATTTCGATTCGATTTCGATTCGATTTCGATTCGATTTCGATTCGATTTCGATTCGATTTCGATTCGATTTCGATTCGATTTCGATTCGATTTCGATTCGATTTCGATTCGATTTCGATTCGATTTCGATTTCGATTCGATTTCGATTCGATTTCGATTCGATTTCGATTCGATTTCGATTCGATTTCGATTCGATTTCGATTCGATTTCGATTCGATTTCGATTCGATTTCGATTCGATTTCGATTCGATTTCGATTCGATTTCGATTCGATTTCGATTCGATTTCGATTCGATTTCGATTCGATTTCGATTCGATTTCGATTCGATTTCGATTCGATTTCGATTCGATTTCGATTCGATTTCGATTCGATTTCGATTCGATTTCGATTCGATTTCGATTCGATTTCGATTCGATTTCGATTCGATTTCGATTCGATTTCGATTCGATTTCGATTCGATTTCGATTCGATTTCGATTCGATTTCGATTCGATTTCGATTCGATTTCGATTCGATTTCGATTCGATTTCGATTCGATTTCGATTCGATTTCGATTCGATTTCGATTCGATTTCGATTCGATTTCGATTCGATTTCGATTCGATTTCGATTCGATTTCGATTCGATTTCGATTCGATTTCGATTCGATTTCGATTCGATTTCGATTCGATTTCGATTCGATTTCGATTCGATTTCGATTCGATTTCGATTCGATTTCGATTCGATTCGATTCGATTCGATTTCGATTCGATTTCGATTCGATTTCGATTCGATTTCGATTCGATTTCGATTCGATTTCGATTCGATTTCGATTTCGATTCGATTTCGATTCGATTTCGATTCGATTTCGATTCGATTTCGATTCGATTTCGATTCGATTTCGATTCGATTTCGATTCGATTTCGATTCGATTTCGATTCGATTTCGATTCGATTTCGATTCGATTTCGATTCGATTTCGATTCGATTTCGATTCGATTTCGATTCGATTTCGATTCGATTTCGATTCGATTTCGATTCGATTCGATTCGATTTCGATTCGATTTCGATTCGATTTCGATTCGATTTCGATTCGATTTCGATTCGATTTCGATTCGATTTCGATTCGATTTCGATTCGATTTCGATTCGATTTCGATTCGATTTCGATTCGATTTCGATTCGATTTCGATTCGATTTCGATTCGATTTCGATTCGATTTCGATTCGATTTCGATTCGATTTCGATTCGATTTCGATTCGATTTCGATTCGATTTCGATTCGATTTCGATTCGATTTCGATTCGATTTCGATTCGATTTCGATTCGATTTCGATTCGATTTCGATTCGATTTCGATTCGATTTCGATTCGATTTCGATTCGATTTCGATTCGATTTCGATTCGATTTCGATTCGATTTCGATTCGATTTCGATTCGATTTCGATTCGATTTCGATTCGATTTCGATTCGATTTCGATTCGATTTCGATTCGATTTCGATTCGATTTCGATTCGATTTCGATTCGATTTCGATTCGATTTCGATTCGATTTCGATTCGATTTCGATTCGATTTCGATTCGATTTCGATTCGATTTCGATTCGATTTCGATTCGATTTCGATTCGATTTCGATTCGATTTCGATTCGATTTCGATTCGATTTCGATTCGATTTCGATTCGATTTCGATTCGATTTCGATTCGATTTCGATTCGATTTCGATTCGATTTCGATTCGATTTCGATTCGATTTCGATTCGATTTCGATTCGATTTCGATTCGATTTCGATTCGATTCGATTTCGATTCGATTTCGATTCGATTTCGATTCGATTTCGATTCGATTTCGATTCGATTTCGATTCGATTTCGATTCGATTTCGATTCGATTTCGATTCGATTTCGATTCGATTTCGATTCGATTTCGATTCGATTTCGATTCGATTTCGATTCGATTTCGATTCGATTTCGATTCGATTTCGATTCGATTTCGATTCGATTTCGATTCGATTTCGATTCGATTTCGATTCGATTTCGATTCGATTTCGATTCGATTTCGATTTCGATTCGATTTCGATTCGATTTCGATTCGATTTCGATTCGATTTCGATTCGATTTCGATTCGATTTCGATTCGATTTCGATTCGATTTCGATTCGATTTCGATTCGATTTCGATTCGATTTCGATTCGATTTCGATTCGATTCGATTTCGATTCGATTTCGATTCGATTTCGATTCGATTTCGATTCGATTTCGATTCGATTTCGATTCGATTTCGATTCGATTTCGATTCGATTTCGATTCGATTTCGATTCGATTTCGATTCGATTTCGATTCGATTTCGATTCGATTTCGATTCGATTTCGATTCGATTTCGATTCGATTCGATTTCGATTCGATTTCGATTCGATTTCGATTCGATTTCGATTCGATTTCGATTCGATTTCGATTCGATTTCGATTCGATTTCGATTCGATTTCGATTCGATTTCGATTCGATTTCGATTCGATTTCGATTCGATTTCGATTCGATTTCGATTCGATTTCGATTCGATTCGATTTCGATTCGATTCGATTCGATTTCGATTCGATTTCGATTCGATTTCGATTCGATTTCGATTCGATTTCGATTCGATTTCGATTCGATTTCGATTCGATTTCGATTCGATTTCGATTCGATTTCGATTCGATTTCGATTCGATTTCGATTCGATTTCGATTCGATTTCGATTCGATTTCGATTCGATTTCGATTCGATTTCGATTCGATTTCGATTCGATTTCGATTCGATTTCGATTCGATTTCGATTCGATTTCGATTCGATTTCGATTCGATTTCGATTCGATTTCGATTCGATTTCGATTCGATTTCGATTCGATTTCGATTCGATTTCGATTCGATTTCGATTCGATTTCGATTCGATTTCGATTCGATTTCGATTCGATTTCGATTCGATTTCGATTCGATTTCGATTCGATTTCGATTCGATTTCGATTCGATTTCGATTCGATTTCGATTCGATTTCGATTCGATTTCGATTCGATTTCGATTCGATTTCGATTCGATTTCGATTCGATTTCGATTCGATTTCGATTCGATTTCGATTCGATTTCGATTCGATTTCGATTCGATTTCGATTCGATTTCGATTCGATTTCGATTCGATTTCGATTCGATTTCGATTCGATTTCGATTCGATTTCGATTCGATTTCGATTCGATTTCGATTCGATTTCGATTCGATTTCGATTCGATTTCGATTCGATTTCGATTCGATTTCGATTCGATTTCGATTCGATTTCGATTCGATTTCGATTCGATTTCGATTCGATTTCGATTCGATTTCGATTCGATTTCGATTCGATTTCGATTCGATTTCGATTCGATTTCGATTCGATTTCGATTCGATTTCGATTCGATTTCGATTCGATTTCGATTCGATTTCGATTCGATTTCGATTCGATTTCGATTCGATTTCGATTCGATTTCGATTCGATTTCGATTCGATTTCGATTCGATTTCGATTCGATTTCGATTCGATTTCGATTCGATTTCGATTCGATTTCGATTCGATTTCGATTCGATTTCGATTCGATTTCGATTCGATTTCGATTCGATTTCGATTCGATTTCGATTCGATTTCGATTCGATTTCGATTCGATTTCGATTCGATTTCGATTCGATTTCGATTCGATTTCGATTCGATTTCGATTCGATTTCGATTCGATTTCGATTCGATTTCGATTCGATTTCGATTCGATTTCGATTCGATTTCGATTCGATTTCGATTCGATTTCGATTCGATTTCGATTCGATTTCGATTCGATTTCGATTCGATTTCGATTCGATTTCGATTCGATTTCGATTCGATTTCGATTCGATTTCGATTCGATTTCGATTCGATTTCGATTCGATTTCGATTCGATTCGATTCGATTTCGATTCGATTTCGATTCGATTTCGATTCGATTTCGATTCGATTTCGATTCGATTTCGATTCGATTTCGATTCGATTTCGATTCGATTTCGATTCGATTTCGATTCGATTTCGATTCGATTTCGATTCGATTTCGATTCGATTTCGATTCGATTCGATTTCGATTCGATTTCGATTCGATTTCGATTCGATTTCGATTCGATTTCGATTCGATTTCGATTCGATTTCGATTCGATTTCGATTCGATTTCGATTCGATTTCGATTCGATTTCGATTCGATTTCGATTCGATTTCGATTCGATTTCGATTCGATTTCGATTCGATTTCGATTCGATTTCGATTCGATTTCGATTCGATTTCGATTCGATTTCGATTCGATTTCGATTCGATTTCGATTCGATTTCGATTCGATTTCGATTCGATTTCGATTCGATTTCGATTCGATTTCGATTCGATTTCGATTCGATTTCGATTCGATTTCGATTCGATTTCATTCGATTTCGATTCGATTCTTCGATTCGATTCGATTTCGATTCGATTTCGATTCGATTTCGATCGATTTCGATTCGATTTCGATTCGATTTCGATTCGATTTCGATTCGATTTCGATTCGATTTCGATTCGATTTCCGATTCGATTTCGATTCGATTTCGATTCGATTTCGATTCGATTTCGATTCGATTTCGATTCGATTTCGATTCGATTTCGATTCGATTTCGATTCGATTTCGATTCGATTTCGATTCGATTTCGATTCGATTTCGATTCGATTCGATCGATTCGATTTCGACGATTCGATTTCCGATTCGATTTCGATTCGATTTAACGATTCGAGTTACGATTCGATTTCGGGATTCGTCGATTTCGATTCGATTTCGATACGATTTTCGATTCGATTCGGATTCGTCGATTTCGATTCGATTTCGATTCGATTTCGATTCGATTTCGATTCGATTTCGATTCGATTTCGATTCGATTTCGATCGATTTCGATTCGATTTCGATTCGATATTTATCTAGAATTCGATTCGATTTCGATTTTTCGATTCGATTTCGATTCGATTTTCGATTTCCGATTCCGATTCGATATCGATTTCGATTCGATTCGATTCGGATTCGATTCGATTTCGATTCGATTTCGATTCGATTTCGATTCGATTTCGATTCGATTTCGATTCGATTTCGATTCGATTTCGATTCGATTTCGATTCGATTTCGATTCGATTTCGATTCGATTTCGATTCGATTTCGATTCGATTTCGATTCGATTTCGATTCGATTTTCGATTCGATTTCGATTCGATTTTCGATTCGATTTCGATTCGATTTCGATTCGATTTCGATTCGATTTCGATTCGATTTCGATTCGATTTCGATTCGATTTCGATTCGATTTCGATTCGATTTCGATTCGATTTCGATTCGATTTCGATTCGATTTCGATTCGATTTCGATTCGATTTCGATTCGATTTCGATTCGATTTCGATTCGATTTCAATTGGACTAATGTTTAATTCTTTTTTTTTCTAAAATTATATCGAAATTAGGTTCGTGGATGTATTTCGAATTCCTTCTTTGGAATCGAAAAATGTGCAGAACTGCTGATAACATTTTCTCAATTTTATGCTGCCATCAATGGACTTCATTCAAAACGAACTACGCGACCGTAGTGTAGAAACGTTATCATCTGAACGGATTCCACTCCCATTCTATCTAATTATAAACTTGGACGCGACGGGATAAATATGGTATCAAAAATACAAATATTGGCTCCATATCAACAATGAAACCTAACGTCCGAGCGAGCAGGCTTAGTTTTGCCTCGGCAAGAGTGGATTTGTAGGCTGGGACGATCGTCAGCCCGGTGGCCGATTCTAACGAGCATGTCTCACCCCGGCCGGCAGCGACCAATTGATTAACACACTCGAACCTAATTGCCTTCATTGGGGACCACATTCATTATTCCTAGCGACGATTCTCCCGACAGATGTGCCGGGTGTTTGCGTGAGTGTGTGCATTAGTGTGGCTCAAGTTTGTTTATTTGGACCCCATCGGACAATTAGGTTAGTTCGAAAACATCAACCATCCATAATATTTTTTGTAAAAATACATATACGTTACGTTGCCACGATAAAAAATTGTTATCATAAGTATAAAACGAGCTCACCAGTTGGTAATCTATCCTGGATGGAACACGAGTATCTTTTCGCATTCTCACAACTCGAATCGTACACGATTTATATTGATTTCGTCGCTCGTACACCAGGAGCATGCAACGGAATCTAACGACCAGTCTCTTTTCTATTGATTGTAGAATCTTCAAATCAATAATAAGAAGTTAATTTATTTGGCAAAATTAAAATATGTTTGGTCGAATGTCTCCATAAGCCTCTCTTATAGTTGACGCATTTCGCTCAAATTTCCACAGTAGCTCTTGGAGGTCCAAATGAATAAATTTCGATGTGCAACTTAAGATTTTTAAACTTTAATCTATTCCATATAATGGACCACCTTAATGTGCATATGTTGGCCAAATCGTGTCCCACAGATGGTGATCTGCAATATTCCTAGTTGCATGCACCACACCGCAGGGGGCTCAACATTGATAAATTGAAAATTGCAGCCATCCTTCGCCGGCACTGTATGGATTTTTCCGGGAATGGGGGTCGAGTGGTGTTCCAACATCATCAAACATTCATGCGTCAGAATTAGGAGGCTAAACGATCGTTTGCATTAGGTGGGGGAAAACATAGGGCCGTCGTTCCCGACTGGCGTTCCAAAGCTGGCAAAGCAGACGATAATGTTTTGAAATGTTTCATTTTGAAACAAACATCGAATGTGAGCCGATAGTGTGGCCGTAGCCCAGATCGGTTATGGCTTTGTTTGGTCTGCTGCTGCTGCAGTCGGTAATTTAATCGGAGTGTTTGATATTGTGGGGCGCCTTTTAGCGAAATTTCTTGAAATCTACAGCTAAGCAAATTCTTTCAGGGAACATGATGACGATCGAAATGTGCGTAGCTCAACATCAATTTAAATAATTGATTTAAATTGAAGTTTGGTCAAGCGAGACATTGTCACGGTCTGAACATAAACACCTACACCTTCACGACCATTAAAAGTTATAAAAGGAATCGATGGATTGAAGAAATCGAGTTAAAATAATATTTCAAAGAGTTGTCAAAATACAGATACAAGATATTTGGATAAATTTAAGCATAGTTTGAGAAAATAACTATTCATGTTTTCAAATTCTAGCTATATATGGCAGCACTGCTCAAATAATGGGTGCACGGAATCGAATTGCGACACACATCTATTTGACACGTTTAACCAATCATCTTCAAACTTTCAGGGAGTAAAACTAAACCATGTTATGAATATTTTACCCTGTTTGTTTTATTCAATTTAAATTCCATATCCAAATGCACAAACGTTTCTCTTCACACTATTCATAAGGTCCTGTACAATACTTGGACCAACTTTTTGCGTGTCAGTACATTTTCTCTTCATATCTTCATCAGATTTCACTTCCTTAGAATGCTTCCGAAGCGCCAATAGGCCACAGCTCCGGTGCATTAGGAGTAGTTGAGATGATTTGGCACGAAATTGACCTGCTTAGCCTTGTTTCACTCCAAAATCTCTTTCGAGTAATGGCATCGTATGACCTCATAAGAGGAAGTAGACGCTTTTGGAGGTATTCCTTTAAGTATACCTGCCCATTGATCGTTCCAGTTGTCACGAATGGGGTGCTCCGCTTTCCACACGAGCAAACTGCTGGCCAAATCATATATTTTTCGGCACTCTTTGACATCTTCTGCATAAGCAGTGGTAATCTGGAGCCCCGGAAGCTGTCGGAAACCTGCTTTCACATACGTCTCATCATCCATAACGAGGCAATGTGGTTTCGTGGACATCTGGATGTAGGGGAAAACGGGGTAAGACCGCCCGCCTAAGCAATTTAATTCATATGTCAAAATCAAGAATCAATAAATCCTTTTTCGACGCAGCATGTCGTATTTTGAAGCCTTAGGCATGTTCAAAAAATATCACAGGTGTTGTACTTCTAAAAAATATTTATTTTTTGAAACTTAAAAAAAATGATGTCTTATCACGATTATTTTTAGCGACGGGGTAAAACCGGATTGGATTTTCGTACACAATTTTGCGATAAAATATATCAGTTCCCTGTGATTCTAAAAAGTATAATGTTTAATGAATTCTACATTGATAAACGTGGATATTGAATCATTTTTAGGATTAATTATTCCTAAAAACTTGAATATATACTTATTAGTACCTTGAAACACCCATATTTTGGAAAAAAAAAACTATGCGGATTTAGCTTGTATTTTTCACAAAATTGTTGTCATTTCACTTGAACAGTAATGTACAACGTAGTTACAACTTCTAAAATGGTTTACAGAGTTATTTGGTACAAATCAGGGGTGGCGGTCTTACCCCATCAACAGTGGTCGCAATTTTTACAACTATGGCCTTTTTTCAAACCTTAATATTTACAATTCATATTTCACTTCACCGAAGCACATTTCACATTTCTGTTAAAGCATACACGGGTAATTTGTTATGTTTTACCAAAAAAATCCCTTCCGAAATCCTTAAGTGAGCATCTGTTAAATTTAGATCAAATTCACTATCGACAAGCAGAAACTTTGTTTTTGACATTTGTTATGAAAAATTTGATGTAAATATCACACTAAATGCTCCGGAATGTCAAAAATCTTGTGTTCATTGAAAGTGCTTGATGAACTTTTAAGAAAATTGTCATTTTCATGCCAAACTGAAGGTGGTCCGTCTTACCCCGGCGGGCGCTCTTACCCCGTCTTCCCCTAGAGCTTCCATGTACGTGTTTTACCTACCGTATTCTGCCGTCCATCGTGATCAAACTACCCGTTTTCATCCTTAACACTATACGAAGATCCAGTATGTTCTTTCCCATCGATGTCGTCAAACGTTCGTGGTACCAATTTAAAACAAGAGACACCATAGAATGCACTATTCCCAGCGTTCTACTGATGGCACGATGAGATAGATCCTGAATTTTTCTTCCTACTTTATCTTCACAACGATTGCACATCTGCTAGTGAAACTTACACAACGTAAACAAATACACATTGGACAAATTACATCCAAAATTTCAACAGAAAAAACCCAACGGGTAAAAACTTATAGCCATTTAAAAGTGGTGCAATTTGATTCTGTACACTCTTTATATCCATGTGTTGATATCTTGTTATGTGACATTCAATTATGAAGATTTAAATGTTTCCTAATTTTGGACCAAATTATACCAACTTCTGATTGCTCCACAAAACAGCGTTGCCAGGAATGATTATTGTACAATAACCTCGGCATCTTCTGTGCTCTGCTTTGCTTTTCAACAGAGATGAAAAGTGGCGAGTATGTCTGATGAACCAGAAAAAAAATACTCGCGAACATCAGAGTGTTGATTTACTTACATCTCGTTCGCGAGTAAACGAAGCTAGAGTGATTCGTGAACGTGTTGTTCAGAGTCAATTGCGCTTTTGGTTAAAGCTATTTCTTCTTCGAAATTTTTGGTTTTCAAGGGTTTTGACTACTAATTTACTGTTTTGACTACAAAATACTGATAATTTACTGTCGATTTGATGGATATACAATTGATTTGTTTGTCAAAACCATAATAAATCACACCTTGTTCGGTCACTGGTTAGTAAATGTCCGCAATCTTTTTGCTGAGCAAGCGAGGTTTTTTGCTGGGCAGTGTTTTGGAAAGCCCAAGCAAGACGCTTCGTTTTCGGGACGCCGCCGGGAGTTTGGTTTCGTTTCGCGTGTTTTGCTGGGCAGTGTTTTGGAAAACCCGAGCAAGACGCTTCGTTTTCGGGACGCCGGGAGTTTGGTTTCGTTTCGCGTGTTTTGCTGGGCAGTGTTTTGGAAAGCCCGAACAAAACACTTCCTTTTTAGATAGCTGGGAATTTGTTTTTGTTTTTCGTCTCGCGCATTTTGCTGGGCAGTGCTTCGAAAAGCCCAGCAAGACGGTTCGTTTTCGGGGCAACGAGAAGTTTTGCTGCTCGCGCTGTGTGAGTGCGAAAAGATATTCGTGTTCAATCGAGGATGGATTACGGCATTATGCTTGTATTATACAATTCTAATATACATGTAAAATTTTCGATATTACTTAAGATATTTTTTGAATTGTTCGACATTATGAATGTTGACGTATTTTTTCAAACTGCTACCAAAGACTTTTCTTCTTGAGACAAAAATGCACAGCAATACACTTATGTAATTTTCAAACAAACTTTGTATGGTTCGTCACTACAAGTGTCGGCATTACTCCTGAAGCAACAATCATTACACACTAACATTCCTTCCCCATCCCAACAGACTGTAAGGACTTGTGCAATTCTCAGAGAGAGAGAGAGAGAGAGAGAGAGAGAGAGAGAGAGAGAGAGAGAGAGAGAGAGAGAGAGAGAGAGAGAGAGAGAGAGAGAGAGAGAGAGAGAGAGAGAGAGAGAGAGAGAGAGAGAGAGAGAGAGAGAGAGAGAGAGAGAGAGAGAGAGAGAGAGAGAGAGAGAGAGAGAGAGAGAGAGAGAGAGAGAGAGAGAGAGAGAGAGAGAGAGAGAGAGAGAGAGAGAGAGAGAGAGAGAGAGAGAGAGAGAGAGAGAGAGAGAGAGAGAGAGAGAGAGAGAGAGAGAGAGAGAGAGAGAGAGAGAGAGAGAGAGAGAGAGAGAGAGAGAGAGTTACTTCATAAATATACAAAAAAAAAACTTTCCAATCAAGAAACAATTTTTATCCGTTCCAATCGTTCTATATTACCATTAACGTGTAGAAAGAAAAACAAATAAAAAAATGTGGTCCTTAAAAATCGACTTTTTTCGATTTTTGTATTTGCTCTCAAATGCTTGTTAATGTATTTTTAAAAATATGTTTTGCACTATGTCACATCGTCATCTGTTAGTAATTTGCAAAATTATCATACAAAATGCCACTTTATTGAACCAATATCACTGCATAATATTTTTAAATACATTGTTGAGCATTTCTGACCAAAAAATGGTTTGTGGGTTCAACCCAATATTTTTGAGTGTTTTGAATGTATAATTGAAGAAGAAGAAGAAGATAATTGAAATTTACTCGCGGCATCTTGCCTGGTTTGTCTTTCAATGTCGAATAAATAACAGTATTAATGGAAATGTGAAAATCTCTGATTGACTTCTGCTGTGTGTACATCACAGCCTATCTGATTGAAAAGTACTGAGCCTATACTACGCATGGATGTCTACGTGGGTTTTTTTTATGATATGTTTGTGATCCTAGAAATAATCCGATTGCGTTATTTCAAAAACTCTTGTATTCAACTCGTTGCAAAACTCGTTTTTTTTTCAGCACTCGTCGTATTTATCCAACTTGGCAAGCCTCGTTGTATAAATGTACGACTCATGCTGAAAAAATCATCATTGCAACTAGTTGCATAAACAACTATTCTCATATGTTTCCTTTAAAGCATAATAAAAATGCAACGAAATGGCATGCTAAGATCTTTATGGGTTTATTTCTTCTCTTGGAGAAATCACCCATATTCTGCGGGCCAATTCTAAGTGAAACAGACATTATGAGTTTTTGTAAGTGTCAATCAATTATTTCATATAGGCTACAAAAGTGCTGTATACTTGCAGCACTGCTAACAGCTCTACTGTATGAAACAACGCTGTCGAGAGATAATTCGGACCTTTTTCAAAATTGAAGTCACTTGGGGTAGGCAATATGTATTTTTCGCATGTCGATTCAAAATAAAACGATACACGGAATTTCTAGCATTGTAATAACGAAACGATGAGAAAAAATTAAATGTTTTGTTGAACTCGATACTAAAATAGGCGGATTTCTCCAAAATGTAAAGAAATAATGATTTCTCTTCTTATATTATTTCCACAATTTTTAACACCGGAATCTTTATTTACGAACAAATGTGAATGCTTCCGGAAATTGAACCAATTCGTTAAGGTGAAGATGAATCGAAGCCAAACTTCAAATTTTCAGGAGCACAAATCTGGAGCACCGAACACCCGTTTAAGCTGAAAACTTAATCGATTGGTCAACACCAGCTAGTGACCAATCGATTGAGTTTTCAGGTTAAACGGATGTTTGCTACTCTAGATTTGTGCTCTTGAAAATTTTAGGTTTGGCTTCGATTCATCTTCACCTTAAACGAGAAATTTTTGTTCGGGAATATAGCGAATAGGTTTCAAGTATAACGTAAAAAAACTTACGTTTTCAAAGCATTGTCGTGAATTCACCAAGAACTCCTGAAGGCATTATTTACAGAGTTTCTCAAGGTAACCCAAGTGGTCGTTAGATATTTTCATGGATTCCTACGGGCTTCAAAAGTTCAAGTTTTAGTAACTCCTGTCTAAGTACATAGAAACTGTTGAGAATCACTTTGAAATGCTGGAAACCTTTAGGATCCCCTTCAGAATATCAGAAAACGCTTTTGCATAATTTCTGAACCACTGTGATGATTTTCAGGACATCCGAATAACTTTAAAATCCTATTTGGACTCTCGTGGGGCCCAAATAGCCGTAGCGGTAAACGCGCAGCTATTCAGCAAGACCAAGCTAAGGGTCGTGGGTTCGAATCCCACCGGTCGAGGATCTTTTCGGATTGGAAATTTGCTCGACTTACCAGGGCATAGAGTATCTTCGTACCTGCCACACGATATACGCATGCAAAAATGGTCATTGGCACATTAAGCTCTCAGTTAATAACTATGGAAGTGCTCATAAGAACACTAAGCTGAGAAACAGGCTCTGTCCCAGTAGGGACGTAATGCCAGAAAGAAGAAGAAGAAGGGAGAATTAGGATACTTTATATTAAGAATGACAGAGTTTGTTGAATGTAAACATATGCTCACAATCCGAATTGATATTTCCGTTTTATTGTGGCCGCTACTTCTTCTATTTGACCAAATCAAACGAAATCGTAAATCAAAAACTTCGCCTGATAGGATTTCATGGAATTCCACGGTATTCCTATTCGAATTGTGTTTGACAGAAGCAGTCCAAGTATCGTATACTCTTAGATGCCCCCATAGACATCATTACGCCCCATTATGAACCCTCTCTGGAATAATTAAATTCAGGAGAAATGTAACAGTGTCCAAAAAGGTGTTAGGGGAGGGGGTGGTTGCAAAGGTAAAGTTTTTTCTCTGAAACTCTCTCAAAATCCATCATTTGGCCTCGTTTTGACCCAGCTTATATGGTTCGGGGGAAATGCATGAGTGCACAAAGATGTCTTGGGTGGGTCGAAGTTATGTTTACGTTTCAGGAGATTGCATGTCAAATTCTCAATGCATTAAATCCATCATGACCCATGGAGCTACTGGATTCGGCACAAATTGTCCTGCGTACGTAGATAGTCAGCATAGATGTTCATCTTCGTAGTAATTATGAGTGTTATAGTCACTAATTTTTCATTTTTTTAAACACATTATTAGTTTGGATGAGTACCTCATAGTTGGGTAAATGTTGAAGAAAAAGGAATAAGAGGTTATTTTTACCTGACCTGACAAAGTGACTGGAATAACAGCCGACCGGTGAACATTTCCAAAAACTCCGCCCCATATATCGTGCATGGTAATTGAAGCTAAAACAAAGCTTTTTTTTTGTTAATAACTGCTAAAATAGTAGCATTTTTATTTCTGACATTTTGCTGGGTAGATACGGGTTGAAGCGTTTCAATAGCATGCACTAAATTAGTACTTACCCAAAGCAAAACAATATTATATACTGTGGATATCTCTATAACACTACACGCAGAAAAACCAATTCACAACTACTAAGAAACTTCTATAGAGGTCTACAAAAAATCTGCCACGAATACCAACGCATAATCAATCTTACACAGGTCGATTTCCTCAGAATGAAAACGTGTCGATGTTTGTTTAATGTCATTCGAGCTTTCGGTCAAGGTCAGTCCAACAAGGAAGTGAATGCTTGGCAGCAATTCTGTTTATATTTTCAAACAAAAGCAATGTTGTGACAGTTCTCACAGCAAACAAAGAAAATTTTGTCAACATTGCACTACTACGCGGGCAATTGGATTGGACTATGCTGACTATCACGCGCGCAGGACAATTTGTTACTAGTGGCTTTTCGTACTCATGTTGCGAGCACTAGAGTAGCGAGCTCGATTTTGCGCACACCTTCAGGGCGTTGGGAGACCACTTAGCGTCCACGTACGGGCTTCAAATACCTAATTTTTTTTCTTACCATAACAAGCTCTTTAGAATGACGAACATATAACATTTCGCATTTTCGAAAAGCAAGGGACAGTACATGCTTAAACCCGTTTTAGGTGCGTTCCAAACCTCCAAATCAAGACTGAAAAATAAAAATTAGGCCAGAGAAATTAGTTTCATCACCGCTCTCTCTTTTGGATTCTCGTTCGCTGCTGCCATTTATCAACCTTGTTACAACTTGCGAAACATTGCCGATCATGGACCGATACAGAACAGATGGGATGTTTTTCTTCGCTTGCTTTGATCGATCCTTGAAATCATATGAGAACGAGTTCTGCAATGCGTGACGCAAAAAAATTGCATGTGGTTGAGTATTATTCACTCATATAGAAACAATGTGCATTTACTCATAATTTGTGTTTAAGTAACACATTTCACATTTTGGCAATTGTACATGCAATAGCAATTTATTCTGAAATGTCCTAGATGTGGGTAATTTCTGATACTGTATGGCTTCGTTTGGAGCTTAAATATTTTATTATTCAACACCATCGCTGGTGAAGAAGCCGGGAATGTAAACGTGTAGAACAATCACAAATTTTAAGTAAATTCAGTTTTACTGAATGGTTAGTGAAGTATACTCAATCGCGTGTAACGTTTTATAAGCATGAATACTACTCTACGATCAGTGTGACCAGTTCTTAAATAAGTTTTGTTTGTAATTCAATTCATGACTTTTAATAATAGGCAGTGATGGAAAGTGGCGAATATTTCTGCCGCCGAACTGGAACAAAATTAAAACCAAACGCTCCCGAGCGTCAGAGCGCTAGTTTACTCGCATCTGTCGTGCTCCAGAGTAACTGAAGCTTAAAGTGATTCGCGAACGTGTTCGTAGCTGTTCAGAGTCATATTGTGCTTTTGAGAAAAAAGCTGCTTCCCTCCAAGATTTAGAGCAGTGGTCCTCAGCCTAACTGTTTGGACGGGCCACTCCAATGGTTTCAAAACATGACACGGGCCGCAAGTTATGTAAGATCAGGGTAGACAATCTTTGCCTTCAAATGGAAAAACTCGGCGACGAAGCTGAAGAAAGAATCGTCTGTCACGGATGACTATTTTCTGCAGTGATCCGTCACATAGGCTTTGCGTCATGACGAACAAATAAGCTTCCTACGCTATGGTAGAATCTTCGTTCGGGAGCTCTGTGCTGACAAAAATATCAATCTTGTCGTCGACAGATTATAAGCTTTGTTGGAAAAATATAAAAATAAAGCACAAACAAAAAAAACGCAAAAACGTTAAAACGCGATCTCTAAATCGTCAAGTCCACGCGCTTACTAACAGGGCTATTGTAGAACAATGAGGAAAGCGGGTTCAATTGTGATGGAATTCGTTATTTGGTGCGTAGCTAGCGAATATACAACAAACGAATCCTTCTTTAAGAAAGGGGATCAGAAGGAACTAACATCGTTATTAACTATTTTGGATTGAAGTTGAAAACTTTCGTCGATGATGAAACATCGCCCATTCGAGCAGAGTTGAACACCCTTAGTCTTGTTTACGGCGGATCCAACTTTAGAATGAATCCTATTCGTTCGATTCCATGGCCCACTTTATTTTTCTGGCGTATTAGGGAATGTAAAACGGTTTTCGACCGAAGAAAAGTAGGAGTGATTATTGTGGAAGATGATTTTATTTTTATTTCATCACAATTGCCAACACTGGTGAGGATTCATTTGAACGACTTTTTACGTGACTATAAAGATTTCTGTCTTTATAAACAGGAAGATTTATGGAATTTCCGGCAAAGTAGATGACATGAAATATCTTAATTCACAGAAATATCAATGATTCCTTCAATTTTGTGAATCTTTAAATATTTTCAAACAAGTCAAAATTCAAAACCTACCTAATACATTTATGAAAAATTTCTGAGGTGTCCGGTCTCTTTTCTGAAGACTTGGATACATTGTAAAACCATAAACGCTGAACGGTTCTGGGAAGTGAAGAAATTTTTGGAAGTTTGAGGCTATTTTGAAGTCTTTAGTCTGCCGATACATTTTTTTTATGTTAGACAAAATTCAAGCTATTCCTGAGCAAATAAACAAAGTCCATACCTCATTATTTCCTGCTCGTCAATCAATTGTTGGCCATGTAGAAATTTCAGTAGTCGGTTGCAAGAACATACAAATTCAACCGTTGTTATCAATAATTCACTACTTGCGGGCCACTTCACATTGCTATCCAAAATTTGTTCGCGGGCCGTACAAAACGCTCTCGAGGGCCGCAGTTTGGAGACCACTGATTTAGAGTTTTTGACTATGAACTAGTAGTTTACTGTTGATTTGATGGTTATACAATTAATGTTTCTGTCAAAACCTTTATAAATCACACCTTGCTCGGTTACTCGCGAGTAAACGTTCCCGAGCTTGTTGCTACTTCTTTTGACAGTTCTCCCAAGCAGACGGATGCGGACTCACTCACACCTAGCCAGTTCACGGGTCTGTGATGTTTGTTATGCGTTGGTGAACACTCGTGAGCTGCTTCGTGATGCGAACTTTTCCACCACTGATAGTAGGTGCTAACCACTCCATCATTATTCAAAGTTTTCTATCTTCTTCTGGTTCCAATTTAAAAAAAAAATGAATCTAACGGAACAGTGTTACCATCTAACGAGAACATTGTGATTAATTCGTGGCAGCTTGAAAAGGTCTTCAAGATTGTCTACAATTTTCGGTACATCAGGATGGTCTTTATTTATTAAATCTGTCGTTAGTCTGATTGTCGGTAGTAGAAAAGTGATCATCGTAAAAAGAACGGTCGTAAAAGGATACTATACTAGTATAGTATAGTAATACGTGATAGTATACTCCTGATACATAGACTTGATTTTTTTGGAAATTATTCAATACTGCATTTCGCATTTAGTAAAAGTCCTAGAACACAACACTCATCATTGTTTTCCATTACTTCCCTCTCAAAAGACCTCCACGTTGAACAAACCCAAAACATCAGCATGTCAGCTTGTCCCAACGTAATATTGTTTCCCCCCATACAATTCATTTCACTCGAATCGAATCCGTTGTTGTGTGAATTGCGACTTGATAGGTCTGAACTTTTCCAACCGACGACCGACGACGTGATTTTGTCGCCAACTAGCCCGAGCCCTGTATCAATGAAGAACATCTATCGAACATCCGAATGGATCCTCCTCCTCGGTGCAGTGGTGCCAGATGCGCAGATTTATCTGTAATTACACAGAATTTTTCCTTAGATCAGAGAAGTTTTTAAGATTTATCTACAATTATTTGTCAATTACATATTTTAGTATAAGGTACCCCGGGGCAAGTGAGAATCCGGGGTAAGTGGGGCGTTTCGTCATAGCTCAACTAGGAAAAGTTTTTCATGGGGCTATTCTTCTAGAAAGTTGAAGATACAATGACAAGGAATGTATTTAGTACTAAACATATTGTTATTTTTATTACCATGTGGTTCATGTAACAGTTGTCAGTTCAGCGCCATTTTCAACTTGCATGATAAATTGTGACAGGTTTCACGTCTTGCATTGACTCGCAAAAAATAAATGTGTTTTAAATCGAATTTCCATCAGTAAGCTATATTTTTAAGTATTACTACAAGCTGCTAACGATAAACCAGTATTTTGTTTTCATTTCATATGAAATTTTCGATGGTCTATCTTACCCCAAAATATAGTTGTACCTGGGGTAAGTGGGACCTATCAAAACAAAAACCAGAATCAAAACTTTTCGTATACGTTTCATACATTTTCCTAGAGAGTAGCACTTAAACATTCAAACAAATGGTTTTTATAAAAAAAGATCAACCTCAAATTACATAACTGCATAAGAGGGAGAAGAAAAGTGTTATTATTCTTAATTTTTTATTTTTGAAATACGACTTCAAAATTGAACAAACACACAGCTGAAATTTGAAATGCATCATGATAATTTTATATTTTATTTGAACTTTATTTGTCATTTCTACCAAGTTAAGTAGTGATAGAAAACAATTCCATCCCATAAGGTGGTTTTCTGCCATGCATATAAATAATAACAAAACATATTTATAATTTCGTCAATTATTGATTGTTTATGTGCTACATTTTAATTAACAACTTATAAATGATATATTTTATTTATTTATTTATTTATTTCGTCAATCAAATTGTAGACTACATGTTTGCTTAATACTATGTTGTATTATATCTAAGGGAATTAAAATATTGCCTAAGCTTCGTTCGCGACATGGTCAAATCAATTTCTGTGTAATGCTGGTTATAAAGAGACATCATTTGATTTATTGGGCCGAACTTGGCATAATTAGTTCGATGATTGTTTGATGCGAACAAATTCCGATTCCTCAACTGTCTGGCGGGCGTGTAGAAATTCAAACTAGATAAGATATTGGTGGAATCAATACGATGCGATACTATATCATTGACAAATGAAATCATGGCTAATTCGCGACGCTCCTTTAAAGTTTGGATGTCAATAAGCATGCATCGAGCCTCGTATGATGGCAGTGGAAACGTTGTCCAGCCTAATTTGCGTAAGGCATATAAAAGAAATTGCTTCTGTACTGATTCGATTCTATCCTCATGTGTTTTCATATGTGGGGACCACACAATACTACAATATTCTAAAACTGATCTTACATAAGCAATGTACAAGGTTTTAATCGTATATGGATCCCGAAAATTGAAGCTAAAACGCTTAATAAAGCTTAACATATTGGTTGCTTTGTGGACAATAGTATTATAATGGTCAGTAAATGTAAGTTTAGAATCTAATATAACACCTAAATCTCTAATCTTATCGCACCTTTGAACGTCTTGATTTTCTAAAAATACAGTAATCTGTGGTGTATTACGTTTTCTGCTATATGTGATTAGATTACATTTTTTGACGTTTAATTTAAGTAAGCTTTTACTACACCATTTATCAAATATACTTATTTCATTCAGATAAATGTCGCTCTCTTTTTTGCTATTGATTTCCATAAAAAGTTTCATATCGTCAGCATAAATAAGAATTTTAACATGTTTTATCACATATGAAATATCATTAACAAACAATATGAATAACAATGGGCCTAAATGTGAACCTTGGGGAACTCCTGATGTAACATGAACAGGTTTGGATAGTTTTCCCTCAAATCTTACTATTTGTTGGCGATCTGTTAAATACGATTCAATCCAGTTGAGGAGTTTCATTGCAATTCCCATTTTATTTAGCTTGAAAATCAACATAGGAATATCTAATCTGTCAAATGCTTTACTAAAGTCGGTGTAAAGTGATTCGACGTGGTTACCTCTATCCATTGCATTTAAAGTGTAATTAACAAATTCCAAAAGGTTCGTTGTAGTAGAACGACCTTTAAAGAAACCATGTTGTACATTCGTTATCCTATGTTTTATTTGGCTAAATACTTTTTTATTAATGATTGATTCAAATAGTTTTGGAATGGATGAAATAATAGCAATTCCACGATAATTTCGAATATCAGATTTTTTACCAGACTTGTAAATGGGTATAAGAAATGACCTTTTCCATTCTTTTGGAAATCTGCCCTTCTCAAGTGACATGTTGAACAGCCAAAATAATGGTGCTGTAAATTCATTGGCTAAGTTTTTCAGTAAAGCAGGTGGGATTCCGTCAGGCCCTGATCCTTTGGTGGAATCTAAATTCTTCAGTCCTGTTAAAATATCTTGTACCTGTATTTGACTAACGCCGACATCGGTTGTAAAATCAGGAAAACTTGAAAAGTGTTCAAAATCACGGTCATTATCCGAGAAGTTTGTATAAGTCTCTTGGAAAAAATCAGCAAAGAGATTGCAAATATCATTTTGATTATCTGCTACTTTATTATCCAATGTCATTTTAGATGGAAAGTTGTTAGACTTCATCTTAGTTTTAACATAATTGAAGAAATTCCTAGGGCAAGATTTTAAATCATTTTCAATTTTTGCGTTGTACTCTTCAAGTGCAGTGGATATGGCCTGATTAAGTTGGTTGACAATATACAAATAATTTTCTAAACTTTCTTGAGTTTTTTGTTGTCTGTAAATTTTATGAGCCTTTTGCTTACGATTTTTCAAATTTTTTATTTGCTTATTAATCCAAACAGGATTTTTTGACCCATTCCTACGACGTCTCCGCAAGAGTGGAACTTCCATCTGAATAATTTCCGACAAAATTGAATAAAAACCCGTAACTGCATACTCCAAATCTTCCTGATTTTTCAAAACGGATTGCCAATCTATTCTATTCAATTTCTGTTTGATGCCGTTATAATTGGCATTTTTATAATCAAAGAAATTCTCAAAGTCATAGTAGTCGGAATTATGATAATTATGAACAAAGATTGAGTACTCGATAGCTGTATGAAACGCTTCATTTTTCCATAGTGGAGAAAGAGATTCGTTCACACAGAAATCTTCCATTATGTTTGAGAATAAGAAGTCCAAATAACAGTTTTGTCGGTTTTTCACATGATTGATTTGATTTAAACCTAAAAATGCAGCTCTTTCAAAAATAAGTTGTAATGATTCGTTTTCACCAACAACCGGCAGCAGAACATTTTCGTTTTCGGAATCACGAATAAAATCAGCATTACGCTGATTAAAGTCGCCATAGATATGCACTTTGATTTCTGGAGAAAACTGCGACAAAATTTCTTCAGCGGTTTGAAAGAAAATTTCATATGATAATTTGCAAGCATGGTCTGGCGGAAAATACACAGAAGCAAATATATGTGTTTCACCGGCGATATGTGCTTTAACCCATACGTGTTCAAACTCTTTATATTTTGATGAAACAATTAATTCTGAATTGAATTTCGAAGATATTGCAATGAGAACTCCCCCACCAGACATTCTTTGGGTAAGAACCAGATCGCGATCATCTCTAAATACATTAAAATCGTTACCAAAAACTTCTTCACTCTTAATTTTTTCGTTCCAACTAGTTTCAGTACCCAAAACAACCGAGAAGGATGAAGTTACTATTCTTTTATAAATTTCGTTCATTTTTGATGCACTCCTCATGCGATTGAAATTTTGGCAATATACCAAAATTTCGGTAGCTTCTGAAGAAGTTTTTGGAAACACACCCCTTTGCACAGCATTACTTGAAATTCCAGATCCTTCATTAGACACATCGTTATTATTTAAAATATTACCTAGAACAATTTGTTGAATATTACCCACTATTGGATCGTCATGGTCTACGTCTGGAGACTGCGTCAGGTTGAGCGTAAACGGCTGAGAGGTCATCAGGTCCTGGTGAGCATCGGTTTCTGCACAATTATTGTCGTCATAATTTGCTTCCTCTGGAGAGAGCGTCAGTTCTGGCGAAAACACGTGTGTCTACACGGGCACTCTACGTAGGATGATGGAGTTGAAAAAGTTCCTTGTGGCATGTTTCGTGAAGTTGTGGGGGCGCTTGGTTGGTAGGGATTCATGGTTTCCCTTTTTTCAAATTGTATCGTTGGTTGGTAGTTTAGCGGTGGACGTGAAAACTGATTTTTTGCTGCTGCAAGTAGCTCACGATCGGGTGGAAGGTGTAAAGAGTTTGCATTATTAGCATTGGCATTCCTGCGATTGCCGAAAACAGTACGGCGGGAGTTCATAGAATTTAAGCGGAGAGGAGTATTGACAGAACTGTTGTTGTAAACGTTGTTCACATTACCACCCAAACTGTTGGTTGTAGCTTTGCGTGTCACGTTCCGCTTACGTCGCCTTCTGGCCTTCTCGGCCTGCTTTTGCTGATTCAATCGGTGGAGTTGGCGTTTGTCGTATTCCGCCCAATTCGCTTTCCACACTTTCCTCGTGCCTAAGAGTCGCCAGCCAGAGTTGTCTTCTTTGTTTTTATTTGATTCAGAATTTAAACTGGGCGGTGAACCTGCGGTACCGGAACTCAAACCAGAGTTTACATCAGCAGTTTCAGCCAACTCTTGTAATAGGCTTGGCGGTGACTCATCTTCCGCAAATCGGTCTCTGCAAATGCTAGCATTGTGTTCGTTGCAATGAGCAGCCATCTCAATGGTTAGGCTACTCAAAGACTGAACCTCGGTACAGATCTTTTTTAATTCATCAGTCAGATCTACCGTCAAAGCCTCTACAAAATCTTCAATATGTTGTTTTGAAGATTTCATTGAAATATCTAATAGACCAGTCAAATGGTTTTTTAGTGCAATCAAATCGTTGCTGGGCATATCATTCCTATATTCTGATGAATGCTTTTCGGCCACACGCGATAATACCGATACAGCATTTGACACGCTCGCCGATGTGCTATTATTAATGCACAACACCGATTCCTTCAGTTGATGCTCAATTTGGTCAAATAAATCCCCCATTGCACTAAGTTTTTTAAGATCGGCGGCTACTCGAAGATTGGCGTCAGTTTGTGCTCTAATTGAATCGATTAGCTGCTGCTGTTGATGGAGCACTTTGCGGGTGTCAATTCCAGTTTTCAAATTATGCTGGCAATCGCCGCATAGAGGTACCATATATGATAAAACAAAACACGAACACGTTTAATTCCTCTTTACGCTTTTATTGAGGAATTTTCTGTTAATATTAAATGTGAGGTAACATACTATTAAATAAAGGGTTTCTTCCTAAAACGTAACGTATTTTATGGTTGATCCCTTATGTACATCAAATATGTACTTAAAATTAAAAATCTATGACTTATTAATCCTATCATTGTAATGCTTGACTTACTGATGCGGATTGACGCATGAAACTGGATGTGTCCCACTTGCCCCGTTTAGCGAGGCAACTGCGTCCAATGGCTCATGCTAAAACTTTCTTCCAAGGTTTTCACAATTTCGAAATTATTCGATTAGTTTCATGCACACACCAGCAAATATGTTGCCAAAACGTGATTGTGTTGTTGGATTTGAAAAATATTGACATATGCAAATGTTATTGAACAATTTGTTTGAACTATCGTTTTTTTCGTTCCCACTTGCCCCGCGGTACCTTAAGTAATAAGTTTGCATGAACAATTGTTAATATATCTATATCTATATATTGTTAATATATCCAATATAAAGTTGATGAGTGGTCAAATGTCACTTACAAACTCTTTGGATTGAAAACTTGTTCCATAACAAAGTTAAATCTCGTTTATTCGTCGCAACAAAACCCATCAAACCATCGATGGCGAACAATATCCCATCAGTCGGAATTGAAGGCAAATTGGCGCAGCTTGATGTCTACACTCTTCGAAAATTTCGTGTAAATTTGGATCTATTAAGATGCACATAAAAGAAGCGAACATTTGGACACAAATTCACATCCGTTCTTAAAATTACATCATTGTCAGAAACCAAAAAAAAATACACGACATGACGTAAAAGTAAGTTATTCACACTTACTTTCACGCCATGTCGTGTATGGCTTTTGCTTCCATCAGTTTCAATGGCGGCTTCGTTAATACGATGACATTGGTGAAGATTTTTACGATAATTGAAAAATTGAAGCTCTCGACGAGAAGAAAAACTTACCATTTAATAGTGAAACTGCTAACTCTCTCGTTGTGTGTTCTCTGAAGAAGGATGCAACATTGTAAATATCCAATATCCACACTCAAACTAAACTTCAAAAGCAGTATTCTAGGATATTTGGTGGTCTGGAAAATTATAACTTTACTCTCACTGCTTCAATGTGGTTTTTCGGGCACGAATTCAAGATGGGACATTCCCCATCCCCTGATACACTAACATTCACTTCCGTCCCTATATTGTGATTTCTAATGCATTTTTGCTTACTCCGTGTGAATAGAAATAAAACTATTCATAAAATTTAATTGCCACATCAGCCGAAATAAAACCGAACGATGCTCATTCAACTTCACTTCGAATCCTCCACTTGTTAAAAATCATGCACTTTCTAAATAAATTTTCGTCCGAGTAAACACCCAACGCAGGAAAAATTGCGACTTTTCCTCTTACGTAGCGATGAAGGGATATATAACTGCTGAATTCACGATAACTCACATATTGTGTTTGATTTTTCATTACATTTTAGAGGGAAAAATAAGAGAGAAAAAACTTTACTCGCGACGACTTGCACCGACTTGCTCCGACCACGTTTGAAAACAGACTTGATTGTTTGCATGACGCTGTCATCAGAATCAATGATCATGTAAATTTACGCCTTAATATCCATGAAATTGAATCATGTATTGAATTTCCATAGCATAAGGCATTTAAATTCAAATTTGCTCAATTTATTTCAAATGTTATTGTAAAAATAGGTTAACGACCAATTAAATTTTATGATAAATCAAAAGAGACATAAAATGAGGTCATAGTTCTGTTTGAGTCAACAAAAAATAAAGCATTACAAGGTTTACGTCACACGTAAAACTCATTATTTTTAAGAGTGTAGTCCATACGCCCTCGAACAGCCATTCGGTTGCCATCCAGAAAGTAGGTGCCCAACATCATCCAGCAGAAGCAACACAAGTGTCATCCGAGACGAGGCTACGTTTTGACACGTCCATCCAAGGCCTATCGCAGTACAGTCAGTGGGTCGCGCGCTTCATTTTATCCCCCACAGGATGCCATCATAGGAGGGCTAAGAATCCACGTACATGGCAAAATGTGCCTACTTGCTCGAAAGACTTGCGTAATATTGTTACGATTGGCACGGAGAAGCACACTGTGGTACAACATTGTATTTACTTTAGAGTCCTGATTTCCTGTCTCTGTTATCGGGTTGATATCGGGAAATTAAATTGTGGGTATCCTGCGGCGACCATGGATTCTAGGGCGAAATACCATTTTCAAGCTGTACAGAATTGACAACTTGTTGCGTGTGCGGTTATCAATGGTTGCAAATCATTTGTTTGGACAAAACAATAGTTGGCTTAGAATTTCACTTTAAGGTGAAGATAAATCGAAGCCAAACCTCAAATTTTCAAGAGCACGGATCTGGAGAACCAAACATCTGTTTGAGCTGAAAACTTAATCGATTGGTCACTCGCTGGTGGTGACTAATCGATTAAGTTTTCAGCTTAAACGGGTGTTCGGTTCTCCAGATTTGTGCTCTTGAAAATTTGAGGTTTGGCTTCGATTTATCTTCACCTTAAAATATAAGGTACACCTTATACTTATAAGGTGTACCTTATATTTCAAGTTTGAATTCTAAACCAATTAATTTTGGTTGTACAAATGATTTGCAACCATTGATATCGTTCTACTTTACTCAAATCAGCTCTCGTGTATTTATTCCTTCTTCTGTAACCAGCGATATAGTTGCAAAGAGTTATCATGGATGATTCCGGGTCATTTGGCCGAATGCCATTTGGCCGAACGCCATTTGGCCGAAAGAGTCATTTGGCCGAACGCCATTTGGCCGAATGCCGTTTGGCCGAAATTGAAAACACAAGGGAACTACACTTAGCATGGATTTATGATGAATTACAATGAACTTATTCAGCTTATTCATAAAAAAGATAAATCATCATTGATATACATAAGCTTTTTAGTGTTAGTTGAAGAAACAGTCAGTGCTGAAAGATGCCAACTGCTTAGTTCACTTCGATGCCAGCGGTAATAGCCACCAGCAGATGTTTTAGCATCGGGTCTGTAGTAAGCTTTTGACAGTAATTAAAACGGTTTAAAACATTTTCGTTCTTCTGCTGGATCGGCTTGCTTCGATCTCTCGAACCGTAATATATGTCATAATTCTGGCATCAACAAGTCTTGGCTTCTTTTTTTCAAAATCGAGAAACAGTGTGCTTCATTGACGTAAATGTTCGTCGAGTCGTTAATTGCTATACTCAAGCAACGGTGCAGTGTTCAGTTCTCATGTTGTAATCTTAATCTTGGAGGCGAATAACATCTCACCTAAGTTAACCCTTGAGCTAAAAAAATATGTTTTGAATTAAATTTATTAAAAGCTTTAATTCCAATAACTATGAAAAATATTTTTCTCTTGAAAGAAAAGCCTATGATCAAAAGAAGGAAAAATCTCTTACGAAAATTTAAGCAAGTGTAATGCATACAATCATTTCATCAGTACAACTACAAAGAACTACCGATTATTTAAAGAAGGAAAAAATCCCAATTAAAATATAAGCTAAACTATTACCGATAATAATGGAACCAGTATAACTCGAAAGAATAGGAGAGGAGTCTTTATTTAAAAGAAGGAAAAATTTCTGATGAAATTATTAAAAACACTTGAAACTTTATTACACCATTGGTAATCCAGTGGCATTTCAATCATCACCTCAAAGTCTTGACGCGAAGTGTGTTGTTCACAGCTTCGTCCTGAATAAAAGGTTCGATGTTATCATTCTCTTGGAGCTCATATAGTGGCAAACATGACGTCCTGTCACATCATAAAAACCGACATAGTAATTAGCTTATCAGTTATTGGGTCACACTTATGAACCCTATACATCAGCGTTGTAGCATTTTTTTTGTTCATGATTCGGCCAAACAGCATTCGGCCAAATGACCCTTTCGGCCAAATGGCATTCGGCCAAACGGCGTTCGGCCAAATGGCCGGACACCTCATGGATAATTGATTTAAATTGAAATATTCGAACACACACTAAGGTTCTGGAGTTTTCTAATCCTTTCATATGAAAATAATTAAATCTAAAAAAACATTAAAAGTTTTAGGTATGTGAAACTGAAAATTGTAAAATAAAGTCGCAATTTCTTCAGAAGAGCTTCTGAATATAAATTTACTGTTAGATGAACAGTACTAACGATCATATTTTTATATCCTTTCAGGTGAGCATAATGAAGCCATTATTGATGACAATCCCACAGTTTAGAATTTTATAAGATTCGTTGGTAAGTATTTATTATTTTTTAGATTTTCAGTCTGCGACATTAAGGTGGGCTTCGTGGCCATGCGGTTAATGTTACCATGCATTTAGCCGCATCACGTCAAGGGGTCAGTCTGGAAAACTTTTCGTGAGGAACGCATTCTGGCTGTGCCACTGGGCGTTTCATGCTAGTCCGTTGTCTAGTGTGGTCCTTCAAAGGACAAATCGTCCACTGGAATCACTACCGTGTAGGTGTATTTTTAAGGTGAAGGCTAAGATGATTTATGAGTAAAGGAATACTTTTCATATGTTGCCGTTTATCCCATTCAATATTGTTACAAATAAATTTATTGTGATTAGTGCGAATTGTAATTAATCAACACATTTTTTTCTTACTTATTGCTCCCAAAATTCCCCAATTTTGAATTTTTCGTTCGTGGCTTTTAAAGGGTTCAGAGAATTCTTGGATCAATATCTTCCAAATTTTTTTCGTACAATTCTTCTAGAAATTTTTCCTACTGGAGTTCTATTATTAGTTATTGTACTTTTTTTTAAAGTAGACCTATTCATATTTGAAAAATTTCTGGAAGTCTACCAGTCAAGCAGTATTCTGAATAATCATGCTAAGAACAATGTCTGGTCAAATTTTCAACACTCAAAAATGTGTTATCCTTATAATAAATCTTCAAGCTGTTTAGTAGAATACCTATAAGTAGATGAAAAAACCGAATTTAGTACTATACCATTTAATTCCACTAGAGTTTGTATCCTTTGACAGATACGCATATTCCGACCTCAACTGTAAGGCCGTCTTCAGTGTCGTGTACTAAACTTCTTATTTCAAAGTTTAAAAAATCATAACTACCATGCGGAAAATTAAAATCACTTGCTTTTACCAATGTTTGAGAGCTAATTGGGTTGTTTAGTGATGAAAAATTCACAGTTCTTTGTAGCTTGATCGAAAGAGCACATTTTTCTAAGTGTAACACGATTTTATTGCGCTTCATTATCTTAATTTTGATTACTATATGATTGAAAAAGATTTCATTACGTCGACTCAATGACATTTCAATTTACATAATGACAGCTCATCCCGAAGTAAAATTTGCCGAGGGGTGATTCAAACGCGATTTCCATACTAAATTCAAACGTGTTTTAAAAATAGTTCCAGGGCACGGAAAGTTATGAAACTTTGTATTCTGGCTCAGTTTGTAACGTAGAATCAGAATATGTAAAAAACAGGATACCCCTAAACCAGCCAATTCTGTTAGCATGAGCATGAGCATAGATGACCATACAATTCGTAGTTGTTATTCCGTGATTGACCAGAACAATCGAAGTTGCACAGAGATTTGATGAATGGGGCTTAGGATTAGCTTACCATTCTCAATGTGCACAAATCGAGAGCTCAAACTTTAGAAGTCAATAGTGGCGCTGGTCACGTCCATACGGTCATCGGGAAAGGGAAGGAATGTTAGTTAGACCGCCATTGTTACTAGAGACCGAAGAATTTACTGCATCTTTACAGTTGTCATGGAAAGGATATTGGGCTGGTGGGATAAGGAGTCACCTTTAGTTGGTGATGCGATCCATGATATATTCACGCCTAACCGGATTCGCGATATTATTCGATACATGCATTGTACGCCGAATAAGTGTTCTTCGTTCGCCAAAGCTAGGCTAACTCAGTCGAAATGGCAGTTAGCGTAAACATTCACAGTAGAATGAAGGAGAGGCAGATACAAAATAACCATTGAAGTTTAAGTGACTTGGTGACAATGTTGATTTCTGAGTGAAGCGTGATCAGTATTGTTTTAGAATTGCACCACGGATTTCACCAGAATGTAAGTTAGGATTTTTTTGAAAATCTTGTGCAGAATTGTAAAACAATGCCAACCTCATTGTTCTAAGAATCATGCTCAGAATTATTTCTAATTATCTGTCACAATGACACCAAGGACCATGCGAAAACCATGTTAAAGTTTTTTTGTACCCCGAATTACTTGAGAATCCTATCTGCAATTCTGTGTAATCCTGTTTAAAATCCTGTTACATTCCTGTTCAAGATTTGGTGAGAATCCAACATAAGTTACGATTATGTCGAGTATTGAGCAGTTATTAACTTATATATGCAATTCATTGTGATATTCCTGTATGATTCTTCTTCAAGATTATATTAAGTTAATATTCAATATTCTCTGTAGATATTTATCGGAATTTTGTTGGCACGCGGATTTGGCTGTGAGGCAGCTATTTTTCTTCAAGTTCAGTTGAAAAAAAAAACAGTTTTGCCTGTCAATTAGTCAGCGTAGGAATAGAAGCTATGCTTGTAATTCTCATTATTAAATAATAAGTTTATTTAAGAAAATTTTCTGGATTTTTCTTAACAAATCGATTATCTCAAATTGGATTTATGCGTAAAACAGTCCTAAGGGTTTACTTCAAAGAAGTTTTCGTAGAGTCTAGCGCTTAAAGAATTCGTTTTAAATTCATAACAACAAAATGAATAATTTTAGAAGAATTGAAAAATCACTTAATCGAAATTTCATCTTAATTAAAAGAAGACCGCAGAACAAAAAACATCAATTGCAATAAACCAATACTTTGTTGTCTTTCTTAGTTAGTAAGATAGTGGTGGATAAATCCACCACAGTTTCGTAAAATTATTGAATTATCAATGCTATTAAAAATTTTAGAAGAAAATATCAAATAATTGTTGAATGATAACACCAAAAATTTCGATCAAGAATATTAAGTTTGCAACCCAATAAGCGTTATAGGACTGCAAAAAATGTTGAAAGTGATTCAGGAATCCAATTTTGTATTATTATGTCCACGAAGAAAGACGTTCTCTAGGATAGTTCTTCAAAGTTATGCCAAGTGCATCACTCATTTTGGTGCTCATTGAGGGTAAGCGCCCTTGGCGGGGGTAAATTGGAAATATTGGGATTTTTTTAACAATTTAAGTATTGATGGAACATCCGTTAACGCTCTTTAGAGCATATGAATTTCTCTTGAAGCGATTTTTTGGTTTTCAAAGATAACGGATAAAAAACCTAAGAGTGCTATCGAAGCATTTAGTTGCTGATGGAACCATATATGTCACAATTGGCAATTCCACATTTTATAGATTCATCAGGCGTTGGGCATGATCTACATTATATTTTTGGATAATGAATAAAGCTAGAGCGTATATTCTGAAAATCGTTATAAATATTTTTTTTTAAATGTGTATAAAAGCGTACACATAATACAAATTTATACAAAAATGGTTGAACATAACAAACTCTAGGCCTCTATCCCAATTTCATTACGTTTTACCGGAAATGCTTTAAAAAAGGATTTTATAAATAAACCAACCGTTCGTATAAAACAGTTCCTAATTTTTAAATTTGGAGAAAAAATCAACTAAATGATCAGAAAACAAATTGTATAATTCATCTTTATGTTTTGCTCTTGTCTCTAGATCATTCTCAGCCAGTAGCGTTGCTAGGGGGGTGCGGTGGATGCGGTCCGCACCGGGCCCCGAGATCATAGGGGCCCCAAAATTGCAGTGCGGATTTCTCATAGCATTGAAAGTTTGACCTAGCCTGACAATTTGTATGTTCTCAAACTAAAAATAAGTATAATAAGCATAGGTTTTGAAGGAGATTTAGATCAGCTATGTACATTCATTATCCCGCATTTTAAATACTTAATGGCTAGATTTAGAACCAGCAGAGGGGCCCAGAGGGATCGTCGCTTCGGGCCCCCCATTCTAGGGGCCTCCACAAATATTTGTTGTTGTTAAATCGATTGGGCGCATGAAAGAACTGAGCCTTCGAAAAGGGCCGCCTTTAGCTAATCCTAATGTGGATACTTAAGTAGGCTCAGATACCTTTTTTTAAATGTCGAGTCTAATTACGACTTTGGATTTATAAATATTTACTTCATGAATTTTGATTTTTAATTAAATCTACCTTAGTTTGTTGGCCTCCAAAAATCTGGAGCATTGGTGAGCTTTGAGCTTGAGGCAATCAAAATTCCTTTTTTTTTTTGATCATCCAAAAATACATACCAAAAAAAATCTGAATTTATTCTCGGGTGGCTTTACATAATTATTCAGGATATTTCTTTTAAAAAATCTCCTGGTTATTTATATGAAATTATTCAATGAATTTTACCAATTTTTTTGTAAAACTTATTTTGAGAACCCTCAATGTTTCGTAATATTTCTTCCAAGAATTTGTTTAGAAATTCTTTCAGGATTTTTTACAGAAATTTCAATTGGGTTTCTTCAGAACAAACATTAGCAACAAATTCAGGGATCTTTTTCCAGTGCTATCGTGTGAAGAATATGCTGAGCAATGCAACCTGGAATTTTTCAATTAATATCTGAAAGAATTGCTTCGGGCGAAAAACCACTATAAAATAGCTAGTAATAATCGTTTTTGCTTTCCGATATGGGCGTCAATTAATTAAGGGGTTTTAAAAATTGCCTCAGAGATTCCGAAAATGATCCTGGAAGATTGCATATAGGAATCGTTCAAGGAATTTGTCAAGGTTTCAACCAAGAATTTTATTGAGGGGACTTCTAAGAATTTTCCCCTAAAAAAACAACTGAAGGGTTTTCTTGGTGTACCTTGGTCAAGCTCGAGATTTTCCCGAGTACTTCTTTACCAATGCAATGACTCCAAGGAATCTTCCACGAATTATACCTTTTTAAATATACCCATAAAGATTTAACTGAGGGTTTTTTGATATTCATAATAGAAGTTTGCGAGAATTTCTCAGATGATTGGAAATCATTTTGGATTTCTCCTTCATTGTTCCCTGGGAACTCTTCTTCATAACTATAGGGTGTCCGTAAATTACAAAACAAAATATGTAAAAGATTATCTCTCATTTAAAACAATAAAAATCTATGACGATGCATGTATTTTAACCCTCTAATACCCAATCCCGCCTTTAGGCGGGGTACACTTTGGATTTTTGTGTATTTTTTCGTAGCTCGGAAATCAAAATGATTTTATTTTTGGCTTAAACCTTGACTCATAACACGCATATGAGGAAAGTTTTTTATGACTTTTGAAACTTTTTTGTATATTTGAAAATTGTTTGAAAAATTGTATTCTTATATAACCTACAAATGCCTGGGGTTTATTTAACGTGAAATATAAAAAAAAATATCTTTTATATTTTTATACTTTTAACCGATAACAGAAGAAGAGCTTGGTGGTATTAAAATAATGTCCAACCTGTTTTTCCGTTGATTACATAGAAAATAAAAAATCAAAAAAATATTTAAAATTCATTATTTTAAAAAGTACCATAAAAATAAGAATTTTATAATTGCCAACAATAAGTAACTAGAAGAGACTTCAATAAAAAATGAAAAAGGATAAAGATGTTCAAAAATAAAAATTAAAAAAATCAAAAATCAAAATTCATAGAAAAAAAAAATCATTGCCCAAAACGGTTTTAGATAATTCAAAATGATATTTAGATCGAAAATAAAATTTTGGGTTTCAGAGGGTGATACATCTACGAAATAGCGAAAAATACAATGATGGGTCATTTCAAAATTATTACTTTTTACTGAGATAAACAAATTGAAATTTATTGGAGACATTTTTTTGAGGGGTGCTAGCCATATTAGATATAATTTCTATAAGATGAGTTCGAATATTCTTTTTATGATTGAAATGTTCAACAGAATCTTGGCTGTAGGACAGACTGGAAACAGAAAATTATTCAGTTTAAATCCATTGAGATCGAATGGCTTTTCTCTTCCATCATAAGGCCCGAAAAACGGCGTTCGTTAAAACAGCCCAACACGATTGGGTAGGATTTTACAAATATTTGAAATCAAAAATGGGTCAAATTCGTTGCTTGAGAATATAATATTAAACCATGTAGGAATGCTCAATGTATCTATTTCGGTTGCATAGAGGCATGTCTTCAAATTTAGTACGGATAATATGCGGATACCCTGTACGAGAAGTTCTTCAGGCGATAAAAGCAGAAATTTCCCCAGGAACTCCTGCTAGTTTTTTTTATCAAGAATTCTTTCAAATATTCCTGCAAAATGTCTTCCAAGACTGCTATTACAAGGAGTTTTTTTTATCCAAGAATTTAGAGAATTTCGATAGAGTTCTAGTAGTTCCAAAATTTTACTTCAGAAGAATCTGTTTATTTTTTTTTTTCTTCAAGGTATATTCTAATTTTTTTTCTTAGGGTGCCTTTATGAATTTTGCTGGGAGTTCCTCATAAATAAAAACATAAAAAATTAAGGATATTATCTTGATTGCCTCCTAAATGTGCACAAAAAAAACACAACAACGAATTTGTCCAATGATTGCACCAGATATTTACCGATGAACTGTTCCAAATGTTTTTCACGAGTTTTCAAAGATATCAAATATAAATAACCGTAAGCATACTACTAAATACCGTACAACATACAGTAATGTATCCAAGAGTATCTTTAAAGATCTTTTTAAATAAAAATAGATAGAAGCTTTATATACACTTATATTATTTCGTCGACCTCAACAAAACGAATAGCCGAGATTCCAACAGCTGAGAATCCGGTACTTTTCCATACCGAATATCGGTTATTAGTTTACCGAGATTTCCGCAATCCAAGTTTTTTATCGAGATTTCGGCAATCGCTATCGACATTCGGTATACGTTTGTCGAGATCTCGGTAAAAAAATTCCGACATATCAGCTGTTGGAAGTGTGTGTATATAGGGTGCCGGTGCCATTAGTGGACTACCTGAGCTATAAAAAATCATAACAAAATGATTGAACGCCTTAACAGAGATTTTTTGGCGTCAACAGAAAGATTTCAACCTCTACTATATGGGAAAATATAAATAGAGTGATAAAACTATTTTTTTTAACATAAAATCGCTTGAGCCACTATTGGTACACGTATTCCAGTAGTTGCGCTAGTGCTCCAGTAGTAGTAGTAGTAGTAGTAGTAGACGTTCGGGAGTGATACAAAGAATTTTAACAAAATGGTAAATTTTTACATACATTTAACATTTTTCCCTCGGAACAACAATTAATATCTTTTGAATGAAGCATAAAGATCATCTCTAGGGCTTTTCTTCATTTTTATACATACATTTGGAAAACTGCTTCCATCCGTTGATCCACTACTGGAACACGACGGCAACTACTGGTGCAAGGGAACAAATTTTTGGCGTAAACTTATTTATTTATATGGCTTTTTGATAAAATACAAAGCTGAAAGTTGGCAAATCAATTAAACTGGAGGCGATCTATCCTCCAAAAATAGCGTCGTTTTTATCGAAAAATGTACGTTTTATTCCATAGTCCAATCTACTGGTACATTACAACCATTGGTACCGGCACCCTACATATTTTTTTAGGTTCCACAAGAAGTTGAAACGAAAACGATTTCTTGGCCGAAATTGTAATTTTTACCGGCAGATTATTTTTGAACCTTTAACCCCTCTTCCAGCAGCTTCATTTTTTTTACCGCTAAAAATATTCAAATCATGATAACTCTTTGGTTCTCAAAATTTTTGCATCATTTTTTCACAAGATCACAAAACATTCTTTTAAATTAAGATTAAAATTCCTTAGGGACCGACGAGTAGCCATAACCCACGTGAATATCTCAGGATACAGAATTTTTATTGTATTTGGATGTTCATTCCACGGAATAATACATTAATGCGAGTATGTTGTGAAAAAATGAAGCAATTTGGTGCAGCTGTCTTTGAGTAATGAGCATTTCTGTTTCTGGTACCACGCTGGATAAATAAAGATCTTGAAAACTCAAAAAACCTCATATCGTGATTTCCAGATTTCTCCAAGAATATTGAACCGATTTGTATGATTTTTTCAGAGTAGATCCTTATGACCTGGTTTTGTATAGTACACAATTTATTTCTTTGATAAATTGACCTTAAACAAAATGGCCACCAACGACATTTTATATGGAGCATGTCGGTCCTCCAAGGAACACGGAATATCTTCAAAACCAGATCACCAATGATTATTATCGACACGGATTCTTAAATTAGAAGAGTTTTTTGAAATCTTGTGAAAAATGGTGCAAAAATATCGAGAAACAAAAAAGGTATCGCGATTTGAATATTTTTTAGCGGTAAAAAATTAGGCTGCCGGTAGAGGGGTTAATCACGATTTTTTTTACAATTACTGATGGTACGTGTGAACTCGCTAATAAAATACATATCTTTCAAACCTCTTTTCGAGGGACCCCTAAATCTACCTCCGCACAGGGCCCCAAAACTCTAGCTACGCCACTGTTCTCAGCAAATAAAAAAACCGAGACTTGTCCCCTTAACACTACATTTTAGGATTGAAATGTAACAATGACTAATCAGTGTTCCTTTGATTACTATAACATCATGTTCTATTCGTTTGAAGCAGTCAGGACTAGGGTTCAGTGGTAGATCATTACCCAGTCCGAGCAACATTCTTAACTCGAAATCAAACCAGTGTTAGGAGCCTATGAACAAACAAACATTAAACAATAAGTTGTGTATAAAACATTTATTCATTCATAACAATGGATCCTTAATGACATCCGCCGCCTTATAATAGTAACATAAAATAATACATTCAGTGCTAGAGATTTCGTTGATATACAGTTGTTTAAAATGAGCAATATATATGTACTGTGGATGGTTAAATTAAAGCAATCAAATTTCACTGACACTCAATAAGGCGCCAAAATCAAAAACAACCACGATTGACTCGTATGGACCTGAGTATAGGCAAAAATACTTAATCGGATTATTTTTTTTGTCGGTTTACCGATACACATTTCTAGTTTCTAAAAGTGGTCAAAGGAACTCGGGAATATTACTGTGTTTAGAATTATTCCTGTGGGTCACTGGGTCAGGCCAGCCATTTTTATTTGCATAAATCATTCAGATATGATATTTAGCATTAGTAATGAAGAAGTTTGGACCGCTAATAATGTTCCGGATATGGCCAATCGAACTTAATGCTCTGATGAAACAGTTATAGATGGCTATTGATGGATAATAAACCGTTACAATTCTCGTAAAGTAGATATCAAACATAATAGTTCACCAAAGGATATTTCCATAAGCTTAGCACATATGTTAAGATACAAATTTGCTTCTTTGTAGTAAATTTAAGGCGTCCAGAAGACTCTGAAATGGCTATTTGTAGGATTAATCAATTCACATTAATACTGTTTTCTTGAAATTGTTTGATATAGTGTCCTTATTATAACCGATTCCGGAAACTATATGAGACTTGAAATTTGCCTACCTCCAAGGGCAAAGAAGAACAGCTCTCTTTTCACCTGACTTGACCCAGTGATCCATTGGTATAACTCTGGCCTCAGTACCATTCTCGAGATCATTTGACTACTTTTATGAAACTTTATATGTGTACGAGTAAATAGACAAAAAATAATTGAAATCCGTTAAGTATTCGCTGAGCGGTGAATGTTTAAGTTATTTTTCTTTCACTCGGGCCTATTTGGGTTAATATTGAATTTTGAAAACCTTAAAACGATAGTATATACATAAATCTACAAAATATGTTATAACAAACAATTCCAATAACTTGTTGAAGATTTGTCCGGCCGTGCGCCACTGTGCCGCGGTTTAATACACCAGACCCTGGGCCGACGGGCTTAATCCCGTTCATTAAATTTAATTAAACCGGAAAAAATGCTCCTCTATCATTCGGTGCGCGTAAAATACCCCGAAAAGGCCCCAGTGATTA
Source organism: Aedes aegypti (assembly GCF_002204515.2). Classification (NCBI taxonomy): domain Eukaryota; kingdom Metazoa; phylum Arthropoda; class Insecta; order Diptera; family Culicidae; genus Aedes; species Aedes aegypti. The sequence goes on along the minus strand of NC_035109.1, from coordinate 130,837,115 downwards.
AGCAACAAATCCCTATCGGGAGGATATTCGTGTGGCTTTAGCGGATCGAACGCTGCTGTTGCCCTGAAGTCCCCCTGAAGCAGGCAGGTATTATAGCGCAGTAGGATGCGGAACAATTTTACCTGCATCGACGTTAAGCCGCCCACTCACACACGCGACGCGGCGCATAATTTTATGTAAATCGTTTTTTGATAACAGGTAGGTATTTCAATTTCTGGCAACCAGCTGCCATAAGCGATAATAATAACGTGTCCCTCTTTTTGCGCCAAAAAGGGGCGTGACAAAGCGGATGGTTGTCGCTTGCATGGTGGAGCCTTTTCAAATTGTGTCACATTTCAAACCACACATACGGCCCACGGGTGACACAGAAAGGTTTGTGTGTGTGCTGAACTGTAAATAATTTACAGCAGATTTTGTAATTACTCATAATGATCGGAAAACACTGCCGCAGACAGACGCGTAGGCGTTGCGGGTTTTGATGAACGCTTAAGGTTGGGCCTTTCGCACACTTGAGAGGCCCAAACGCAAAAGGATGTAAGTGACATTTTGATCAGTGTGCATCGTACCCTCGTGCCGAGCGTACACAAATTCTTTCTGCTCCCGGAAGTTTTTAAAACTATCTAAAGCAATAAAACAGTAGTTTTCAGTACTATATTTCTACTATTGATCCCTTTACGGTCCTTGTTTGGACCCGTGCCTTCGATTTTTCGTTGGACCCGTTGGCAAAAGCTAGCGGTGGTAATCCATCTTGGACACCATCTTGAGAAAATGCCTCTTAGAAGGTCACGTCTTCTTTCGTTTATTCACTAAACATGGTTGCAATCACGAACAAAAGGAAAGGTGAATCTCTGAATTCACAACTTCCCTCCAAAAAAGTGGGATTGAAACCTGTCACTAAACGTGGCAAGAATGGAAGAAAGGGCGTTTCTCCGGAATGCAAACTTTCTTCCAAGGGTGGAATGGATAATGTTGATAATTGCATCGAAATGAGCAATCAGTTCGATGTTCTAGACAAATTTCCCGAACACCAAATCGAAGCAGTCTCTGGCCCAGGGTCTTTGATTCAAGTGAGGAAGCAAAGAGTGCTGCCTATCGTGGTCAGTTGTTCCGAATCTGGGGAATTTAGGCAAGAGATCTTAAATTCCATTAGGGAAATCAAGGTTTTCTTCTAGACAAGTTTCCCGATCGCAAAGAAAGGGGACTTTACCGAGTTTTACCGGAAACTCTTAACCCGTATAGGCCTGAGTGAAAGCAAAAATACTGAAACCCTCACTGATCAGCGAATTCTTAACGGATACAAATGATTTTTTATCAGTTCACTGGCCCACATATCTAGTTTCTAGAAGTGGCCAGAGGAACTCGGAAATATTCCAGAGGCCGGAGTTATTCCGGTAGGTCACTGGGTCAAGTCGGGTAAAAAAGGGCTAGTTTTTGGGACATGCCAAGTTACATTTATTTATGTGCGATGACAATTATTTTAATTTGCATAAATCATTAAGATCTCATATTCAACATTATAAATGAAGAGTATTGCACCGTTTAAAATATACTGGATGTGGCCATTTGGACGTAATGACCGGAAGAACCGGCTGTAGATTTGTCGGATACTAAACCGTTTCAATTCTCGAAAAGTAGAAATCAAACATAATTGTGCACTAAAATGCGTTCTGATAAGCTTGGCACAGATGTTCAGATACAAATTGACCACTTTGCTGTAAGCTTGAACCGTCCCGGGAACCGAAAATAGTTATTTGTAGGATTAATCAAATGCAAAACTCATAGTTATAAAATTCAATCGTTTCTCAAAAGGTTTACACTGATGCAATTTTTTTAAAATTCCGTCAGGTAGTGGCCACAATATAACCGATTCCGGAAATTATCTATGACTTGAAATTTGCCTACCTTCAGGGGCACAAACGCGCAGTACCATTCTCACACGACCTGACCCAGTGATCCACCGGAATAACTCCGGCCACATGAATATTTCCGCGTTCCTCTGTCCACTTCTAGAAACTAGATATGTGTGCCAGTATACTGACAAAAAATCATTTGAATCCATTATGAATTCGCTGAGCGGTGAGGATTTTAGAACTTTTGTTTTCACTCATGCCTATACGGATTAAAGATCGTGAACTTCTTCATAAGCATCTTGAAGAGAAGAAGCACATTTCATTACTTATGTCGAATAAACTGAACGTTTGTTCAAAGTTGTCTTCAAAGGTATCTCAAGTGATTTTAAGAGATCAAAAATGAACTAAATGATTTACTTGGATTTTCCTCAGTCTAAATAATCATTATGAAAAAGAGAACCCAATCTGATATCGTCGGAAAGGGCTTTCTCAAGAATATTATTTTGTTCACTTTGATAAAAGTAATCTAAATAAAGCAATGTTTATATCCGATGTACGTTTCCTGAAAACTGAAGGAAATTTACAGAACTCCACTCAGCGCCGTCGGTAAGGGTATGCGAAATACCGAATGATTCCGTCAAATACGCTTCGAAACGAAATTCCGCGGAATTCCACGGAACTTGCACAGGCGAAATTTGTATTTTTCTATTTCGTTTCGTTTCGCCAAATTGTTAAAATATTTTCACGGAAAATTGAAAACAAACGGAATAAAACGGAATTTCGCGAAATTCGAGTGTAATTTCGAACAAGAAAAGGTAAAGCGTTCGCTTCTACTCCTAGCTACAGTCAAAAATGGGTCCGTATTATGAATCAAATCGACTCATATCATGAATCAGAACACTATAACAGCAAATTATCTGCGAGGCAAACGAATGGTGTGCTAGTGAAAGCATACGTTTAGGCGTTTCTTTAGGAATCGTCTTATCTTAGATTCATAACTGTGGTATGGGTTTCAATGCCCCACAGATATGAATCAACGCTTCTAGCCATATGCATGACATTTTATTTCCTACGAATGGAACAAATGTGTTTAAGCACGTTATTGTTGATTGCGATGCTGTATGGATTTATGGTTCGCGTAGGTAAAATGGGTTCTGCGTAATTGCTACTCTATTTGATGAGATATTCTCCGTTTAATCCAACTTTAATCCATATCTGTGTGCTATCCATAACTGTGGGATGACTGTAGTATTGACTGGTCCGCAGGATATGATAAACTGCACTGCCGTTGTAAAGTTTCCAAAAACGCCCATTTACCCTAAATTCCTCGCGGCGAATAGCCCAGGAAAGGAACAACTGCGTTTGATGAACTACCGCAATGTTATCTCCCATAAGAACAAAACCACGGTTTCCTCCGGGGAACATCGCGTGTCTTTTTGAGCAAATCCGTTAATAATTCGCAAAAATTGTTTGTACACAAATGTCAAAAAAAGCTGCGGAGCGTGAGTCCCTGATGTTCTGGATTTACTCAGGTGGCGCAGATTATTGATGCGAGCATTGGTTCTCTCTCTTGCTTTCCCGCTATGACGTCACTTTTAACTCTGCATAAGAACAGTGGGGCCCAGATAGCCGTAGCGGTAAACGCGCAGCTATTCAGGAAAACCAAGCTGAGGGTCGTGGGTTCGAATCCCACCGGTCGAGGATCTTTTCGGGTTGGAAATTTTCTCGACTTCCCAGGACATAGAGTATCTTCGTATCTGCCACACGATATACGCATGCAAAAATGGTCATTGGCATAGTAAGCTCTCAGTTAATAACTGTGGAAGTGCTCATAAGAACACTAAGCTGAGAAGCAGGCTCTGTCCCAGTAGGGACGTAACGCCAGAAAGAAGAAGAAGAACAGTGGGGGAATAGAAGAGAAAACTAATAGCACGTATCAATGAGTAAAGGCTCTCCCAAATCAACTTGATTCTTTCCGCGATGGCGACGAAAAATCGCGTTGATTTGAGTGATCGAAAGCCACACCTCAAATCTTCAAGGGCACAAATCTGAAAAACCAGACGTCCATTCAAGCTGAAAACTCTATCGATTGGTTACTCGATGGCCAATCAATCAAGTGTTCAGCTTGAACCGCTGTCGGGTTCGTTAGATTTGTGCTCTTGAAATTCTGAGGTATGCCTTCGATTTATATTCACCTTAAACAAGGAAGATGCATACATTATTTTATATCGAAAAATGAATCTAGGTTTATTCACGCTGTACCACACCACTAACTCCTCTCACGTCACTATAAGATAACGTGACGTAATTTCCTCACGACCAAAAAAAAAATGCGGCTATTGATAATATATCATTACAAGTATTGGAAGCCAAATGCCGCAAGGCAAAGGTCTTAACCTTTTCAATACCGACATCAAGTTTAAAAATTCTTTAGTTTCGCCATCTTTCGATCGATTTTGATGATTGATTTTAGGAAAAATCACAAATCAGTTATAAATTTGATTCATGCATTGCATGCACCATCAAAATTGGTTACGGATATACATTACTCGCCATAAGTATAGAATCGCGTATTGCAACACTCATACTGCAATATTCTACACCTTGAAAAGTTTAGCATCACCTAAAATGAATATTATCTCGCGATTCTGAGGTGCTAGATCAACATGTTTTTGAGGTCATCTTTAAAAATAATAACACAGCGTAACAAAAATGACATTTTTGCGTGTCTCGAGGATCAAATTATGCGTCTCTAGTAGATTTGGGATTGCTGAATGTGATGTCATTCTCAGAAATGTTCCAGCACGTCACAATTTTTATCTAAATGTCGCCAAAGTTGTATAAAACACTGGTTTATTGATGTTTACATGGAATTTAAAGTACAATTTATCAAACATTTTTGTAATATAGTCCACCAAACATGGAAAATAGAACTTAAACTTTCATTTCAGAAATAATTTGATTGAAATTGCATGATTAAATTTCGATTAAACCGATTTTTTCGACATGCTTGCAGTCCACAGTGATTTTTTTAGCCGATTTTGCGATCGAAATAGAATAGCGTCAAAACCGTTGGTTTTAGTGAAAAAGTTGGTTCAGAGAAGTTTCTTGATTTGTAAAAGCGCTTCTTTTGATACTAGCGGCCAGGTGATTAAATCACCTAAAAGTGAGATAAAAAAATATTTTTTCTACCTGTTTGAGATGGACGGTCGGTGTCTTCAGCAAAATTGTAGCACATGTTAATTCAAGACACTTTGTCAAAGACACCAAATTTCTATCTCTTATACATTACAAGATATGTTATTTTATCTGAAAATGTCCCTTAAAAATCAAAATTTTAGTATAACTTTTTTCTACAATTTTTGACATTTTTTGTGTCTTCTACAAAATTGTTCAACTACCAAAATTACATGTTTTTGCTGAACATTGCAACTTTTTATCTCTTATGGTAAAATAGTTATTTTCAAATAATCGATTTTTAAGGAGCTTTTTTGGACTAATAGCATTAGTTTGGACGCAGATTTACGCACATAGCGATTTGCGATTCTGAAAGAACTATTTTTTCACTTTCAAATGACACTAAGAGCTTTTGGCCAGAAGCGGTCTATTGATTTTCATGTTTAAACTAGTTAAACCATAAAAATGCATTTTATTGCGGTTTTACGACTTTTCTCTAGTTTTCATTACGTTATTTCATATAAAACATATTGGATTTGATACGTTATGACCATTTATATAATTTTTTATATACTCCCTCACCCACAGTCTTCATTTAGCATGGAAATGCTTTTATTTTTTATTTTTGTATAAGTCACAACGTTTGACCCAAATTTTGACTCTTCATAGAGCGTTACGTAATTTGTAAACGGTGCCATTTGTTTGCCAAGCAACTTTCATTTGTGGCGCTACCATGTAATGTCCTTGTTCCTTTCAAAATCTCGCGATCCGTGACAAAGCTAATAAAAATCCTCTTCGTGTTATACAAACTCTTCTATGATGTAGGAACAAAATTTAAACAAATCTATCGAGAATAATATGTGTGCTGACACTTCTAAAGTGAATATAAATTATATGAATATATTAAAGACAAAGTATTTGTTGATTTGATATAAAACTGTAACAATGAGCGCCGATTGGACATGAGTCAGAACTTCAACTTCAGTACATACTATTGAATTCTATCATAACTGTAAGAAACTCTGTGAATTCAGTGAGAACTGTTGAAAAATGTCTGGTTTAACAAATACAGGTATAAATTTTGGTTATAAATTACTTGTACCAGTCCTTATTATCATGATTTATAATTTGCAATTGTTTGTTCAATTTGTTTACCGGCAAAACAGACCGATGCTCCAAGTAGGAGCTATGTTGCGTATCGCGAAATTTTGAAATAAGCATGGATGTTACGTTGTAGAGTAACAAATAATAGTTGCGTGACAAACAAATTGCACCATTCACAAACTACGTAACGCTCTATGGAGAGTCAAAAGTTGGGTCAAACGTTATGATTTAAAAAAAAATATAAAAAACACATAAAAATGGTCATAACGTATCAAGGCAACATGTTTTATATGAAATAACGTAATGAAAACGAGAGAAAAGTCGTAAAACCGCAATAAAATGCATTTTTATTGTTTAACTAGTTTAAACATAAAAATCAATAGGCCGCTTCTGGCCGAAAGTTCTTAGTGTCATTTGAAAGTGAAAAACTAGTTCTTTCAGATCGCAAATCGCTATGTGCGTAAATCTGTGTCCAAACTAATGCTATTAGTCAAGAAAAGCCCCTTAAAAATCGATTATTAGAAAGTAACTATTTTAGCATAAGAGATAGAAAGTTGCAATGTTCAGCAAAAACATGTAATTTTGGTAGTTGAACAATTTTGTAGAAGACACAAAAAATGTCAAAAATTGTAGAAAAAAGTTATACTAAAATTTTGATTTTTAAGGGACATTTTAAGATAAAATAACATATCTTGTAATGTATAAGAGATAGAAATTTCGTGTCCTCGACAAAAAGTCTTGAATTAACATGTGCTACAACTTTGCTGAAGAAACCGACCGTCCATCTCAAACAGATAAAAAAAATATTTTTTTATCTCATTTTTAGGTGATTTAATCACCTGGCCGCTAGTATCAAAAGAAGCGCTTTTACAAATCAAGAAACTTCTCTGAACCAACTTTTTCACTAAAACCAACGGTTTAGACGCTATTCTATTTCGATCGCAAAATCGGCTAAAAAAATCACTGTGCAGTCTCCATACAAAATCCTTCGTTTCTTTTATACGGCGATATATTGAACCATCTGAACCATCAAAAAATAACTTTTCCGCATCGAAAGTATTGTACACGTTGATGATAAGTACTGTTATACACATAAAGTTTGAATTCTGTGACAAATTAAGCAAATAAATTGCCTTACAAGCTGGCAAACTTGCATACAAGTTGGCTGAAATAGCCATTTTTTGCATTTTAAACAGCCAATGGGTGATATGAATAAAAAACATTAAACTTTACTACATGTAGCATCTACTCAAAAACATAATCCACAAAGTTTACTACACTTTTGGTATGAATAATAAATTTTTCGAACATGTAATACTTACTACTTTCGAACATGAGCGGTGACTGAAGCTACACGTTAAGAAATTTCCATTCAGAATGCAGAGTGATTCTGCACGTAAAGAACAATCTATTCAGAGTGACGCTTAAAATTAATACAATCACGCATATGAAGGAAATGCATGGAATCTAATCGATTAAGCGACAATTTGCACACAATCATAAAGGTGCTGTAATTTGACAATATTTGTAGTGTAATTTTGCGATTAGTCTGGTATTCTCTTTATGTCTATGATTTTATGATGATGGTACATGAAAGAATTTTCTGGGTGGTTTTCGGTCTTCGCCAACGCCAATTTTTATTTATTTATTTTTTTTTTTTTTGATATTAGCTTAACATCTATGAGGAGATCTTGAGATTACAGCTATCAAATTAGGAACCACATATTTTCTAGCAACAGTACTGAGATTCTGGTGAGATTGCGGTAGAATTTTAATGCTCCCCGTTTGTGTTCTTAACAGCATGTTGAATTTCGGAAGTTCTAAGTGTTTCTGTGATATTCTCGTTATTTTAGTGGGGTTTCTTTGGAATTTCTAAAACTTAGAATGTAAAGATTTTTATGGGAATTGTAGTGATTCCATTGGTAGTCGTTAGAATTCAATGAGGATCTCTTCCAAAACACCTGGGTTACCTTTGAAATAATTAAAATTCTTATCGATTTCACAAAAAATCCCATAAAATATTTACCGACATTCAATAGGTTTATATTAAAGCTTTGCTTTGAAATTCCAACGGAACTGGAAATCCGACATCCCTATCGGAATCCCAAAGTTCCTACAGGAATTCCGGAATTCCAAAGGAAATCTGAGAATCTGAGATGTCAGTATTTACACGCAAAATTCAGAATTACATTATAAATATATGAATTCCTACCAACATCCTAAAATTCCTACAAAATAACATAATTATCGTGATGCCAGAATTCACACGGATATTACAAATTGCTACTGCCGGTAATCATACCGGAATCTCAGCATTGGCGGGGCGAAGGTTTTCGTAACCTCAAAATTCCTAAGCAAAACTCAAAATACCTTCCGCAATATCAAAACTTATATCGTTTTCCCATGATTTTTACTCAAAAGTAAATTATTCCATTCAATTCCGCAATCTCAAAGCATGTGTAGCAACCTCTGAAGCTAAGTAGTAAATGCTACATTTATTCATAGCAATGCGTTGTTTGTAGTATGTTCGAAAGGTGTAGAAAGGAAAATGACACAAACATGTTCCACTCGTGTTCCACATATAGCGTTTACTACCGAGAATGTAGTAAACTCAATTTTACTACATTTTATTCATACGGCCCAATATCTCAAAAAATGGACGTGCTATGATATTTCTGAGAACGGCAATGGATTCAGCAACCCTTAATTAAGTGAATAGCGGTATTTTGGTGCTGGAAACAAAAACGTGTTCCGCAGTTCAATAATTTCAGCCCCTGCTTATTTTTAAATTCAGTTGAAGATACTATTATCACTGGATTTTGGGTGATGCTAAACTTAAAAGTGCTGCAATACTCTGTATTGCAACGATTCCATACTTATGGAGGGTAGTGTAGATTCAAGTTTGGTGGGGTACCTAAGATATTTCACAATGGAAAAGCGCAACATTTTTTTTCGATTTTCGCACATCTAAATCTCGATAACAAAAAATAAGCCAAACATTAAATTTAGCTCATTTAAAGACGGATTGTCTGAACGAACATGGGTGAACTTGTCAGTCTTATTTGCGGCGGTTCCTCTAAACTTTTTTTTTTCTAAATTTTCAAATATTTTTAAAAATACTCTCGAGGCTCAAAATTAAGTGTAAATGTGATTTTGTAGTGAGTTTTAAACAAAGAATCTGAAAATGAGATAATATCAACAATCCTTAATTCTTCCAGAAATCACTTGGAGTTTATTACTTTTGCAGTTCTTCTAAATTTATCTTGATTGATTTCTTAGGTATGTGTTGATAAATTCTTTAAAACTTAATTTAATTCAGTACTCCAGCTTTAATTCATACTTAAGCAAATATTCCAGTGATTCCTCTGTTCTACTTATTTTTCTTCTTTCTGACGTTATGTTCCAACTGGGACAGAGTCTGCTTCTCAGTTTAGTGTTTTCCTGATCACTTATCGACTTGTGTCCCCAATCACATTCATTCAAGCCACAAAGCATAAAGTACAGCAAAAACAAATGAATATCATTATTCCATGTTTTATGGTATATATTAGCATAACATCACATCCACATGATTAACAAAAATGTAAGGCATTTCCAAAAATCAAATTAATTTTGGGCTACTCTCAACATTTTTGAGATTGTTTCAAATGTTTGTAACTGCTTTTCGACCCACTTCATAATTGTAACATTTAAATTAAACCCACTCATTGCCTTGTGTGAATGTCAGATATGTTGAAATGAAACCTTATATAGTTTTATTAAGAAGATTTCAAACAAATAGAAAAGAGTCTTATCAAAACATGTAAGGACTCCGCTGAGCAACACTAAGGTTTCCATATGGTAGAGGATTTAAAAAGACGTTTTTTTATGCATTTTGTCAAACTTACAGCCTTTGACAAGAAAAAAAAACTTAAACGTGTATTCCGCGAAACAAATTCAAAAATTTCGTTTCGTTTCGAAAAATTCCGTGAGATATTTGATTTCGTATCGAGTTACACGAAACATTTTTAAATTTCGTTTCGTTTCGTCATTATCAGCGCAAGATATTCCGCGTATCGTTTCGTTTCGTATCGACATGGAAAAAATCCATATCGCATACCCTTAATCAATAGCTTAAAAAGTAATAAAAATAGAGGGTCATGATGCTCACCAAAGTTGTTCAGTAAATTAAGAGCTAAGACAGTGGTCATTGAAATTCGAAATTCTGCCATCAGGCCGCGCTAGTGGGTATAGAAATTTTGTGGACTTAGTTCAAGAAGAGAAATTAGTTCAAGATTTATTATAATTCTACCAAAGAGTTTCGAAATTTTGCAACTAGGTGATACTAGTGAGCATGAAACTTTTATTTTGAAGAAGGATGACGTGTTTGTAAGAAATGATTATGCTAGCCGAGAGGCTCGAGGTTTTTGACAATACATCATACTCACAAGTGCCATCTGGGGCAAAATATTGAATTGCATAACTCGAACAATGACAACCTTTGGGACAATTTTGCAAAAGGCACATGGAAAGCTTTTCCCATGAGCATGGAAAGCTTTTCTCAGAAGCCTGGGAAGCTTCTCACAGAAGCCTGGAAAGCTTCTCACAGAAGCCTGGAAAGCTTCTCACAGAAGCCTGGAAAGCTTCTCCCAGAAGAGTCGAAAGCTTCTCCAAGAGGCTTGGAAAGTTTCTCCCAGAAGCCTGGAAAGTGTCTTTCAGAAGCTGGAACAAGCATGATAAAGCTTGGAAAGCTTCTCCCAGAACCCTGGAAACCTCCTTCCAGAAACCTGGAAATCTGAAATCTACTCTCTTAGGATCTCAGAGAGCTTTCACCAAAAACCTTTTCTCAGAAGCCTGAAAAAGCCTGGAAAGATTGTCCCAGAAGACTCGGAAAGCTCTCCCAGAAGCCTGGAAAGCTTCTATCAGAAGCCTGGAAAGCTTCTCCAACAAGCCTTGAAGGTTTCTCCCAGAAGCTTAGTAAACTTCCCTCAGAAGCCTGAAAAGCTTTTCCCTGAAGCCTGGAAAGTTTCTCCCAGAAGCTGGAAGAAGCATGGAAAGCTTGGAAAGCTTCTCTCAGAAGACTGGAAAGCTTCTCCCAGAATACTGGAATGCTTGTCCCAGAAGCCTGGAAAGCTTCCTCTAGAGGCCTGGAAAGCTTCTCCTATAAGTAATGAAAGATTCTCCCAGAAGCAATGGAAGCTTCTCCTAGAAGACTGGAAAACTTTCCCCAGAAGCCTGGAAAGCTTCTCTCAGAAGACTGGAAAGCTTCTCCCAGAAGAGTAGAAACATCTATCAGAAGACTGGAAAGCTTCTCCAAGAAGCTTGGAAAGTTTCTCCCAGAAGCCTGGAAAGCTTCTCCCAGAAGCCTGGACAATGTCTTGCAGAAGCTGGAAGAAGCATGATAAAGCTTGGAAAGCTTCTCCCAGAAGCCTGGAAACCTTCTTCCAGAAATCTGGAAATCTACTCTCTTAGGATCTCAGAGAGCTTTCACCACAAGCTGACAAATCTTTACCTAAAACACTCAAAGAATCCAGGAGCTTACAAAGCTTTACATAGAGAGTGAAAAAGTTCCCTCCAAAACAAGAGTAGATATGTTTCATAAGGTGAGTAAGCTTTTCCGTAAATTGATAAAGTATCTCCCAGAGGGTTGCTAAGATTCCCTTAGAGGCTAGAAATGCTTCTCCAAGAAGAAAAAGCTTATCCCAGATGCTGTAATTGCTTCTGCCAGAGAGAAAATATTATCCCAGAAGCTTTGAAAGCATCTTCTAGTAGCTTGAAAAGTTTCTCCCAGAAACTTAGAAAGCTTGTCCCAAGAAGTAATAAAGATTCCCTCAGATGTTTCGAAAGCTTTTCTCAGAAGCTCAGAAAGCGTCTTTTAAGAACTTGAAAAGCTTCAAAAAATTTACAAATTTTTTTTTTCTAAAAACTCACATAGTTTGTACCAGATTTTCAATCTCCCAAAGCATCAAAGAGCTCACAAGCTTGAAAAACCTGTCACATAATGTGAAAGAGTTTCTCCCAGAAAATCAGAAAACTTGTCTTAAAAGATAAGAAAGCTACTGCTAGAAAGAGAAAAAGCTTCTCCTGAGAATTGAAAGAATCTTCTCTTAGAAGCTGAAAACTGAAAACATTTTCCAGAAGATCTCTTTCATCTTAAGCTCTTTTTAGAAGCTGGGAAAGCTTGAAATGGTTCTTACAAATAATGTTTCTTTCTGTAGCCAGAAAAGTATCTCACAGAAGCTGTAAAAGCTTCTCACAAAAGCTGGAAAAGCTTCTGACAGAAGCTGTGAAAGATTCTGACAGAAGCTGTAAAAGCTTCTCACAGAAGCTGTAAAAGCTTCTAACAGAAGCTGTAAAAGCTTCTCACAGAAGCTGTAAAAGCTTCTCACAGAATCTGTAAAAGCTTCTCACAGAAGCTGTAAAAGCTTCTCACAGAAGCTGTAAAAGTTACTCACGGAAGCTGTAAAAGCTTCTCACAGAAGCTGTAAAAGATTCTATCAGAAGCCGTTCAAGCTTCTCTCTTAGGACAATATTTTTATCTGTTACTTTCCCATTACTAGGAAGGGATTGGAAGCATACCTTCAATTTTTTTTCCTGCATTGAGTTCAATATCTGTGTGAAAGCTTTTCAAACGTCAACAATAGGGTGAGGTTTTTCAAAGGCCTTGTCTGGAACATTCGCCCATGTCAAATGATAGAATAGATTTATACCTGGAAAGCGGGAGACTCTATCATATTTATGTAAGTGTGATGAACGGCTGAGTTTTGCAAAGAATTTTCGAGTTAATATTCATATGAGATGTCTTTAACCACAGCCACAAAATTCATGCTCAAAAAACTGTTATAGTCCTCTGTATTACATTTTTATTAAAATTTAACAAAAAATAAAGACACATCAAACCCATAAGACAACAATGCTGTCAAAATCACGACCCTGGCCAAAAAAAATGTGAACATTAAAAACACGTTGTCTAGGAACTCCTCCATCCTCTGACACAAAAAAAAACAAAACAAATCTTTTCAACAATTAAGTGTGATTTTTGAGAATGGAAATTTTATCACCAGAGTATATGACGGACAAAAGCTTTTTCTGACTTTTAGAGAATTAAACCTTAAAACTTTTCTGCTTCAGTACATAATTTATGTTAGTTATAAAAATATGACAAAAATTGTTTAAAACAGCGAAGTAATGTCAGAATATACTGCAGTAATCAGAAATGACATAAATTCAGACAATGAAAACAACGCTTGTACATACAAAATTCACGTTCAAAAAATTTTCGCAATTTTTATGGGCCATACCGTAGAATAATGATAGCCCTGCTACTGAACAACTTTGCCGAAGATGCCATCTTTCTAAGTGGTCAGGATCCTGAAATATCCGAAAAAAAATCCATGCTCACTAGCACCACGTTCGGTCAAAAGCTCCGGAATCGAGCTGAATGATTTATACCTATTTTCAAATGTTTAATATGATGATAATGTGGTTGTTAGATAAATTTTATTTATTTTTGTTTTATACAATAAATAATACACCTATTTCCATAGAAACACTATATGTTTTTATTTTACCCTTCGGTAAATATTAGTATAATAAGGAAAAATAGAACGATTCCGATAGGTTTGGTTTTCTTATAATATTAAGCTACCTATACAAACATAAAACTTCATTGAAAGAGGTGAAAAATAGATTTTTGCTGATCTTTAGCTTTTCTAGTTTCGTCAATTATACCGAAGTCGATAATCTAAATTAAGCGTGTACGTAAACCGCATCGAACACATTTGCATATACAAATTGTAGACAGACGACACAATTGGATTATAAATCAGGTCGGAAATGGTCAAGCTTGGAGCTAAGGTCTTACGTCTATCTTCCTACAGAGCTACATATTTTATGTACAGCCAAACTCACAAAGATCATAAAATTGCTCAATTATCTCCGTTTACCATTCCGACCTAAACCATCGGAAAGTCTGACAAAACTTAAGTACCTCACAAGACCCCAATTGAACGATCCAAACCCCCACACTCAAGCTTAAACACCATCATCATTTGAACGGCATCCATTGGTCAGACGCGAAAAGTGGAAACAAACACTGCAAAAAAAAAGACGAAAACCCAAAAACTGGGTCAACACGTCTCGCGTTTGCATGTCGCGCTTTGAATCACCCGAAAGCCGAAACAGCACAGAAGACGAAACAAAAATTGAGCTTCTCATCAGCCGCCCGTCGCACTTTCGGGGGTTCCTGCAACAGCTGTTCGTTCATGCGAATAAAGCCCACCTCTACATGCACAGCACTTGCATATTCACCCGGAAACTGTAGACGTAGAGCTTCCCCGAGCATCGTCTAGCGCGGTCGTTGATCGCCTTCGTCATCACGGTAGACACGTTTCCAATTTGCAGGAAGATACGCCTCAAATATTATACCAATCCGGTGCAGTCCGGTTATTAATCGGATAAGGAAACAGAAAGTGATGACAACATCTAGGTATACGTCGTCGTCGATGTCTTCGTTGGAGCAGCGGAGTGACGATAACACCGGAGAAATATGTGTTTTCCATCGCCTTTATCGCGCGTAGCCGTCGTCGTCATTATACAAGCTTTTCTGATGATACGATAACTGTAGTTTGATAGTGAGCTGGACGCTCGACGGCGACGACGGTTTGGCAACTTGGCCCAAAACCAGAATGGGCGAAAAGAGAAACGGAGAAACCAGTTGATTTGGATATAAATCACGTTGCGTAGGTCGAAGGCCTATGCCAACAACGTTTTGGACGTTGGTTGGTTGGGGATGGAAGCGGACTACAGTCACCCCACAGTTATGGATAGCACACAGATATGGATCAGAGTTGGATTTAACGGAGAATATCTCATCAAGTAAATTTGCAATTACGCAAAACACATTTCACCTACGTGAACCATAAATCTATACAGCATCGCAATCAATTATAATGAACGTTTACGCATTTTCCCTGTTCCTAGGAAATAAAATGTCTACCATATTCCTAGAAGCGTTGATTCATATCTGTGGGGTATTGAAAACCATACCACAGTTATGAATCAAAGATAAGGCGATTCCAAAAGAAACGCCAAAACGTATACTTTCACTAACACTCCATCCATTTAGCTCGCAGATAAGTTGCTGTTATAGTGTGTTGATCCATAATATGAGTCGGTTTGATCCATAATAAGGAACCACCTCTCCCACTGATCCACATCTGTGGGATGGACAACGGTTGAAATTTTTATCGAAATCGACACTTTTTCGTAAATGAACGCAAATGTTGTGGTGTATTTCTTAAAACAACTGTATTCCGCAGTGCCAGTGAGGTAATCCGGTTTTGTACAGCGTCTGCATGATTTTTAATCACATTTTGTTGTGAAAAATGACCCTTAGTTGATCCATAACTGTGGGGTGACTGTATGTGATGTTGCTTTCATAGGATCTTTCGGTCCCGATGGGAATCCCATTGGGGTTGACCCTTGGCCCTTTCAGTTGATAAAGCGAATTAATCGTGTGGCATTTCTCATCACCTTCCGACTAGACCTGTTAGCCGCATATTTAATTTGCGTTTCGTCGACACCTAATGGGGAATCAATTTTTCACAGAAATTCATCAGGGGACTTCTTTAAGAGTTTCTCGATGGTTTCTCAAGGAAATCTTCAATGGAATCTTTCTAGAATTGATCCAAAGATTCTTCCGTGCATAAATCCTGGATTCATTATTGATTTCATCAGTACTTACACATTGAAGATGCTGCTGATCCTGAGTTGCGGTTGTAGGTTCCCTGTGTAAGTACAGCTGTTCTTGCATTACCGGAATACAGACTCCGGTCGGTCAATTATGCTCATTCTCATGCTCAATCTTAGAACGATTTCATTACGGAATCCTTTAGATGAGCAAATACAAAACAACAATTTGAATCACGGTATAATTTTAATAAATTGTTGTCCTGACGCCGCCGCCTATTACCGTGATGAATCAAAATCCGGACGGTACCAATATCCGGACACTCTGAATAGTTCAACTAATTAATATGTGAATTTGAATAATAATGTGGCTTTAATGATTCCCATCTGAGCTTTGAAACATTAATCATGATTTTACCACAAATTTTCATCTAGTAGCCATTGGTGGATAATTAAAAAAAATAAAAACAACAAATGTAACCCAAGTTTGACACCATTCGTTTGCAGTGAAGTTTTCGTGATTCAAGTCCACCAAAAAAACTAAGAGATCAAATTGAAGATAATTGATTTCAATAACGTTGTATATGAATTGTGGCGAACTTTAGTTTGTTTTTGAACATGTTAAATGAATTATTGGAACATTTCAAAGCTGTGAAAACCAGAGTAAAAGGAATTTTTTACTTAAGATAAGTGCTGTCCGGTTTTGTGAACCATGGATTTGAAATCCGGACCCTATACGTTCAACTTATAGTTTGCATAAGTGAAAGCCTATTTTTTAATAAGAAGGTGACAAAACCTGGAAGAAATGCTAGAAAAAGTGAATGGTCGTGTGCCAAATTTAATTGTAGTGGTAAAATTGATTTTTTGATAATGAATGTTTCAAATTATTGGCATGTGACTACAACCAAAAGATGTAAGTAACCGAACCACAAAGTATTCTTGATAATTCATTTGTAAAAGCATTATTATTAGCTTTCCAATATTTTACATTAAAATTTATAATATAATAACCAATTTTTAATGTATTTTTCTTAATTTTACTTGAATTCAGCTTGCTAAAGCGCGGGTGTCCGGAAATTGATTCAAAAATGTCCGGCTTTTTGATTCACATGTCCGATTTAAAACCAAGACATGTGTAATTGAAATCAATATTTTAATATTATATTCGTTATTTTTACAAGAAAACATGTTATTTTCATCAAGATAGAAGTCAAAACGATTCGTGCCACGGTAGTACATTAATCAAATTTGACACAAATATATAGATATTAGTATTAGAACATATTGAACTGCTCAAGCGTCCGGGTATTGATGCATCACGGTACAACTATATCGACTCACAGGTCTTTCCAACTAGGTGAAGAAATAAAAGAAGACGAGAGCGTGACGCAACCGAAATAAAAACAAAGGGAAGGCTAATTCGATCAAGTGGATACTCGACCAAGGTGGCGCCACCACTGACTGACTTTGACTGCAGCAGTCGATGATTCCATTAGCATCGACCTAGGGAAAGGAGTTGATTGAAAATTAAGTCATCGATTATGCTCTTGACCGTAGTGCGGAGCTCAATAAGATGCTACCATAACTAGGGGACAAACCACTTTCGAAACAATAACCATTATCGGTTGCTTACAATCACATGGCTTTCAATGGGGCAACCACGTTCTCGTGTACAGTATATGCGGGATGCTGTGATTTTTGCTCTGAGCGGATTACGTACTTACATAGGAGGAAAAGTTCACTCAAGGCGACCTGCACACCCATTAGCTATCGAACTCTATACTCTAGCTATTATGCTATGTGCAGTCAATTCTTTGACTTCTGAATTGTACTCCCGCTCTGTCGGCGGTTGTCGTCCTTCGAGTGTCAGGGGTGTGCGAAGGGATTCGATGGGCTCCTTTGAGTAAATATTGTATTTAGCGAAGATTTTATTCAGAGATGTGTCACCTTCTCTCTTCTACAAATTTGGTGTTGTGTACTTGTCACGATTGTCCATAGAAACATTCGTTAGATCATATATCGGAGGTTCGTAATGACTACTGCTTCTTCTACTCGGAATACTTCAAACTTCATAGGCTGAACATTTTATGATCTCCAAGACACTTTTCCAATGAAGAAGGAGGGAATTTAACCCCTCTACCGACAACTTCATTTTTACCGCTTAAAAAATATTCAAATCGCGATAGCATTATTGTTTCTCAATATTTTTGCACCATTCTTTTAAAAGTTCTCAAAAAACTCTTCTAGTTTCAGAATATGTGTTTATATTGAGAATTTGTCATCTGGATCCGGAGATATTCCAAAATTCCTTGGCGGACTGAAGCGTATCCATAACGCACGTAAATATCTAAGGCTACATAACTTTTATCGTATTCGGATATTCACTTCTCGGAATGATAGGTACATTGATGTGAGTATGTTGTGAAAAAATGAAGCACTTGCAGCAGCCGTCTTTGAGTAATAAGCGTTTATGTTTCTGGTACCACGCTGGACAAATAAAGATCTTGTAAACTCTATAAAACCTCATATCGTAATTTTCAGATTTCCACAAGAAAACTGAACCGATTGGTATGATTTTTTCAGGGTAGCTCCTTATCACCTGGTATTGTATAGAACACATTTTATATTTTATTTTGATAAATTGACCCGAAACAAAATGGCCGCCAAAGACATTTTATCATTTTATATAGAGAATGTCGGTCCCCCAAGAAACATCTTAAATTGGAAGAATTTTTTGAAATCTTTTGAAAAATTTGTGCATAAATATCGACAAATAAAAAAGTTATAGCGATTTGAACATTTTTTTGCGGTAAAAATGAAGCTGCTGGTAGAGGGGTTAATCTGATCTGATTGGTGAACTTTGTACAAAACACTGTTATTGAAACATGAATTTTAGAGGTTTGAATGCCCGTCTGGGTAAGGACCAGACCAATTGGCTACTAAAGGACGATGAATACCAAAGCCCGTATACGATTTTTTTTGTTGGGAAGGTTAAGCCACTGCGTCCATTGGATTGAACCGTATACGAATAACAGCGGACTCGCTAAAGATGGCCCAAGGCACACGATGTTCGAAAGTCAAATTGTAGCAATCTCGTCATAGTTTTGCACACCCGTCTCCGTTGCTCTTATCAATCTAGTAAGAAACTATTCTTGTTCAGGATCCTGCATAAGGTTCTACGATGTCGATACTGTCGTTTTTCCATCTTACGAATACATTTGCTGGTGACAGACTCTTGGATAGCACTTTGATAGTGGCATTTAGAATAGAGATCGCTTGGTAGATATTACAAAACGCTGACAGTTTCCTTTTTTAGTAGATTTAACCATTTGCTTTCACTCTTTTTAGCTTTTCAGTCTACAAAGCTCTGACTGTTAGCCCAAGCAGTTATGCAACCAACATATCCGAGCTCATCCTCTGGAGTTCCACTCCAATACTATACTTTTCTTGTTCTTGAACTATTGTCGCTTAACTCTTAACTTCCCTTAGAAGTTGATTACTGGATATAACTTTATATTTAGACGTTATCATTTCTCATCTGGATCTGGATGCAGCTACCTCTGTGCCTGTACCCACAGCGCCATTTAGATGGTCATCGTAGTGCTGCTTTCACCTTTCGATCACTTTATGTGTGTTCAACGAAATGCTTTCATCTTTATCCTTGTACATTTCGGCTCACGGCGTGAAAACTTTACGGGATGCGTTCAATTTTTAATAGAACTACATCGTTTATTAGTTGCGGTACACCAGCTTCATTTTTTCACACAGACGGGTCAGCTGCTTCCGTTTCAGTCTGCAGTCTGCAACTTTCCTCGTTCTCCCAAGTAGCTTGCTGCAACATTAATACCAGCGCTACGCACGCTATGTCTAAACCAGCAGATTATGCAAACCGAATGTACCTCGGATTTTTTCCCGATAGATATCAGTATTTGGTCTATAATTTCATAATCGGAAGGTTACAAAATATTCTATCGGTGAAATTTTTCCCATACATTTTGTATGGGCTGAAACGTGTAGAAAAACGTGATATTCATTCATTATCATAGTCTGTATATGGAAAAATAGCTAAAAAGTGGAAAAAATCAAAATATCACCGATGGAATATTTTAAAACCTTCCGATTATGAAAATATAACCCAATTACTGAACACTAGTGGAAAAAAAATCCAAGGTACATTCGATTTGCATAATCTGCTGGTTTAGGCATAGCGTGCTAAGTTCTGCTCCTCCAGAATAATTTTACGTTTATCGTGGAACCAATAATTCAATCAACTCCGTTCTACTTATCCGATAACGTTTAAGCCTGCTTTGGTCAGCACCAGGGATTGCACTCTGAGTAAATTGAGAGAATCTCTCACTTATTGCTCTCTGTAACAATCAAGATTTTTATCGCACCATTAGAGCCTGTATATCATAAACTGCGCATCGCTCCCTCTTTGGGGCTCTCGTTCGCTGCTCTTAGTTATCAAACTTGTTGCAATTTGCGATACATTGCCGATCATGGACCGGATGGGATATTTTTCTTCGCTTGCTATGATCGTGCATCAAAATCAAATCGATTCCTTCCACTAAACATCATACAGCGCAACAATGGTGAATTTGCGGTCCTTCAGTGCGTTTCGGTGCATGCATCCACAACAATTAAAAGCTATGCGTGAAGCTCAACGCATCTAGAAAAGGCTTCCTGTCGCGAGTAGATACACATTATGAGGATTGAAGCAGCTTAACGTACGGACGTGAGGTGATCAAGAGCTGAAAGCAGGACAACGATGAACACTTGAATGGCACAGGTACAGATGGTAACAACAGCGGAAGAAATGACGGTGTCATTACGGTGAATTCATAAAATTATCCTGCACGGGTAGAAATCAGAATCCAAAAACAAGATTATGACTCATGATATCATGATTCTAGTGTGTTTTCATCTTATGAAAATACACCATGATTTGGACTCATGATATCATGAGTCAGATTGCCGTAACGCAACACACGCGTTAGGTTTTTGTTGCTGATTGCTCGGAATCATGATTCAAATGCCAAAAATGCTGAGTCACGCATCCGTTTATGATTGACAATATAAAAAATAAAGATAGCATGCATTGAAATTCGAGCCAAGAACCTACCGATCGTAAGCCACGTACTCTACCACTCAACCGTTTTGTCATCTTGAATTAAGAGTGATCGATACGAATGAGATGAAGCAAAGTGCGCCGCTTAGTGTTTTCACACTGGATGTTACGCTTATGAGGAATCATGATTATGACTCCAGGAACCATGACTTGTGATCCTGGTATTATGACCTAACCAATTTATGAATTTCATGATTTGTAAATCATTGTGTGGGGATCAGATTTTTATCCGTGTTCTACCACTATGAGAGAAGTGTAGAAAGTCATCCACCAGCTTAAGAACAACAAGGCGATAGTGGTATCCAGACATGGGAAACACTCACTCGATTGTTGCGCTTCCCTCGCTCACTTCCACACGCAGTCAAGAGAGAGGTTGCCGTTCCAAGTTCCAAGCTGCGTGTTTCGATTTCTACTTCTTCGCTGAGCGACAAATTAGACAGAAACGGCAACAGAATGACTCACTACCGACTTCGTGTGCCGAAGACATCCGATTGCAGTAGTGAATGATTATTTACATTCCGATTCCGCTAGAGTGGCATTCGTTTTTTAGGGCTGATGAGCGCTCACTGAGTGGAAATATACCCGGCGGAATGATTCAGTGAACGCAAAATCCGTACACGCTAAACTTCATCCGCTCAGAAATGAGTGCCGAGTACACAAAATCGGCCTCTCTTCATGCAGCACAGATTCTGTGCAAAGGCGGCTGTACACAGTTTTGTGCAAACGGTGGTAAACAAACCGAATGAGTGAAATGCGCACAGAGGAGGAACGCTTGGAATGCGAAATTCGCTTCCATGTTTGTTTTGCTTCTGAAAACATTAAAAAAACATTCCGATTTTGAAGTTTTTCAGAGATTTTTTTCATTCGAATAGCCGAAGCGGAAGCAAATGGGGGAAAAACTTTTTCATTTGTGACCATCTTCCGGCTTTTCGCTGGAAAAAATCCCTGAAAACTCCCCATCTTACCAACGGCCAACTGTTTGCTGCCGCGCGGGAGATGACTGACAGTTCCATTTCCATCGATCCGCGCAAAGCCAATGGCCAACACATCGGTTACACATAGCATGAGTGCGACTTACACAAAATTTTCACTCAGCCAGAGAGTCCTGCATTGTTTGCCTCATTCTGTGTAGTTTTAACACATGCGCTGCGTTGAGCAGGCTTAGCGTGTTTGTTTACGGGTTATCTCAATCGTTTGCAATTCGTTGGGATTGCGCTCACCCTGGTAGCTTTCGGCTGTCACTGAATTTTCGGTGGCAGCAGATTCTTTGCTATTTTTTATGAGTAGCGTTCGGGTGAATGAGTGAACTTTTCTATGCGTGGTGGTATCAAGAGATCAAATGCCCAGCAACAGGTCATTTGCCCTAATTGCAATCGTTGTGAGAAGTTATCGAGTAAGTTTCAATAACAGGCGCACCTCGACAGACCAAATCTTCACTGTGTAACAAATCCTTCAGACTTGCCGTGACGATCGCAAAGAGCTGCAGAAAATTATGGACGAGTAGAACAGTTTCTCTAGAACGAGTAGAATGGTTTGCAGAATTGCGTGATTTTTTCAAGCAGACAACCCAGTTTGTTCAAAATGCTTCTGGATTAATGAAATTTCGTACCAACCTGAGGGGTGCGGTCTCAAACAGTTTGGTCATTCAATTTGAACAAAATTTTTCCACCAGTGCTAACTGTTGGTTGTCTGCGCGTCTCGCAGGTAACCATTTTCAAGGTGCACACTTAAAATACTTTACACAAAGCTTCTTTAGTTTAATGCAGACAATAAGTCCAATAAATCATCTGAATCATATAGTTACTGACCGTATTTTAGTTGAAACTATATTTCACAAAAGTTCTGAAAAACATACGCATCAATAAGACTAATTAAAACATTTCTTCAATACCTTCAACAGTTAATAGTTTTTATGTCACATAAATTGTGGTACATTGTTTAGCGTGAACATACTCCTATGCATACTCAGACCATTTTTATGAAAATTTAGGCTTGGCTGCTAGTTGATATCCAGTACAAGGCTTATCCAGCAAGCAGTATTACAAAAGACAGGGATTCGTTCAAGGTAGTTGGTGAGTACATCTACCTTGAATCCTTGTTAAGCCGTCGTGTTATACGAAGGCGCATCATCAATGGAAGTCAGGTTTACTACGAGCTTCAGAATAAGCTGTGGTTGAAATAGATCCACCCTGCACCAAGTTATGGTACACTTTAGTTTGGTCTATGCTTCAATGGGTAGGGGAACATGGTCCAAGACGCACTGATGGGGTAAAATGGCCCAAGTCATTAAATCATTCCTAGATCGTTTCAATTTGTATTCTTTGCCAAACGAAGTTAAAATATGTTTAGCTAAGAGTTGCCGCCACAACCCTTGGACATAAACTTATAGATTTTTCCTCAATTTTCCGGTGAAATTCAACATTTTTCCCTTTTTTGCCTAAACATTAAGGTTTTCCGATGATTTCATAAAGGAATAAGCGTTTCCATACCACAGAGCAAACTCATGGAGAAACATGGTTGCTAACTAGTATTTCTCCATACTAAATGGCATTCTACCCCATCCATTTGGTCATTTTGAACCACCCCCGTTTTTCAATCAACTTTTCTACACGATTTAAACCCGTTAAAAAACTCAAATTTGGGAAATGTTTTCATGATGGTAGCTAGCAAATATTGTAAAGTTACTGTTAGGACTTCGAATGGCGTTAAAATGTGGATCTCATTAGGAGAAAACGACACAAATCCTTAAAGTGACATTTTGGACCATTTTGCCCTATATGGTAAGGACCATGTTGTGAGACGACCTGCAAGCGCTTGGCGAGCTCAAACGACGGATGCTTAGCAAATCCTTGGTGGTGCGCAGGTGAACGATGTATGGCGGCTGAAGATGCACCATATGCTCGCCAAATTCTACGGAGAATCCTGTTTGCGAAAGTTGGCGAAAGCTGGAATTATGCGCTAAGCAATTAACATACCTTAACTACCGGACAACAATCCTGCAAATTAAAGAAAGGAAAGTTGACCCACCGGCTCATTCCTAACGTGTCGGTGTGGATGGCCAGGAAACATGGAGAAGTTAAGTAGATGAAAAAAAAAACGAATTTAGTACTATACCATTTAATTCCACTAGAGTTTGTATCCTTTGACAGATACGCATATTTCGACCTCAACTGTAAGGCCGTCTTCAGTGTCGTGTACTAGACTCGACTCTTACGCTGTCTAGTCATTCTACTAAACAGCTCGAAGATTTATTATCATGGAAAAGTTATCTTCTTCCTGACCCAGTTAATCTCAGGCCATGGATGCTTCCGGAAATATCCGCACAAATTCGGACACGCAGAGTCTACACATTGTCCGGTCTGTCCAAATATCGAGGAGAGACCGGAGCATGTTATATTCGACTGCCCTCGATTCAGAGATATACGAAGCGAGATGATGTCTGAAACCGCAAGCGTCTTGAATCCGGACAACATCGTGCAGAACATGTGCCAGCATGAAAGTGCCTGAAATGTGGTGAGCAAAGGGATAACGCAGATTATGTCGTCGCTACAAAGGAGATGACGTGAAGACCAGTGATGCTAGTTGGCTAGATCCTCCGTCAGGGACTAGGCTGAGAAGCATCGATAGTCACAAACCAGTTTTGGGTTGTCGGGTGCTAGTAGAACGGAAGTCATTTTCCAACCGGAATTGGTCCAGCAATCCAGCTGGTCAACCAGGAGAGCTCGAAAAGCAGCAGCGGAGAATGAGTCGTCGTGGAGTAGCAAACTGCACATGAGCGTCCAGAAGAAGTTCAAAAGGGCTCTGACGCGAGGCCAGCCCAAGGGAAGTATGCGTCGTCGCATAGAAAGCTGTCCAAAGCCCCGGCAAGATCTTCAACCGCCAATTGGGCAAAACGAATAGTCGCAGAGACACCGTAGAAATGTAGTGAGCAGCGTTTTTGCCGACAATAAGCTCCAACAGCGAACTAGCAGAAAAGTTAGAAGCTGAGGCTGACAAAGTGCATCAGCACAGCCCTTCCCCGATGATGTTGCGTGATGTATACTATAGTTCCGAGGGAGATCGACCATAGGAGCAGTTGGGGAAAGTTTTAAGTGGTTAGCAAAGATGGAACTCTTGTGATCATGACAAAATCCACGATGCATCGCGGTTGTTCTCATCGTGCGATTAATGCATCGTTCTGCATGTGTGCTAGCGATTAAGTGTTCGCGAGTCATAGTTTTATCATTCTGAGGATTGTTCCATTTTTATCATTTGATTTTCCTTCGAATATATTGATTGAAAGTCTAAAATCATTCGGGCATGGTTTTAGCGTATAATAATAGCGCGAATGCGCGCGTGGTGAGGTGTTCAAATCATGCTGCTTCATAAGCGACGGCCCTCTTAGACCGTTCAAATAGCGTGTTTTTTTGTCGCTAGAGACGCTTTTTCCATCCTTGGTGGTTAAGCACACCCAAAATGAGTCCCATGTCGATTTAGCACACAACAGGCCAAGCTTTTGAAGCTTTTTTGTGCCTTATTATAAATAATAGAAAGACAAAAAAACTATCCTGAAAATGGATCTTAGCGTCGAATCCTGTTGGATCAACAGATGGTAACTGAATTGATGTAACGATAGGCTTTTTCAAACTTACTGTTCCAGTGTTTCCAGGGGAGAATTAGCGCTTGAGACCCACGAAGATGGGGCCCAGATAGCCGTAGCAGTAAACGCGCAGCTATTCAGTAAGACCAAGCTGAGGGTCGTGGGTTCGAATCCCACCGGTCGAGGATCTTTTCGGGTTGGAAATTTTCTCGACTTCCCAGGGCATAGAGTATCTTCGTACCTGCCACACGATATACACATGCAAAAATGGTCATTGGCATAGTAAGCTCTCAGTTAATAACTGTGGAAGTGCTCATAAGAACACTAAGCTGAGAAGCAGGCTTTGTCCCAGTTGGGACGTAACGCCAGAAAGAAAGGAAGAACCCACGAAGATGGTCTTTACAGATATCAAGTGTTTACGTCTACGTAGTTGCTTTAAGTAGCGTGTTTGACTCACCAGCCAATATTTCAAATGCTTCAGGTACTTTATTTACACGGATCTATAAATGTCTTTCCCACTTGGGGTATATAGTTGTACGCCTGGCTCTGATGTCCGCGCGGTACGACTGGAAAATGCTTTAAATCGTAGTCACCAGACCAGTACGAAAAACAAATAGGAGAAGACGGGGTAAGACCGCCCGCCTAAGCAATTTAATTCATATGTAAAAATCAAGAATCAATAAACTTTTTTGGACGCAGCATGTCGTTTTTTTGTAACCTAAGGCATGTAAAAAAATATAACAGGTATTGTATTTGTAAAAACAAAATATTTCTTGAAGCTTGAAAAAGTGATGTCTTATAACGACTATTTTTAGCGACGGGGTAAAACCGCCCACCCACGGGGTAAAAGCGACTACCACGATTTTCGCACACAATTTTGCGAAAAATGTATCAGTTCCCTGTGATTCTTAAAAGTATAATGTTTTATGAATTTTACATTGATTAACGTGGATATTGAATCGTTTTTATGGTTAATTTATTCAAAAATCTTAGATATATACTTATTATCACCTTAAAACACCCACAGTTTTGAAAAACATGTAGATTTGGCTTGTATTATTAACAAAATTGATTTCATTTTACTTGAATAGTAATGTACAACGTAGTGACAACATATAAAGTTTTTTAGAAATTTTATTTGGTATAAATTTGAAACGGATTTACAACCGTCTCATTCAGAACCCTATCCAAATTGAATTTGCGCCTGCAAAATAGGCAACCCTAATGTAAAAGTGCTCGAATCGATAGTTGTTTTAAAAGTATTAAAATTTTGGTTAAAGTCCAGTCGGAGGATAGTGTGTGTTGGTTAAGTAGTACCAGGAAAGAAAATTTTTAATATGAAATAGGTAATCAAGAAATTGAACCGGAAACCTAAATGAAAAAAAAAGAAATTATAAGGGGTCCTGGAACGGAGATCAAATCTACTCGATCTTTCCCGTTCAGACCACCGGACTGAGAAGATCGTTATAAAGTGAATATTTCAAAAGAAGCTAATTAAAAGTGTTTGCTAAGTTTGCTAAAAAGTATGAAGTTCTAAATCTAATTAAACAAAGTTTAATGTGAAATGTTTTCCTAAAGCTATTTTCAGAGTGAAGTTTTGCTAAAATTCCATTATTAAAAAAAATCGTGAGTCTAGTTGAGGAAGAAATTCTATCAGGGTGAGCACATGTTAATTGAGTTTTAATTAAGTGATATCTAATTACAATTTAAACAAAAAAATAGCAAAATCAATCGTGAGTCATTAATAGCCAGTAAAAATACGGAGAAGAAAAGTCTAGCTGAATTGTGAGGTAAATTCAAGAAGTGGTATTGGTGGTATTTTTGGTGCTAATTAAGTTTGGATTTCACAGTCACCAGCAGTGACCACACCACCATTGGGTGATTAGTGGAGGTGTATAGTGTGGAGGAGCGAATCGTCGCTAGTGCATGCGAGTCCATCACCGCCAGCACAGAAACCAATAGCACATATCTTCAACACGTGTGCTAAGGATCAGACGAGGGGCGATTCCCTGGGGATATTTTTCGCCTCGTGGCTCCAGGCCACTAAAGATATACCCAGAGAGCGTGGCCAACGGTGTAAGGAGTCCGGCCTCGCGAGCACCACACGTCACCACGTGGTTGCAGAGATTTGCGAGACGTCTGAGTGAGAAAAGTCTGCCACCGCCGGAGTGAATCGCCCTTGACTCACGTCCCGGGAAAAACCCATGGTAATCAGGCCGTCTGATCCGTGTTCCATCCACCCCATCATCGGGATCCATCTCGTCGTGGTGTTGTTTACATCGACCGTCGCTGGATCGAGCTTCGCCCGAGCTCAATTCGTGGACGACGCCCATACGACGACCCCGAACCTCGTGCTGCCGTGAGATTGAAGCAGTACGATCCTCCACAGTTTCATCGGGGCCTACCGTCCCGACTCTCGAAAGTGATCGTACAAGAACCGACGGCCGGCGGCCGTTATCCGCCAGGTAACCCACGAGTCTACGGAGAGCTGTAAGTACCAAAACCATACCACGACAGTACTGAACCGATTTGATACCACCACTAATAACAGTAACGGCCGATGGGATTGTAATAGTACTGAAAACGAGAGTAATTTGTTTCGACTCACAGAGAACCGATAAATTGATTTGCAAGTGACGTCACTGATAGGATTTTTTTTAAATAAATTGTTGCAAACTCAAGGAAATGTAGCAGAGATGAGAGATAGCTAGGAAAGAAGTGTTGCATGCAACCAAATACAAAATTCAAGCTGCAAAGTAGCTTTTGAAACTAAATTAATTTTTTTTCCTAATAATAAATAGATTTTTGAGAACAATTTAATTCTTTTGATCAGCTTCAAAAATTTTAACTTAATTTTATGAATAAACTTTGGGAATGTTTGAAAGAACTTTTAGTGAATCGTTTTGAATTTTGCGTTGGAAAGGAAAACCAATTTTGGGAAGGAAGCTTGGGAGATTTGGAAGGTAAAAAGGAGGTGGATTCTTCAAAGGACTAGGGTATCCGTCCTATTATGGAGGACTTAAGCACGGTGTTGAAATTGAAATCGTATTGCAGTGTCCAAAATCTAATTATTATAGTATTTTGCAATGTTAAGTGGTAAAACTATCCTTTATCTGGAGTATAGTGAAGTAAAAAAGTAATTTTTGGAATCATACATACATTTTTTTGACATAAATCTGAAGCTCTTCCTGTGTCCAATTATTGCGGTATTTTGTCCTATTATTGCGGTATACCAAAAATCATAGATTTTATTACATTCAAGATACATTCAATATCACACAATGTTCGAGCATTGAAATTATGCTCCCTCCATGTTAATGACACTGCACGGTACTGTCAGTTTGTGTGACTTTGGACATATCTATGAGGAAAACTAATTCATTACTTTATGTCACGATTCGAAAACAAATCAACAGAATCGAATGATTTTCTGCCGGTTTCGTCTCCTCTTTCGTCGTAGGTGGACAATGTTAAAGTGAAAAGACAAGGTTCTTCCATCTGAAACCACTAGTCGCTATATAAGAAATGAATTTGTTGACTTAAGTATAACCTACAATTTTGATGCTTTTAAAAATATTTTTCACTAGCAACACAATTTTAAAGAATTGCTTCCTTGCGGTCATCTTATATCTTAGTTTTTTAACATATTTTTGGCATTTGTTTCGATTTTCAGTCAGTTTACGTGTTTTTTTGATAAAACATTGTATTTATTTGCAAAATATGTGTAAATAAGAGGAATTACAGGGTAAAAATAAACATAAACCTTTTGTTTGACTTAATAAATGTATGAATAACTCAAAATTATGTCCCAAATTAGTATCCTAATAATATAATTAATCTTTCCAGCAATTACATTTAAAATGACTTTTGAAATATCGAATTTTTGAATGAGATTTACAGATACCGCAATAATAGGCAAAAAGCTGTTTTCATTGTCCTATTATTGCGCTATATGGTTTTTCTCAAAAATATAGAACTTTTATTCAAAATTCAATATCTATCATTTAACTACATCTATACTGAACTGATATACCCGCTACATATAATTGTTTTGGTTCTAAACTTAAAAAAAATAAGCTTATGAAAACAGGCCCGTAGATAGAGAGACTGGTTAAAAATATAGGCTTTGCTTGATGCATCATCTAAAACTGTTCTTCCAACGATCAAAATCGTTTAATTTTTAAAGCATTCATCTGGTACAACTTGGGAATACTATAAGCTATCATCATCATCAATAATATCCATAGAAAATAGAGTTTTCGATTAATAATGAGGGTTTAATTCTTATACCGCAATAATAGGGAATACCGCAATAATGGGCAAATTACCCTAGATCTTGAGTTAGCTGGGCAACCAAACAGTGAATTCTGGCAGACGACTTACTTCGTCTGGCGTTAAAGCTAGAATTTTGGAGGTCTTTGCAGGATCCTCCTTACAAATTGTAGGTAGCGGGGGGGGGGGGGGTTTACCCCCCTTGCTCAATTTCCACAACTAGGGCCTTATTTCAAAGCTAAATATTTACAATTCATATTTGACTTCACTGAAGCATATTTCACATTTCATGGACGGGTAATTTGTTATGTTTTCAAAACAAACTCCCTTCCGAAATCCTTAAATGAGCATCTTTTAAATTTAGATCAAAATCAACACCGACGAGCAGAAACTTTGATTTTGATATTAATTATAGAATATGTATTGTAAATATCACCCTAAATGGTTCGGAATGTCAAAACTGTGTTGTGGAAAGTGCTTGTGTTTATGGTCCCCTACATTTTTCCGCATAATCTACAATTGTTAATGTAAATTCGAAAAATCCCGATATTTTCAGAGAAAATTTGGTATCTATATCAAAGAAGTTACACATGAAAATTCACATTGTTCACAATGGCAACAGACGCCACTGGACGGCTCCAGCAGCACAGTACTTCTTCCGAGCGGATCCCGAACAAAAGAAAACCATCAGGCAGCTGCTTTTTAATGATGTTCTCAAGTGAAGTCTTGTGAGTGGATCACGGCAGGCAAAGGAAGATGGGCGACGTGCGACCTCCAGCGAAGGGGCCAACTGTAAACAATGAGTGAAGAAAATCGGTGAACTTTAATCCACATGTGCCCTGCAAGGATTGCACTAGGCGACGCGCGTCTCATTGTCGTCGCTGCGTTCGAGTGTAAGTCCATTAGGATAGCTCTGGGCTAGCATTTCTGAGTAGAGTAAGGTGGGGCAAAAGTTCGACCTTAGAGGTATAATCAAAGTTTCCATGAAAATAATAGCAGATGAAACAAAACAATTACCATACAGCGAACCTTCAACATATTGGCTATAACTTTGCTGAACAAACTTGTGTCAAAATATTTACCCATTTTTAGTTAAAACAGTTTCAAAATTGATTGTCTTAAACGAACTTTTGCCCCACCGGTGGGGCAAAAGTTCGAATCTAGTGTGGGGCAAAAGTTCGTTGGCTACAACACAAATTATCAATACTTTTATGCCAGGCATACTTTATACCAGCCGTAAACTTATGTTTGCCAAAAAATACACACTAAATTTTCATCGAAAAATGCCTAAAACAGGGTTAATTGTAATACACCCAAAAAATATCAGTTTTTCGCAAAACTAAGTGAAAATGTAAATTTTTTGTGACATTTTTCGCACGATCAAGCAAATTTCGCTAAATTTGAAGATAATATGTAGATTTCAGGAAATTTGAAAAAATTTCCGTGGGTTTATACATGGGTCGAACTTTTGCCCCGTAGATTCGAACTTTTGCCCCGCTATGGGCCAAAAATTGATTCCAACTATTTATGGAAAAACTAATACACGTCAAAGCATTCTTATGATAGGCCTAGAAACGCCCTTACATAAAATATTGAAAAATATTTTATCTTCATTTGGTTCCATGCATCGAAAGTTTGACCAAATATTACAATATTTACGTCGAAAAACAACAAATAGCCATAACTTTTCCAAATCTCAATCGATTCTTATGATATTTGGAGTGAAAGTCTCTTACTTAAATAGCATTCGAACCACCATGACATTTCTAAGTTTTGATTTGATTTGAGCTAGAAATCTTAAAAAGAAACTCTTGCCCCACTCGAACTTTTGCCCCACTTCACTCTATACATGTGTGTGTGTTAGGTCACATACTAATAGCGGTACTTTCGCAAGATAAAGCTGGGAATTTATGGTACGTGATTTTTGCGGCAATGGCGGGTGGCCGCATCAAACAGCTTCGCCTGGAAAAAGATCAAAGCTGCATTGTGTTGAGGAAGACCGTTGTATTCCGCCTGCAGTCGCGAACAGTCGGAAGAAATTTAACGAGATGTAGATTAAATGGCGAGCAGCATCCAGCGAATCTCGTCACTGGGTCAAACATAAGCGAGAATCATTTCTGCGCCAACGGGGCTCCGGGGTTTTCGCTATACGGCCTTCACCACGTGGTAAGCCCCCCGAGTTACCCAAGCCAACGACGCGTTTTCATAATGCTTCGGATGATTGAATTGATCCAGCTGCTGGAGGCCTTTCGTTGACTGGTCCGCGGTCGGTGGTCACTGGTTTGTGTCAATGTAGCAAGCAAGCAAGCAAAGCATTCATCAGACTGACACGAAATGCAAAGCGCAACACCTGTGCAGTTTAAGGGTATGCGATATTTAGAATGATTCCGTTAAATACAACTCAAACTAAATTTCGAGGAATACCACGGAATCTAGAAGAGCGACTCTACTCTACTCTACTCTAGGTTAGAAATCCAGTACATCGTTTCGCTTCGTATCGACATAAAAAAAAACAGTACATATCGCATGCCCTTAGTGCAGCAACGCCGTAACGCAAAAGTTTTTAATAACAGGCGACAGAGGCGATTACTTTTTTTTTCTGGCGACATTTTACAATGTGGGTCCCGTCGTTGTCGTCGTCGTGGTGGTGGATAATTGTGCCACCGAGAATGTGATTTATAACCGAATGCGGCGACAATATGCCGTAGTTGAATATAGGGTATGAAGGTGATGGAACAAGGCTGCGGTTGGCCAGGTTGAGCAACAGAGAGCGGAAGACAATACCAGAATAAACGATTTTTTATTAACAAGCCACAATAGATGTTCATTATTTTTTCGTGATGTGATGATAATGCTCGTAATGACGGCTCAGTAATGTCGATCGTAATTATGTGTGTGGTCTCTGTATTTGAAGGAAAAATCGATCGATATTGATGCCTTTTAGTTCGTTGTGAAACGTTTCATTAATTTCATGCTTCAAAGTACTTAATTGGCAATGAGCCGACTCACCTAAATTCATTGTTTCATAATATCCTTTTAACTGATCAAACTCTTTCTCTAGAAATCATTTCCTACGAACCGAGATTGAATGAGATTTTTTTGTTCCTTTATTAGTATCATTCCACTTAAATGTAAATTCATTTCAAAGTTTTCCATTTTTGCAAGTATGAAGAAAAAATTTGCATACTCTTATGCATTCTACTACAGATGACACGCAGGCTTTGTCCTTTGAGCGGAGAGGCCTGTGTCATCCACGAACAAAGATTTTTGACATCCCTGATGTTACTCAGGTGAGTCGAGTCAGATGTGAAAATATTGTATAATATTGATCTCAGAATGCTGCCTTGAGAAACACCAGCTCTTATAGGAAGTCTTTCAGACTTGGAGTTCTGGTAATCAACTTGAAGGGTACGATTTAATTACTTTGAATTAAACAATGTTTATTGGAAAACGAAAGATTTTTTTTTAAGAAGAGCAAGATCAGTAGAAAAGCCTTAAGATTTGTTGAAACGAATCAAATTTGTTACTCGCAAAAGTTGATGAGTGGTCGTATTGGTCGCATGTCACTCACAAACTCTTTGCATTGAAAACTTGTTCCATACCATCGATGGTGAACAATATCCCATCAGTCGGTATTGAAGGCAAATTGGCGCAGCTTTATGCCTAATCCATACGCCCTGGAACAGTCTATCGGTTGCCATCCGGAGAGGAGGTGCCCAATATCATCCAGTAGAAGCAACAGAAGTGTCATACGAGACGAGACCCATCAATGGCCTATCGCTCTACAGCGGTATCGCGCTTCATTTTATCCCCCACAGGATACCATCAACGGAGAGCTTAGAATCCCCGTTTACGGCAAAATGTGCTTACCTGTTCGAAAGACTTGCGTAATGTTGTTACGATTGGCGTAGAGAAGCTCTCTGTGGTACAACATTGTACTTCTGAGTCGTGATTTTCTGTCTCTGTAATCGGGTTGAAATCGGTAAATTAAATTGTGGGTATCCTGCGGCGACCATGGCTCCTAAGGCGAAATATCATTTCCGAGCTGTATAGGATTGACGACTTATAGAAGACTGGGATATCAATGGTTGAAAATCATTTGTATAAACAAATACGTTGGTTTGGGATTGAGCATTGACAATATCAGGTACACCTAGTGGGTAAATACATTCTCATAAATCCCTTTTTCTGTAAGCAGTGGTATAATTGCAAAATACTATAATGGATAATTCAATCAAATTAAATCGTTGACACCGACGCTAATGGCTTATACCATTTTTCAGTATTTTTTTTTAGAAAGGCTGATAAATTTATATAGAAATGATCAAGTCATAATAATAATCAGTTTCGCTAATGAAAATGTGAAGTTGAAAATGGCGTGTTATCATAAAATAAGGTCGCAATTTATTCAGAAATGTTTTCGAACTAACTTATTTCTTCCTGCTAGAACAACAATAACGATTAAATTTCTTATATCTTTACAGGTGAGCATCATGGCGATATTGATGAAGATCCCACATTTCAGAATGTTATGAGATCCGTTGGTATGAATTTTTAGATTATCAAACTGTGAGATTGATCTAGTTGAAAATATGATTTCTGAATCCGATGTTTTGATTTACGTGATGCGTTTCTTGAAAAATAACAAAATGACATTTTTGCATGTCTCAAGGCTTAAATTATAGACACACAGTAGTTTGGGGTCACTAAATCTGATGTCGTTCTCTTAAATGTCCCTGCACGCCACAATATTTTGCTACAGGTCGCCAAAGATGCATAAAACACAGATTTTATTTACGTTTACATTGAATTTAAAGTATTATTTTTAAATTTTTTTCTTGGTCTTATCCACCAAGCATGCAATATGACTTTAACTTACAATTCAGATATAATTTGGTTGAAATTGCATGATTTAATATAAATTAAATCATTTTTTTCAACATGCTTCAAGTCTCCATACAAAACTCATCGTTTCATCTATACGGCAAAATACAATACTTTTCTAAATCACCAAAAAAAACTTTTGAGCATCAAAAGTATTAAGAACTTTGCTTATAAGTATTGTTATACACATAACGTTTGAACTCTGTGGTAAATAAAGTAAATAAATTGCTATACAAGCTGTCATACTTGCATGGAAGTTGACTGATAAAAAAATGAGACACACAAAACTGATCACCATAAATTTATTTTAAATCGAATACTTCTCAAATTTTGGTCGATCCACAACTGGGAAAATTAGCCATGTTTTTTCAGTGTGTTTTTTGAAAAATGTCCCATATTTGAGTATAAATTTTGTATACAAAATTCAAAAACTGATTTTGAAAAAAAAAAAAAAAACGAAGTACGAATAACTCATTGCCTTTCGAATGCACCAAAAAGAATTTGAATTGGACGTGTAATCACAGAGATATGAATAGAACCCTTTTGTGTGTTTTTAGGGGGTAAACCCAAACTTTAGCACGAGAGTGTATGTTTTGGCGAAATTGATTTATTACATTTGCTCCCCCAAGCTGAATGCTTGTACATTTCTCTTAACACTGCTCATGAGACCTTGAGCTAGGCTTTGCCCATCTTTCATACACAATTCCTCCCAGTTTTTCTTCAAGGCTTCATCGGTTTGTCTTTCCGCTTTTCTTCTTATTCTTCATTATCGCCCAAAACTTTTCGATCGAATGAAGTTCTGGTGTATTTGGTGGGTTCGCCTCTTTCGGGACTACATTGGCACTTCGCTTCGTACCAATCCATTACAGGCTTGGCGTAATGGCATGAAGCGAGATCCGGCCAGAACAGCGTAGGACCACGGTGTGAGCGGAGAAAGGGCAGCTCAAAGCGCTTCTGCAAGCATTCCTCTCGATAAATATGGTTGCCGGTTGTAACGAACGGCTTGCTGTACCGCCCGCACTCGCAGATTGCCTGCCACAGCCGGTATTTCTTCGCGAATTAATCCATCTTTCTCTTCCGGAACTTTTCCGGATCCTCCATGCGGGACGTATCGACAAACAACTCGAAGCCGGGAATGTGTTTGATGTATGTCTCGTCGTCCATAAATTGACAGCCTGGCTTGACCAGCAACTCACGGTACAGCCATCGCGCACGCAATTTGGCCATCGTGTTTTGCTTGTCAGTCCGGTTTGACGCCTTCCTGACCTTAAAAACACGTAGCCCAGCTCGCTTCATGGTCTGCTGGACAAACCACTTCGACGTATGGACCTTCCGACGTCCTTTTCTTCCGCGCCTTCTCTGGGTATTCCGTATGCGGGTTGCGGCCGCTTCCAGCACGCCGCTCGATAGTCTTCGTCTTTTGGAACATCTTCACAACGCGGGGCACGCCTTTTGCCGATCCATATGTGTGACTGACCATGATTATCGATCCCCGCGCCCAAGATTTGCTGGCGTAACTCTTCTTGTTTCGAATGTATCTTGAAAACTACTTGACATATCGCACACATAAACACAACACTTTAAACTAGTATAACCCAAAGTTTAATTAATTTTTACCCACGCGATAAAAAGTTACACCCAAAACCAAGTGTCGTATTTTTTCCGAGTCCAATCTTCAGTTAAATTTTGCATATTCAACTGTCAATATCTCAGAAACTACTAGAGTTTGCAATCCCGGGAAATGATTTTCTGTTTCCCGGGATTCCCGTATTTCCCGGGATTTCCGTATTTTTTAATAGTACAAAAAAAAGGATTGACCATCTATTTTCAAACAAAATCCTTCGCACAATTTACTTGTCATATCATACTAACCAGAGACCTTCGTTAGCTGAGTGGTTAGAGTCCGCGGTTAAAAAGCAAAACCATACTAAAGGTGTCTGGGTTCGATTCGAACTCATCGTACCTGCCATACAATTCCATCAAATTTGCTTTATATTCTCGTTTTTGAAAATTTGCCGGGATCCCGGGATATTCCGGGAAATGGCAAATTTATTTCCCGTTTCCCGGGAAGTCAAATCCCGGGAAAATTGCAAACTCTAGAAACTACACACCAAAAAAATTTTAGATTTACACGTAACGTAATTTTTGCCTCAATCATGCAAAGCCATTTCTCATGTATTATTCAATGATAAAACCTGTAAACACATCTATTATATCTAATATTGTTACCAAAATCCTTTATATTGAACGCAAAACGTCTTCTCTCGAAGAATGTTGATTTTCACGCTGAAAATTCAATCATAAATAATGCACATGACATGACAAGCCATCGATCCATCCATGTGCATTATTTTGAACAGAATAATCAGCGTAGAATCATGTAAACCGAGCATTCTTGTTTGCAATTTCACTTTCAAGATGCAAGATAGCATGCAATATTGGCGAATGTTGGATGTAAGATCATGAAATATTTCAGTTTCACTCAAGATTGCAAGCATTTTCGAATGCAATGAGACAGTTTCAATTAATTAACGTTGAATGCTCAGTTACAACTTCTCTTTACATGATTATCATAAAAAAATACGTGCCATGTAAATTTTATATTTTTTGGTGTGTAGTCTTCTTCACTCAGACATTTATATCAATAGAAATCGAGCAGTCTTCAGCAGTCTTCTTCTTGGATGCCGACGCCCTTTCGATGACGTCGAAAAACCCACAATCGGCAATCCGTCCTTCTCACACAAAGTTTTTTAAGAAGTGTAACTTCAAATCTACGTGCTTCAAGCGCCCGAACTCCTTCGAATTTTCCGCAATCCGAATAGTGGACTGATCGTCCTTATAGAAGACAACTGGCTCAGATGGTTCGCATTGCCAAACCTCCGAAGTAAATCCTCCAAGAACCGCTTCTAGCTGATCTTCATTACTCGTCTCTTCACGTCACGATCGACGCACATCCCGAGAAAGCACCTTTCATCACCTCCACCGCTACTGGAACGCCGCTGCTAAACATCGCTTCACCGTTTCCACAATCTTCAGTGTTGATCTGTCAATGATCACGTCATCCACATATACAACTAAATACACGGAGCCCTGTTCAACCTTCTTCCAGTATAAACATTGGTCATTCACGCTCCATGTTAATACAGGTCGTTGCACGATAAACCCGTCGAACCGGTCATTCCAAGAATTCGCCGCCTACTTTAGCCTGTACAGGGATTTTTCCAGCCGGCAAACCAGACCGTCTCCACGTTTCAACCCCTCAGGCTGCACCATGGATATTTCCTCTTCAAGCTTTCCGTTGAGGGACGCTGTAGAAACATTAATCTGGTGGACCACCATCTTGCCGTGATTGGCCAAAGCCAGTGGCGCGGGAAGTAGGTAGGTCAGGTAGGACATGTGCTACGCACAAAAACACCTGTGTATGACAGTCAAAGGATTGTCCTACCCACGATTCAACAGAAAAACAAAATCAGCAGATAGCTTGAAGAACAAATTGATCTTCATATTTCTATCATCTGTTCAATATACATACAAACGCGACCAACATCGTACTTATTTGGAGGATGGAAGACACGACAAGGTTTGTAATGGTACTCTCATGCTTAGAACGATTGAGAATATCTGTAGTGAAGTTCTGCGAAACTAACTTCAATAAGTGCTACAAGAAACTTCGTTGACCGTTTGAAAAAAATGAAGCAATCCTGTATAGCATTTAAAAATGAATCAATGGATGGATTCTTACAAATATCTACGGCCAATCCTGTATATGTTGTGGGAAAAATTGCCGTGTGCATTCATGGAAGTAATTCTTGAAAAGTTTCTGGAACATCTTGAAATAACTATCTTATTACTGAAGAATCTTTGGAAGAATACGAATAGTGTGATGATGCTAGCGATTTCTGAACGTGCGATTACTTTTGATAAAATCTATCAAAGCATTGCTGAATCTTTTTTTTAACTTCTTTATTAGTATTATTTCAAACCTTACATTCATGTCTGTAGTCTAACATTTCATAGGTGTTTTGTGTTAGACAACACTATCATCCTAATTAAATCGCTGAATCTCTTGATGAGCAATTCCCACAGCACACTCTCTAGAAGTCCTGGTCTTTCTTTTTCAGAACTGCTGTAAAAATCTCCTGAAAACTTTTGCGATCGGGCGGGTTACTTCGGTGCAAAAAAAACACCACTTCAGAAATTCACATAAATTTTGCTGTTATCTTGAAATAGATAAGGATATTAGAATAACTTCACAGGTGGCAATTTTCTGTGAAATTTGTTTAATGAAATCGATTTAAAAAGGATATGAATATAGAGGATAATCATATGTTCCAATACGACTGATAACAAAAGTGATCCAATGAATGATGCTTAGGACAGGACTGGTAGTACGTTTCTTTTTAGAGACTTGGTCTCTTTTTAATACAAGTCTTGAAAAAGTCTTTATTTTAACTAAAATCTTCTCTAATGTCTCTTTTTTCCTTATTCTGCTTGCATTGAATCCTTATGCAAAATTGTACAGGCTCCAAATACCTTTGAAGTACTATTACAGTATCAACAGGCTCTTCAAGAATTTCGTCTTAGATTCCAATCTTCAAAAAATATTTAAGTTTTCACACGAGTTAAGCCTACAGCATTTATTTTAATAATTCTTCCGATTTTTCCTACACAATTTTTTTTATAGAGATTCTGTCCAATGTTTTTTAAAAATGTCTTTTGAAAACCCTCGATTCGATTGATTTTTTTTCTTCTAAAACTTCCTTAAGAGGCCAGGAACTATTCCCTTATATTTCATGAAGGGTGACTTTAAAACTTACACAAGTTTTACCAGATGTTACTTCAGGATTTTCTTAAGAAATACCTCACAGCTTTATTTTTCAGGAATATTGTCTTTACTTTTCCCTGGAGACATTCCTGAAAGAATTTATGAAAAAACAACTTTAAAGACTTATTTGAGAAGCAAATGAGGAGGAATTTCTGTAGAAATTTTTAAAGGAATCTCTGGAGCTATTGCTGAAGGCACTCTTAGAGAATACCCTAGTTGAAATCCTATTTTAATCAAGGAACACAGTTTTATAGGAAATTTCTGGAGAATTTAAATATTGAATATCGCGGTGAACCAGCCATAGGCTGAAAGCCTCGTTAATAAAGACAATAATAATAATAATAATAAATATTGAATATAAGAATACGTTTTGACCGGGAATCTTGGAGGATATGCCAGGGAAATCGATGGGAAAAGCACTGAATTAAATCTTGGAGTAATAAGGACTTTCTTGGAAATAATTCAAGGAATTTGTGGAGGAATCCAGATGATTTCTGAAAAAATCTTTCAATTTAATTTCTGTTATTCTCCTTGGGAAAGTTCAGGTTGAATTGTTAAGGTGTCCTTAACAAAATTCGTAGAAGAATTCCTTTGGATATTATCAGATAATGAACACTTTTAAAAATTTCCAGAACATAATCTAAACAATTCGGCAAGAACCTGAAAAAAATTCTGATGAAATTCCTAGAGATATTATGAAAAAACACATACAGTAGTACTTGTCAAAATGTCACGAGGAATTCTCAAAAAAGTTTTATATCTTAGAGAAATATCTGCTCTGATGCTATGAAGAATGAATCTCTTATTAGGTTTCGTTTTGTTTTCTTTTTTCATGTTTGGTCTCTTTTCGGCTTCTTTTAATTCCTTTTAGGTTTTTTTTCTTCAGGCAATAGGTCTTCAATTTCCGATTCTTAAGGCACTTAGTCGCTACGAGCCCTGTAAGGACGAAGTGCTTCCTTGGTATTGTGGCAACGACAACCTAATTAAAGAAAAAAATGCTTTGAAGTTTGTTTAGCAATTATTCATTCTTTAAAAATTGAATGTAAGTCAAAAAAACAAGCCAGCCTTTAAAGAATTAGTTTTTTTTTTCTGTTGAAAGAAGAAATCTCCTGAAAATATCGTTAGAACGCTTGGAAACAGCAAAATTTCCTCAACTCAACTCATCTCAACACCGACAAAAAAAAAACAAACCGTTGTTGGCAGGTTATCGACATAATCCACTGCATTCAGAGCGTACCCGGCATAATCGAACTCGAAATCTTCGTGCCACGCCGGGGTAGTCCGCTGTCGCCGCCTTGGTCTTGCACCTGTGTTGCCAGCCCACTATGCTGCCGGCGGCTCAATCTGCACAGCATCCTCTACAAAGCTTCACTGAACTCTTCACCAGCATCGTCGCACTCCGAATCGTTGATACTTTCTTCCGCTTCATCTTTTTCAGGATCCAGCTCACGAATCACCGGAATTTTGATGAAACCACCGGTACGAGATTTGCCCTGCTTAACTGTATCACTTTCGATGCAATTAACATCACGTGCGTGCACTTTCTCGCTACAAGAAGGATCCCACATACGATAGTCATTGTGCGTATATATCACAAAGATTCCCTTCAGGTTTTCACGTTCGGTTTCCTTAAATCTCAGAGCTCGAAAGGCGTCACATTTGAATGCAACGCGTTCGATGGACTACGGTTTACTAGAAAAGCTGCCGTCTGGAGCGCATGTCCCCAAAACCTCCTGCGTAGACCTTGTCTTCTCCGTAAGGGTGCGATTCATCCGCTCGCGTGCCCCATTTTGCTCCGAGGTGTACGGAGTCACTTGCCTGCTTTTGAAGTTCTTCTATTTATTCCGCATCTCTTTCCACACACACGAACAGGTCATGTTTTTCCAATTGCACCTGCGTGCGGAACTTCCAGGCCATGTAGTTACTGCCATCGAACATGTAGAGTCTACATTGTAGACGCGCTCCGTTTTTCGTCGTCCTCCACTGGCTCCACCCAGTCTTCCCTCTTGCTTCAGCAATTCTATATCAAATCGGAACGACTGTCAGTACCAAATATTGTTGGTTTCAAATGTGGTTTTATCTTCAGAGTCGCGAAGGCAGATGTAGCATAGGCAAACAGACACAGCATGTCTCTCCTTGATGGCTACACCGCAGCGTCATGCAATCGCCGGGCGAGTTGTAGGGCTACATCTTCGTCATTCTTGGGCGATGCTTCTTCAGTTGCCCCAAACGTTAAGGGTCGCCAGGTCCTCTTCTACTGTGTGCAGCCAGCGTATTCGTTCCGTTGTCACATGTCACAAGTGTACCAAGGTAAACATAATCTTCAACAACTTCAAACACATTCCCATCAAACACTACCTCAGCACCAATACCGATAGGTTTACCTATATCTTTACCTGCAACCATGTACTTCGTTTTGGTAGAATTAACGGTCCGGAATACCCTCGCTGTCTCCCTTTTTAGAGTCTAAAGGCCTCCTCCATTGGCTTGCGGTCGATTCCAATAAGGTCGATATTGTCCGCAATACCAAGGAGCATGAGCAATCGTGTGTTGATAGTACCGCTTCTCTGCACGCCAGATCTCCAGAATCCGAAACCTTGATTTTGAACCATCTAGCATAGCACGTATCAGCCAAGCTAGTTTTGGTCGGAAAACCATGTTCAGACATTATCTGCCATTGATTATTTCTGCCGGAATTTATCTGAGATTATTCCCAAGGTAAACATCTGGTCCGTTGTCGAATTCACCGACGAAGGACTCTCGAGTGGTCTCAGTCTGTATACAAGATGCGTGATAGTATTTTGTACGCCGAATTCAGCAGGGTAATCCCTTTGTAATAGGCGTACTTCAGTATTTATTTATTTATTTATTTATTTATTTAGGAGAAGGGAAAAGCCCGTTTGAGTATGTACCCTCTCTCGTAGATTGGGCATATGAGGCCATCCTACCAATCTGTAGGCATTCTTCGTACTCCCATACTTTCTGAAGTACTCGGTGGATCGACTGGTAAAGCTGTTCACTTGCATGCTTGAGAAGCTCGACCGGCATCCTGTCCTTCCCAGTAGTTTACAGTTCTTCAGCTCGCTGACAGCCTTTTTAACCTATCCTATGGTCGGTGGGACCACTGTTTGACCGTCTTCATCAATATTCACCCTGTTTATTGTTACATTTCCATTTTCGCTGTTCAACAACTGCTGGAAGTGCTCCTTCCACCTGGAAGCCATCGCCGTTTTATCGATCAAAAAATACCCCTCTCGATCATCATGGTGGGCGGTTTTGTGCAGCACGCCGTTACATAAAACTTCCGTATATCATTCCGATTCATATTAGATAGACATCACACTCGAATTTAAGGTTAAGGTTAACTTCTGCGTTCATGTGGCGTCTCGTTGCGTAGCGGTATCGCGCCCTGTCTAGTTAATTGGGAGTCGTAAATTCGATTGGACCTTCCTTAGCCGAGTAGTGAGAGTCCTCAGCTTCAAAGCAAAGCCATGCTGACGATATCTGGGTTCGATTCCCTGTCGGACAAGGATCTTTTCGTAATGAAAATTTCTATGACTTCCCTGGGCATAAAGGATCATCGTACCTGCCAAATGATAAACGAATGCGAAAATGGCAACTAAGGCAAAGAAAGCTCTCAGTTAATAACTGTGGAAGTGCTCTTAAAACACTACGCTGAGTAGGATCTGTCTCAATGGGAACATTAATGCCAAGAAGAAGAAGAAGAGTTAGATTCTCTGGGAAAGAATAGGATTGGACTTTAATTCAATTCAATGAGAACTGCAAAAACCTACTCCCCCCTTCGATGAAATTTGAAATAATTCAAGGTTGTATTAACCTCAAATTGAATGCTCCTTCAAAACCGCAATCGTAAAGCAATTTCCATAGAAATCCTACATGTTCAAACTATCATCAAACATTTTTTTACAGCTAAAATTTCATCCGGTTTGCAAATCCACCCTTTTCGTTCGAATGATGTTGCTCCCTTCCAAAGTGTAAAAACCTTCCAAAGATTCGGTCATTCCCATATAGTGACACTGACTTTGCCAAAGCACAAATCCAATCCAATTAGAGTGATCCTCCAGGAACAGCATATCGACACTGTATTTCACAAAGCTGAAAAATGTTTCCGGCTTCGTTTCCTTTTCACGCCTGCTCCCGATGCCAAACCCTTCGCTCCGTTGAACACACTTGTTAGGGCATCTCCGGGACGGAAATGTATTCATGCGAAATTGTCCCGAACGGCACGCGCTCCCATATCCCTTACCGGTTATTGAAGGCAACGCAAGCAACAAAAAAGGAGTAATCAAATCTCGTTTTGGAAATTCGTTTCGTCGGAAAAAGTCTTTCACTGGACCATCACTAAAAGGCCTTGCGAGGCCTCTCTGATCCAGTTAGGGAACGGATCTGACCAATTTTATTGAATAGAAGTAACTATGTCCATATGGGTTTGATTCGATTTTGATTTTGATTTTGATTTCGATTCGATTTCGATTTCAATTCGATTTCGATTCGATTTCGATTCGATTTCGATTCGATTTCGATTCGATTTCGATTCGATTTCGATTCGATTTCGATTCGATTTCGATTCGATTTCGATTCGATTTCGATTCGATTTCGATTCGATTTCGATTCGATTTCGATTCGATTTCGATTCGATTTCGATTCGATTTCGATTCGATTTCGATTCGATTTCGATTCGATTTCGATTCGATTTCGATTCGATTTCGATTCGATTTCGATTCGATTTCGATTCGATTTCGATTCGATTTCGATTCGATTTCGATTCGATTTCGATTCGATTTCGATTCGATTTCGATTCGATTTCGATTCGATTTCGATTCGATTTCGATTCGATTTCGATTCGATTTCGATTCGATTTCGATTCGATTTCGATTCGATTTCGATTCGATTTCGATTCGATTTCGATTCGATTT
Source organism: Aedes aegypti (assembly GCF_002204515.2). NCBI lineage: Eukaryota > Metazoa > Arthropoda > Insecta > Diptera > Culicidae > Aedes > Aedes aegypti. Next base: position 130,792,690 of record NC_035109.1, on the reverse strand, counting down.
CGATTCGATTTCGATTCGATTTCGATTCGATTTCGATTCGATTTCGATTCGATTTCGATTCGATTTCGATTCGATTCGATTCGATTTCGATTCGATTCGATTCGATTTCGATTCGATTTCGATTCGATTTCGATTCGATTTCGATTCGATTCGATTCGATTCGATTTCGATTCGATTTCGATTCGATTTCGATTCGATTCGATTTCGATTCGATTTCGATTCGATTTCGATTCGATTTCGATTCGATTTCGATTCGATTTCGATTCGATTTCGATTCGATTTCGATTCGATTTCGATTCGATTTCGATTCGATTTCGATTCGATTTCGATTCGATTTCGATTCGATTTCGATTCGATTTCGATTCGATTTCGATTCGATTTCGATTCGATTTCGATTCGATTTCGATTCGATTTCGATTCGATTTCGATTCGATTTCGATTCGATTTCGATTCGATTTCGATTCGATTTCGATTCGATTTCGATTCGATTTCGATTCGATTTCGATTCGATTTCGATTCGATTTCGATTCGATTTCGATTCGATTTCGATTCGATTCGATTCGATTCGATCGATTCGATTTCGATTCGATTTCGATTCGATTTCGATTCGATTCGATTCGATTTCGATTTCGATTCGATTTCGATTCGATTTCGATTCGATTTCGATTCGATTTCGATTCGATTTCGATTCGATTTCGATTCGATTTCGATTCGATTTCGATTCGATTTCGATTCGATTTCCATTCGATTTCGATTCGATTTCGATTCGATTTCGATTCGATTTCGATTCGATTTCGATTCGATTTCGATTCGATTTCGATTCGATTTCGATTCGATTTCGATTCGATTTCGATTCGATTTCGATTCGATTTCGATTCGATTTCGATTCGATTTCAATTCGATTTCGATTCGATTTCGATTCGATTTCGATTCGATTTCGATTCGATTTCGATTCGATTTCGATTCGATTTCGATTCGATTTCGATTCTTTCATTCAAATCTTTTATTTAAACGAAAAGATAGGCCTATTTCTTTTTTTTTTTTTTAAATTCAACCCTTGAAACATCCAACGATACGTAGCTCACATTGTGGAAAATATCCGTTGAAGCCTATCGATAACATTTTGAAAATACCGACACGTCTGAGCTTTGGTTTTCCTCGCCATTGTCGTTGGTCGTGAGCAGTTGTTATCCTCCGTTGGTTGTCTGTGAAAATATTTTGCCAATTCTTACGACAACCGGCCCGGAGAGAATGTCGAGAAGTGTCGGAAGGAATTAAAGGATGAATTCTGGGCTTCGAAACCGGCTACATTGTACGTAAGTATCGTCCATTGTCGTCGATATCGTCGTCGTTTCCATTTTTGAAGGGACACAGATATCCCCCATTTCTGGTAGGGTTATCGGGATGGGAAATTGAGAACGGGACGACAGCCTTGGCAGCTATGTGCGAAAAATATCCAGCCATGTGAGCTACGCTCGGCATTAGTTATCCATATTATTATCGGGGATCTCGCTCTTGACAGGCGAGTGTTTGCGAGAGTTGGTTTTGCGAGTCGTCTTTTCTGGCATGTATGTGAAAACTCGGCCATGCTCAGTGTGGTTTGTTGTTTTAGGGTTGTGGTTCCTCCGATTAGCCCAAAGAACATCCGGCTGGTGTAATAAAAATCATAAACATAGGTGCCGCGAAAGTGCTTACCGAAATGGGTTTGTTATCCCTAGGTTGGGATGTTCTCGTGGATGGGATTGAGAAAGAAAGTAGATTTGACAGAGTTTATTCAATGCTCAGTGGGTTTCTAATCCTTTCATATGAAGGAAACGGAAGTGTAAATAAATCCTTTGAGTCTCTGAGGCTTGAAAATGTTTTTTGGTTTCGTGTATTCGTTTCATGATACGAAAATGGGTTTGCAAAAAATAATGAGCCCTTCAAGGATGAAAGCCTCTGTTTTCATGCTTGATGTATCGACTCAAGTTATGACACGATTAGCTTGTGTATGAAATAGAAATGCATTCGGTATCATGACACATTTCTGAGCCCAGGTACGATGCGGATCGGCTATTACAAGAATTACATATATAGTTTATGAACACTGCTTTAAGCGAGCTAAACAAACTTTGAATGCCTTCAGATATACATGCGTAACCATGTGCCCTAAAATGACTCATGCATATTGAAACATATATGATCTCTTAATTATTAAATCGAAGAAACATTCAACAAATTACTAGATTCTTCGAAATGTAGATCTTGTGATCTACAAACTGTGTCTGTGAAGACCTTTGTGATGATATCAATTAGAGATGGGCAAAACGGCTCATTTCAGTGAACGGATCCAATCCGATTCTTTCATTTTAGTGTACCGTAAAACGGGGTGATTTTGAAAGTTTTTTCGAAGAAAACTTGAATATTTATGCATGCTGTTTCAAAGAATTATAATTTATATTTTTAAATCAAGTACTGGTTTCCAAAGTATCGATTGCAGTTGATAAATTGCCAAAAGAATTATTCTGAATGGATATATTTTTTTCATTTAATCGAAAGTCGGTTTTCTGTTTTGGGGTAACTTTGATAATGGTGTATCAATCGAACAAAATTGAATACATTACGGAACATTTATAGGGCGTTGCATACCTTTAGGCGTTTAACGCTATATGGAAATTTCTGATTTAGATTACAAAAATGGTCCCAGTTTGTGACAATGGTTTTCGCAAAAAGATTTGAGATCGAATTCATGTTCTACTACAACTAGGCTGTCAAGTAGAAGTGACGAACTCATTATGACTTCATGAAATAGTGATCATAGAACAGATTGTTTGAGAGCGTTTCAAAATAGCTAAAATCTTTTATATTTCTAATATTTGCATATATATCCTCAAATGTACTTGATTCCAACGAATATAGCTTTGACATGAAGTGTTATACTGATACTCTTTACTTTTGCATTCGTTTTGCCTAACAGATTAACAAAAACTTTGTTATTTCGTTTAGTATGTTGTGAGTCTAGCACTATCAAAGTTACCCGCATTATCAAAGTTACCCCGTTTTACGGTACCGGATCTTTTGAACGGTTCGTGCCGCTGAGCCAGCACGCAAAGGAAGAGCGAACTGAACCGAGCGAACGAAAAACGAGCGGTTCACTCGCTTTTACGTATCACTTGCTCTCTCATTCTTTCCCAGAAACTCACGATATACTCGGCTGATCTCCCATACGCTGCTCAATCCTCTATCGATTTACACTGACAGATTTGTTAAAAGCTTTTTGAAAACGTTTCTACAACGCGTTGAACAACTCTTGTCAGTGTGACTATTATCGGTATCCTCATTCTCTTCGCCAACTTTCCCATAAGAACTGCTGGTGAATCTCTTCGGCAGCTCCAAATCAGTCGCATTTTGAGGCGTGTTCATTTGAATTGATGACATATCTGGCGAAATTATTTGTTCTGTCTCGGAAATCTCATCAGCGGGAAGCTGACAGAACAAACAATCATTTGAGTGTTTTCATTGGTGTATTTTGATTAAACAGTACTATGTATCTGGCTTTTGAAATTTGGTTGCCGATAATAGTCGACGGTCGCCAAAGCCTTAAATCACCCTATAATAACACATAGTCCGGTCTAATTGAACACCGACCAGTTTTAAACGGTGAATTTATTGAAAATGTCGTCAATTTTTTTTAAAAACACCAAGTTGATTAGCGTTTGATAAAAATTGTGTATGAAGAGTGTATAAATATATGTTTAATGAACTTAGTATAAAAATGTCGTCAAAATTTACGTTTTATATTGGATTTAACAAGTTCTATCTTGAAAATCAGCAAATATTTGCAAAAAAATGTTTTTTTTTTTAGGATCTAAGGATGTTTTTTCATGTGTACTAAAATTTCAATTAAATATTTATTCCATCACCCTACTCGATATCAGTGGCAGACAATAAACTCGCCGAAAGTGCATTATATTATGGAAAAATTGCATTCCTAAAATACGAGTTTTGTACCATACTTTAGGATGTTGCGTTTGGCTAAGCCCGACGTTTCGTTTCCGTGCATTGGGCCTTTTTCAAGGGAGTAGCCGAAAAAAAACATAATGAAGAACTTACCGTCTGGTGTCAATTCAATTGCTTTCGTCGTGCAGTTTTTCCAGGGATCGCTGGTACCTGTACGAGGCTTAGAAGAACGGCCTCTCTTTCTGTTGTGGAATCCATCGTACAACAGACCCGAAGGATACTTCTTACCGGACGCGGAATCACGGGGATTGTAGTTAATTGCCTGTAATGAAAGATGACTAAGTATTTGTATGTGTTTTACTGTAGTGCAGAGTAAATTACAGATATTTCCGTAGGGAAGCGAGCAGCAATAGGGTCGGCGAAACGCTCCATATCTGCCAGAGAAAAATATATTTTGTTGGCGATGTAATAATCTACGATCGTGTGCGCCAAAGATCGTCGATGCTCTACACCCAGCCGCTGGTTTTCTTGAAAGTATTGACAAACAATTTTGTCTTTCTCGTTCCTCTCAAGAATGCTTATTAGCAAGGTGTTGGAAATTGTTGTTTGCCCAAATCTAGATGGTCCCAGAATAGCATTTGGACTCGAAGACGTTTCGCTTACCGTATTGCTGCCGACTGGAGGCAATGGATGACATAATGCGCTTTCAACCCACTGCTCCAGCTTGGAACGCAAGGCATGTTTATGTCCGGTCCATTTTACAACGGAGAATATATCACGCTTTCTCATCCAAACATTTTAGGTAGTCCAGCGTGAATCCGTGACCTACAGATTATTGATAATACTAATCATGTTATCGATAAATAATTTCATTAATACTTACATATCAGGACGGCATACACTATTGAGTCAAGTTTCCATTCCTCCAGGATGAGATTCTTGAGATCTGGCTGTTCGTCGACTTCTAAATCACAAAAAATGATCATGAGTTATCCATTTTCAATTCATTTAGGTAAGCTATTAGCAGTGAGCGTTTGTAATTTACTTGCCTTCAATGAGATCAGCAACAACAACACATTCTTCCACTAAATCTACTTCAATTTTTAAATTTGTAATCATCCCGACATGCGCAATCAAAAGGATGTTTAACGAAATGACCGTCAGTTGCGTAAAAATTGTACACAATAAACTAGAAAACGCACAAACGATCAGAATATTTACAACAACAATGTTGTGCCGTCAAACACTGCGTAGATTTGGAAATAATATGTTTTGTGTCATCATTACCATGTTCGTATTAGGCACGGTAAAAAATGAACAGTTGTTTTGAATACTCGAGTGTTTACACAGTACCAAAAAATAATGTGATTTACGTCTTTTGAGATGCACATAAAAGAAGCGAGCCGAATGACGTAAATTTGTGTTGAATTTCAAATACGTTAGTGTCTGATTCGGGAATTTTTTTTTTTTTTTTTAAATCTTTATTTGAGTGTATTTTAACACACGAGGGCTAGTTCTACACTTGATTCGGGAAATGTCGATCACAGTTCAATCGTTTTCATGTCCTTTAACATTTAAAATTACATTTTTTGTTCAATACATCTTCAAGGACACATTTTTGTGTCGTTCCATCACTTACATCATGTGTCATTCAGTCATAACCAGAATCACGTCCAGAGTAATTTTCATTATTTTTAAGAGTGTAACCTTACTATATTCAAAATAGTACGACACATGGTAAATTGAATTGAATAGTGGTTGGCGTAAAGCAAATCATGGTGTTTCTTACAATATTTGACAATGGTAAAATTAAGCAGAGGGCCATGGTATTTTTATCAGTGTAGAATTTGTTTTTGCTGTTAAAAGGTTTTTCGAAATTTTGAAGTTTACATGTTTATGACGAAACACGTATCAAATGTAAATATTCAAATTGAAACTGCGAAAAGAAACCACGTGCTCCATTGGGGATCGAAACCACGACACACTATTCCCCTGACGGGCGCTTCAACCTTCAAGCTGACCTTGAAAGACCCCGACGCTCAGAGGCGAACTGAACATGATTATCCCAAAGCACCACTTCGCAGTCTAAACCTCTTTCGTATGTATGAAATGTACATTCGACACATATATACACATATATGTGCATTCGACACATACATACCTCGAAGCGAGAGAGATGTTATTGCTACCGATCACTTATCGGTCAGGAAATTTAGTATGACGAGATCAAATCTCGACCGATCGATTATGGTAGAAAGACCGTTACTCATATTGATTGCACAGGTAGGTAATTAATTGTCAAGTTTCACAGTTAGTTTCAATTTCAATTTTTACATTTGACACGTGTTTCGTCGTGTAGATTAAAACTTCAAAATTAAAAAAAAAAAAACTTATAACAGCATACCCTAGGCATGATTTGCCTAGAACTTGACAATTCATTAACTATGCATTTTTTTTTTGTCAAATCAGCTTAATATTTTAAGCTTTAACTTTGTAGAACATATCTTACCATTACAGGTGTGATTCGTTATTGTCACATTTCGATTTCATCAACAAACAATTCCCATTTTATCAACACAAAAACAAAAGACTCGTAAGGTTTTCAAATGCCTCATTGTTAAATTTTCGATATTATGTTTGTGTTTGTTGAGCACATGGTTTCGTAGGTTTCAAGTCCTTTACCATCCAATGAAAACTGCTTCCTTCCCGCCGGCTATCCAATCAGAGTTTTCAAACTTAACTTGAACTGTTTGACACGATTGATGCATCCTTCAATAGTCGAGATATGTCCTGGCCACGCGAAAGCGACTGGAGATTTTGATTAGTTGGATTGCTGCCCATACTCGCATAACAGTCCCATTTGAATTTCCATCACTTTTGAGATTTCTTCGTGAATCATGTTTATTATTAGTGTACTTCTAGGTATCATACCTAAAATTGTATTTTTGTATGGACGAAATGTGAAAAAAATATCAAATCAGGTGCGTCCCATATTGAAAGTACCCGCATAACAGTCCCACTAGTAGTTTACGATGAAATTCAAGCAAACCTCTTCCTGTTATGATTTCTATAATTTTGGCTCGTACTTTTCATCCCATAAGAGAAATAAATACTACAAATTACAGTATTTTTAACCATCTTTATTCCATAACAAATATTGTTATTGCTTGAAATAACTTATGGTGCGCTAAGTGATAGGAAAAATATCTAAATGTTAAACCTTATGAGAGTCTAAACTAAAAATAAGATAAGTAGCTACCCTCCAAGTCAAACTTACTGCTGTGATTGCCCTCGTCTTCTGACCAATTATCACAAAATCTTTGGTACGTTCATATTCCAACGACGAGGGAAAGGCTTTTTGGGCCAACATGGGAATACGCAAATTACCACTGCAGCGCGCTAACTGCATGAGCATTATGCATGAGCCATATCCAATGCTGAAAAATGAGTAGATCCAATAAGAAGGCAGCATTATGGGTTTCTAAGAACTGTCGAATAGCTCTGCCGAAATCAAGCTAAATAATACTTGCCCGCCTGAGTACTGGTTTCAAATCCAATATAAACGTGCTGCAGGTGAATCCAGATTACCTTTCCTATCGGCCGGTCGCAATGCTTTCATCAAATCCAGGAATGTCTTCAGGACTGTCACTATTCACCGTTAAGTCTAATATTTTACAAGAAGTATTGTAACTAGAAGATGAGAACCCTAATAGTAGCAAAAGTAAAAGTGCCATTGAATCTACAGTAAACTTGGCTTTAAATGTGTCAAGGTGCGCTATAACAAAGTAAGCGAGTCCCAAGCAATGGGACTGGTATGCGGGTATATTTGAATATGATGAGAAAAGTACTCGGATAACGAGTCCCACTTGCAAGTATCTTGGATTTGTACATAAAAAACAAATGTATTTACAATATTTTGGTTACTGATCATTTTCTTATACTCTAATGATAATATGTTGATGGATGGCACTAAAATTTTCTGCTGCGGGCAGCGGCGTTACGATTTTTTTGCAATAATGTTCAGTTGCGTTTTTCTCGACATGATGATTTTCCTAATGGGACTGTATTGCGAGTATGGGCAGATTGAGTCTGTAAAACTCAAGATTTTCTGTCACGTAAGTAGAAACGGAAACATTAAGCCAAAAAATATAAAGACGTCTAAGCCCAAAACTTTTCGTGGTGCGTTACGGGGTAAGATCTACCAATTTGAACCCTAGTCTCATATTGTTTGTCGGGCTAGGGTAATATGTTGTGGTAATTCAAGGATTCGCGGTACAAAGTTCTTGTTACTGGGAACAGTTTCTGAAATTTAATCTATTTTACCTAGCAGACAGTTAAAGCCTCGGAGTTGGTCAGTCCCGAGACTACACTTGAAGCCAGGATAACAACCATGAATATTAACTCTACAAGGACTGTTAAGTACTGGTAATTCAAGGACTCACGTGAATTCTGATTACTAAACAAATTTTCTAGCTTGATTCGGTTTTGCTGCTAGCATAAAGCCCCTTTTTCTAGTATTTTTCTGGGACTAATCTTAAAGCGAAACAAGGATGGGACTAGAGTTCCGTTGCATGGTCAAATGTCAGTAGTACCGATTTGGTTTCTCAGAAATTTAATCGTTTATGTTTGCTAAGGGGCGCGCCTTCGCTGAGATGTAAATTTCTATGAAGGGTGTAAATAGCGGGACCTTTTCATCATAGTCGATTTGTATCAATATCTGAGGAATCAAAACAAGAACTGTACAGAAATCGATGCTTCATTACCTATCAATGGAAATGGAGTAATGCGACATGCACTATACACTAAGGATACGGGTAATGCCACAATAGATCTAAATACTGGTCGCAGTGGCGCATCCGTACAGAGAAAAATAAAGCCCAAACTGGATAACTGCTCTAATACTATATTCGTCACCCATGTTTTATAGTACACTTTCTTCAGCACTTTGCTCTTTTAAACTCAAACACGATAGCTTTCCTTAGATTTTAGCAAAAGTCCTACTTCGAGGGTGGGAGGAAGAGGTCTGGCTAAACAGAAATCTACTGAAAATTTCGGGATCTCCGTAAAATAAATGAACATTGCAGAAAATAGAAAAGGGCTGAATTTTCTGAAGATTCAAAAAACTATTGACACTGGACCATCCCACGCTACCAAGCCAATAAGATCCTGATCTTCACTTCGAGATCAAAAGATTTATGAAGAGTAGTATACAAAATGCCATACTCACTTTATTCATGCAGCTAATTTACTGAAACTATTAACAAATGATTTTTTTAACCTTAAAAGCTTCGATTTAGGGATGCTCTTAGTAGAGTAAGTAGGTACAATAAAAAGAATCACAAAAATAGTTTTGAGTATGGCACTTATTAACTCCGCCTTAATTGCTTGCACTTTTAGCCTTCTTTAGTGTCAGTTGATCATATCCACTGTGGATTTTCGTTCCGACATAAAAAATGTGTTTATAATAGGAACAACTTTGTAGAATATCACTTTTACATAGAAAAGGCGCAAGTTCTATCTTACCTCCTAAAACTTCAATCAGACCGACTGTGCATTGTCTACATTAAGGCATTTTTTTAGGTTTTAATAATTATTTTTTCCATATCGATATAAATGGTTTCGTTTATGAAGGACATTTGGACTCAGGGACCTTCAACCAAGTATTTTGAATTGCTTTAAGAATGTCACATCAGCGGATGAACAATTCTACATAAAAAAAGGTTCATCGAATTTTCATTTGGGGGCAAATTTTCAGCACTAAAACAACTTTTGTTAGAACTCTTGGGAACATGACCACGTAGATTAAGTCGTTTTTATTATTTTTCTGCTTGTTATTTGTAAACTTTCTAGCATGACAAAAACCAGATTTATTTCACTGTACAAAATCACTCAACTCGAAATTACAAAACATTAATTTCTTCAGCTGAAGTAAAATCAAAAATAAATCAAAATAAAAAGAGATTTCCATTCTCGGAGAAGTCTTTCTCACTTTACAAAAGCTATGGAAAAATGTCCAGAAGTTTGAACATTTTGAAAAAATATGTTTTCATATACAAAAGATCATTTTTGAAGAATATTTTTTTTTTTATCTAGAACTTTCAATCTGCTCTTCGAGTTTCAAGCATGGATTTTCTTAAATGAATACCCTTCTTAAAATATAAAAAAGCCTGTCATTTTCTCTTTTTACATGAATTTCATCTAATAGCTATATAAAGCTATATCCAAAGTTACATAATAATGTACTACTAATTAAAATATTGGAACTTTATACAGTAAAACCTCCATGAGTCGATGTTCCATGACTTGATATCGACTCATGGAACCATACTACAAACAAAATGTCATGGTTACTATGCGGGGCCCAGTTAGCCGTAGCGGTAAACGCGCAGCTAATCAGCAAGACCAAGCTGAGGGTCGGTCGAGGATCTTTTCGGATTGGAAATTGTCTCGACTTCCCTTGAGCTTGATTGGCCGCCCGTGGATGCTACTCCAGAATCGTCAGATCAGCTGCACTTACACAAGGAACCAACCAAAAGACTGCTTGGGACTAACAGACACCCTCAGTGTATAAGTGCTGGTAATCTTCTATTTTTAGGCTATAATGGCGCCTGCCAGGTCAGAATGCAGACCAATGTGGGGAAGGGGGAGGAAATGATGTTGCACTTATACTAGCCCACTGTAGACCGTGGAGTACGCCAGTTCGTGCGGAGTGTATGGATTGAGGGAAAGCATGTCAGAGAGGTTTGCTTTTGTGGTTAGCAGACTGCCTATGTATCAGGCGTAATGAAAGGCATGCGCGTGGAAGAATGGAAGCGTTAGGGAAACGGTTTCTTGTCCGTCTCTGGTTCTAGCGTTTGCTATGAACGAATAGTTTGAGTGTGATAGATTTAGAATGGAAGACAAGTGAGAGATATACAACTACAAAGTACGAGGAAAGGGACGGGCCTGGGATTGAACCCATGACCTTCTGCTTATGAAGCAGAAGCGGTAGCCATCAGACCACCAACCCCGTCTGGAAATTTTCTCGACTTCCCAGGGCATAAAGTATCTTCGTACCTGCCACACGATATACGCATGCAAAAATGGTCATTGGCACAGTAAGCTCTCAGTTAATAACTGTGGAAGTGCTCTTAAGAACACTAAGCTGAGAAGCAGGCTCTGTTCCAGTGGGGACGTAATGCCAGAATGAAGAATGATGGTCCCTTGAAACAGCTTTCTAAAGACAAATCCATTCTTGGACAGTGCTTATGGTCATTGCACCAATATACAGATTGTAACAAATTTTACTCGCTCCGTTTAAACGACGAATAAATCTCAGTATCCAGCCCAGCCCGCGAGCAAGCGTACAAAAACCTGAAATTGATTTTGCTTTGAGAAGACACAATCCCGCGGGGTTTCCATAAAACGCCAAACATCTTTATGAACCCACAAACCCGAATCGATCTTGCCACAGACATGGGCAAACGTCAATTTCGCTAACAGACACTGAAGAATATGCACATAGACACATGCACATTCACCTCCGGTTCGAAGTTCCTCGGCCATCGTATGTGATTTTCCTTTGGTCGAAAGCTGAGCCTGTCGTCCATCCAACCAACCCGACCAACCCAACTAAGGCTATCAGAGCACGCTTTTCATTCTACTGGCTTAATATTTTGACAAGCGAATTTTATGAAATGGAAAATGCAATTTTCATTTTTTTTCTTCATTTCTCGAGCAGAAAATTGAACCCGATCAGTAGGAAATAGCATGTGCATAACAATCATATGGAAAACGGAGCTATAACACCTCGATAAATTTTTGATTTGCTTTTATCTGGGGCCTTCCTTGGCCGAGTGGTTAGAGTCCGCGGCTACAAAGAAAAGCTATCTGGGTCTGGGTTCGATTCCCGGTCGGTCCAGGATGTTTTCGTAATGGAAATTTCCTTGACTTCCCTGGGCGTAGAGTATAATCGTACTTGCCACACGATATACGAATGCGAAAATGGCAAATTTGGCAAAGAAGGTCCCAGTTAATAACTGTGGAAGTGCTCATAAGAACACTTAGCTGAGAATCAGGCTCTGTCCCAGTGAGGACGTGAATGCCAAGAAGAAGAAGAAGAAGAAGTAAGAATATACTGTATTTTATTTGAATACCTCGAAATGGTATTCGTTTGCCATCATTTTCTGCTCGGGAAGTGATAGTAGTAGAAAAAGAGGTCCTTCTGCTCCACCATGAGTGGTTCCACTGTTGTCCATCCGACTGGTTGGTTCGTGACAGAACTTGGGCTCCGGCTTTGGGTTGAAACAGACCAAAGAAGAACCTTTATTTTCGACGATTTTTCTTGCTTTCGGTTCCCATCATCAGCTCTGCAGGACTAGTGTATTTTTTTTTCATATCAGGCGAGCAGAATGACGGGTTCGGTACGGAAACGAGACTCTAAGTTTCTTTCTTTGATGTTTCCTCCATGTGGAACTAAAATGTTATTCCATCGAACTGTTGTAGCTGCTGCAGCTGCCCCGGAGGGATTCTCACGAAACGGATGCACGAGAGGAGCTCACCAATGCACAGAAGGGTGATTGAAACAAATTGAAGGTCATAATTTTCAATTTGAAAAAAAAAAAAACAGGTCTTCATGGCATTCCGTGTTTACTGGAACAGAGCCTGTTTATCAGTTTAGTGTTCAATGAGCACTTCTACAGTTATTATCTTAGAGCTTTCTTTGCCAAAGTTGTCATTTTCGCATTCGTATATCGTGTGGCAAGTATGATGGTACTCTATGCCCAGTAAAGTCAAGGAAATTTCAATTACGAAAAGATCCTGGACCGACCGAGAATCGAACCTAGACACCTTCAGCATGGCTTTGCTTTGTAGCCGCGGACTCTAACCACTTGGCTAAGGAAGGCCCCAATATAAAAATTATCTACTCCGAAATTATATGAGGTAAGAAGACAAAAAATAATTTCGACCATGATTGGCCCAAATTACCCCTATGTGCACATCAACCGACCGTTTGCACTGGTGAGGCGTAAAATTGCTAGTTTTCGACAAGGCTGAGGAAAAATAGAGACAGCACTGGAAAAATATTCCCCTGACAGTTGACGATGACGACGGCCGGATCTACATCGAATGGTGGACCGTTCAGTTCAATTTACCCAATGCCCGACAACGCCCTCGGGTGGCAAAATGGAATTCTCGGGTTTCCATCTATTTTGAGAAGAAAATTGAAAGACAAGTGAGTTTCCAAGTGTCCTTCGAAGGAGAAAAATCTCCGTGCCAAATGAAGTGAAAATTGAATTAGATGGGAGTATGCGCCCGAGAATGTGTGATCAATTTGCTCTTTGTTCGACTTTCTCAGACCTCCTCCCATGGACTCCATGAACATATCCCCGAAAGCTGTCAAAGATTCCTAGGAAACAGCCTTTTCGGTTGCTAATTACATTGCCTGCACGGTGGGACACAAATTCCCACCGGCGACGGCGAAGCGAGCAGAGAACCAGTAGAGCAATTACCTCACTGTTGGCGATAAAAGAAGCGTGAAAATGAGCTAAATAGATTTTCCCGATGTCGCTTATTGAATCAGCCCTGAATTAGAGCCGTCTTTTTTTTTTTGCAGCATTCAACGCCCACATCTGGTAGCGTCTTGTCAGTAATGATGTGCCTTCGCTTATTAATTATCATAGCTGAGAAAACACATTCTTCCTTTCCACGAGCGCCACTTTCAACAGTGGACTCGTTAGTTCTACGAAGCGGTCAAAAGTCGTTTAGTTCCATTTCTGATGAAAAATGTCATCAGAAATTGACAATCCAATTTTTGTTGCAATCTACTACAGATGACACGCAGGCTTCGTCCTTGGCGAAGAGGCCTGTGTCATCCGCAAACAAAGATTTTTGACATCCCTGAGGTAATTCAGGTAAGTCAGTTGGGAACACATTGTATAATATTGATTCCAAAATCCTGCCTGAGCTCTTAGGAAATTCTTCAGACTTAGAATTCTGGTAATTAACCGGAAGTGTACGATTTGACAGATGACTTTGGATTATTCTAACATTGTATGTTGGAAAATTAAAACTTTTAAATTCTACAATTACACCTTCATACCAAACACTGTCGTATGCGTTTTCTATGTCTAGAAGAGCTAGACCAGTAGAATGGCCTTCAGAGTTGTTGGAATGAGTCAAATTTGTTACACGTAAAAGTTGATGAGTAGTCGAATGTCCATGTCGGAAACTGAACTTTTCATTTACCAAAATTGAATTTTCGTTGTTGTGGACCATCATTCTGTTCAAAATTACCTTTTCGAAAAGTTTATTGATGGAGAAAAGCAAGCTGATCGGACGATAGTTAGAAGCTTCTGCAGGATTTTTGTGCTGTTTTCAAATTGGTATACCCTTGACATTTTCCCATTTATCAGAAATATATGTCAACTGAAAACATTTGTTCAATATATCAACCAAGAATTGAACAAGCTACTCTCTGGAAGTTTCTTGATGAGGATGCAAGAAAATTCCATCATCGCCATGGGATTTCATATTTTAGAATTTTGACTTCCGAGCGATACCACTGTGCGTAGAAAAATGACACCCCGTAGCCTCTCAGCAGCTCATTTGGTAGAACGACACACGATGGCACTGTCGCCTGGCCTGGCCTGGCCGCTGATCGAAACTGCCGAACGAGGAGTCTCTGTGGCGGAAAATTTAATTACTATCTTTATCTAAATTACAATGCTCTAATCAAATTACCGCACGCTTCTGGTCTAGGTAGGTGGCGTATACTCGTTTGGCCTGCTGGTGACGCCCATTGTTGCCCACTCTGCATCTCGAAACGCTTTCACCGCATCGGCGAGAAGTACACAAGAAGGGGATCATCTACCAGGGAAATGGTTTTCGAAACCATTTCCGTAGCTAAGGAATGGATTGGTTTCGCTAGGGTTTGGGGTTGGTACCTTGCTGGGGTGACTACAGGGTTGAATTGCTTGAAATGATGAATCTTTTTGTTGCAAGCTTCATATTTTGAAGAAGGTCAGGTTGAGTATTGTCAGATATTTTTTATAAGGTGTTATGCGGAGAGCTAAGCTTAACAGTCGGGGTACGATTTTCAGGAAATCCAATCAATTTGTTTGCTTCGCGAATGATATGGACATTGTCGGTCGAACATTGGAAAGGTCACAGACCTGTAGACCCTAAAACACGAAGCAGCAAAACTTGGACGGACTGGTGGTGGCGTCGAAGACAAAGTACATGCTCGTAAGTGGAGCCCTGGTAGAGCCGAGCGCGACAGAGCTAGCCGATCGACGGGAATACGTTTAAGGTAGTCGATGAGCTCATCTCTGTTCAGCATCAGTGGAAGACGAGCCTACTATGGCCTACGCAAGAAGCTGCGGTCAAAAAAAAATCACACCCGCACCAAATGTACCATGTACGAAACGCTCATTACACCGGTAGTCCTCTACAAACATGAAACGTAGACGTTGTTCGAGCAGGATCTGCATGCACTTGGAACCTTAGAACGTCGGGTGCTTAGGACGATCTTCGGCGGTGTGCAAACGGTTTGTGGTGGCGAACCCAGTATCCAGAAGGTGGCCAAAGCTGGAAGGATACGATGGGCAGGGCATGTTGCAAGATTGCCGTTTGTACATGGTACATTTGGTGCGGGGGTGAATCTTTTTTGCCCGCTGCTTCTTGTGGAGGCCATAGTGAGCCCGACTTACACTGATGTTGCACCTCCATATTTCACGGCTAACGTTGATATCAGCCGTCAGCAAGGATCTTTGTAGGCCGCATTTAGAATGGTGACCACTCGAAAGTTCTCACAATCTAACTTGTCGCCTTTCTTATAAATGGGGCATATAACCTTTTCCTTCTACTCCTCCGGTAGCTGTTCTGTTTCCCAGATTGTGCGTATCAGCCGGTGCAGACAAATGGCCAGCCTCTCCGAGTACATCTTTATGATTTCAGCTCCGATACCATCCTTACCAGCAGCTTTATTGTTCTTGAGCTGGTGAATGGCATCCTTAACCTCCCTCAACTTGGGGGCTGGTTAGTTTCCCTCGCCCGCAGTACTGACGAAGCCGGTTGCGGGATGCGTTAAGCTTCTGATAGAACTTACGTGTTTCTTTAGACCGTTCTGTCGAGTCCCTTGCTGCAGCATTAACGCCCGCGCTGCATTCTTCTCCTCCAGAATCTGCTAATCTTGCTTAGACTTATTGATGCCTCTACGCCTTTTTGTCACCTCTTGCTCTATTCGATCTGGCTGCAATTTTTCTCTTCAACGTCACTCACATTTTCGAGCCGACCACACGCCTGGGCCATATGAGACTTCCGATAGATGCTGCTCGGTGTGCTCTACGGGTGGACTGGTTGGATGCCGAGGTCGGTCTTGCGGTTCTGGTTGAGGGGTGACTTCCGGTTCGTAAGCGTCTTCGAGTCGGTGATACGCTCGTGCTACTCAGAATAGTCCTTGATGGTCTATCCTACTTCGAAGAAGATTTCTCCGGCTGCGGAAAATTTTCCGAATCGATGCTATCCGGACAGAAATCGAAGTCAGTCCAGCGATTCTGGTAGGAGGAAACTTCGGGTTCACAGGCGCCCCGACGATCATTTGCCGGTGCTGTTTCGCGATCTACTCAGCTTGTCCTCGACAGGAACTGTTTCAGGTGGAAGTTCACTTCTCCGTGCTTCCTGTTTACCCAGGCCGATAGATTCGGCCCCACGCTGGCGCACCGTATCTTAGCAGCGATGTTGATACGCCAACCAGAAGATGTCCCTTACTGCTTCTAGGACCACCTATATTGGGAATAATTGACGTGACTGTTGAAGTTCTGCCGAACGTCTAGCATTACGCCCTGATGATTTAGCGTTCGCTGTGATGCTATGGCATGCTCCGATAGTGATCTAGCCGTGCATGACTACTTTCCAGTTGCTAACTAGTGGCACCTCCGTTTTGTGGTGGCACATCTTCAGCTTGACTCCCTCCATCCAAACTTTAGCCAGAAAAATTTCCCCCGTTGCCAACATTTTTAGTTTTTCCTGCGTCTCACCTATTACCGTTAGGAGGACGTCATCGGTGAAGCCGACGATCTCGACCCCCTAGGGTAGAACCCCGTCGTTCATCGCATCCTTGTGGGACTCCAGCCGTTAGTATTAACTCCTTCGGGCCAGCGTTGGTTTCATACTTCAGTACTCGATTAGTACTGTAGCTCTTCAAAATTTGGCACAAGTAGTAGGAAACTCGCATTCTGTGCAGCGCTGTTGAACGCGTTCTTCACATCTATCGTGACCACAGCACAGTAACAATCTCCTTTACGCATTTGTTTCAATACTTTCTCGGCCCTCTTTAGCACCGTCCGGATAGCGTCCACCGTCGACTTTCCTTTCCGGACTCCAAACTGACTTTCTGTTAGTCCGTTCTCGCGCTCTGTGCATTTCATCACTCTGTTGAGGATAACCCATTCTAAGAGTTTACGGAGTGTATCCAGTGAACATAAAGGCCTATATGATCCCCGGGCGAGTACCAGTTTCTGAATTTCCAGGCTTTTCTGCATAACCTTCCTAACCATATCTGGATAGGCAAAGACCGCTGCTTTGAGTGCCACGTTGAGGATTCCGTCCGGACCCGGGGCCTTGTTTAGCTTCACCGCTTTCACAGCTGCTGTAAGTTCCTCGTTGGAGATCTGACGAGCTTCGGCATTTCGTACCTCTACATTGCCATATGGTGTGGCCGGCCAGACCTTCGACGATGACTCTCGGTTTGTTCACACACGTTTCGACTGGCGTCGACGGCCCTTAATTTTCGCCATTACCACTCGGTAGGCATCCCCTCACGGATCAGCATCAGCTGCTCGGCATAGCTCTTTGTAGCAGTTAGACTTGCTCAGTGTAATATCGCGTTTGAAAGCCGCTGTAGCTCGCTGGAACACAATTCTCCACTCTGCTTCGAAGTGCTTCGACGAAAAGGTCCTTGTCGAAGGCTTCCGTCTTTCACTGTTGCAAGATTTTGGTGTTTTTCGGCGTTGCCACGTCTGATGATCTTTATGAGTATACTCCTCACTTACCCTCCTGGGATCCTGATGTCATCCTGGCTATGATGTGCACTGCCTCTTTGTAAACCTTTCGGTCCGCGATTGTTGCGCTGAAGTACCGTGATGCTTCGAATTGCCGGATGCTTCAAAAGCTCGAAAATCGTAAAAAAATTTATATTTTTGAAAAAAAAAAATCAGAATTTTGCTTGGAATCCATGATTATGACGTCTTTTGCATTCAGCATTCATAACAGTTGAGGTAGAAGTAATTTTTGAGTGAAATGAGGCCTGCGGCTGGGATTCTAAGCGTCCGGGCGATTCAAATCAACGCGTACATGGGGGACGGACCTGGTGTAGTGGTTAGAACACACGCCTCTCACGCCGAGGACCTGGGATCGAATCCCATCCCCGAGATAGTCACTAAAAATTTCAGTGACGACTTCCTTCGGAAGGGAAGTAAAGCCGTTGGTCCCGAGATGAACTAGCCCAGGGCTAAAAATCTCGTTAATAAAGATAAAAAAAAAAAAAAAAAACAACGCGTACATGTTAGAAATCATCGTCGAAAGCACCGCACTAGGCGTAGATGTCTGTTTACAAACCAATTCAACAAGGCTAGAATGCTTAGTGATCACTTGGACTTTGTGGTGCAATCACCTACCGAGACAAGGACCCTTTGTTCAAACTTACGGTTGTTGATCATCTTTACCTGAGTCCTCTTAGGGGGTAGTCCAAGTTTCCTATACCTCGTCTATTCCGCTGCGCTGTTCTCTAACCGACATGTTTCTACTACACTGTATCGAATCGCTTGAGATCACTATGAGTACAACCATCATCGACGTGTAAGTTCATAGTTTTTATTACAAGGTTAGGACTACACAAAATCACCATTCTTGGTTCAGCAATGTGCAGCTGTCTGTAAGTCTGTTTGAACTGAACTGAACTGTCGTTAAAAAATTACTCTGGTTAATTTGAATTCCGCAACAAGAATGTATAAAGATTTTCACCGGTAGCTTGTTGAAATGGGCGGTTCAAAAAGGAATAAACGATGTAGCTTTAGATAGTTGGTCCTGGAATCAATCTTGGTTCACGATAGATGTGAGTAAGTCCGCATCCGTCTGCTCGGGAGAACATGCCAAAAGAAGAATCAACCAGCTCAGGAACGTTTACTCGCGAGTAACCGAGCAAGGAGTGATTTATTATGGTTTTGATAGACAAAATAATTGTATAACCATCAAATCGACAGTAAGCTACTAGTTTGTAGTCAAATACCCTTGAAAATCAAAAGGAGGAGAAGCAGCTTCTTTCTGATCAGCTACAAACACGATCACAAATTACTTTAGCTTCAATTACTCGGGAGCACGACAGATGCGAGTAAAGCAACGCTCTGACGCTCGCGATCATTCGACATTGATTTTGTTCCAGTTCAGCAGAGTTGTTCGCCACTTTCCATCAACTGCATTTTGGCTTCAGTTGTCAATTATATCCACCAACTACATCTCAACCTCTTCCAGAGTATCGCTGGCTACTGTCAAATCGATACCGAAAATCGTCAAGTCCAGGAAGGTGATCAAGGTCGTTGGCATAAACGGAGTAAAGCTGCTCTGAGCAAAGTTTCCGCAGCCTTGAATTTAACCATAGAATTCATTTCGACTTGAATGAGCCCAACGCCATTGGAAAGCTGCGGGTATTGACTTTATACGTTGTTCTTTCCTTAGTGAGCTACCTAGCTGGTTGACTCTTTTGGGCGAGGCTAGCGCTCCGGTGTAATACATGTGAAGTGGACAGAATAGTTATATTGAATAAACATAATGTCTAAAGTTGTTAGAGATTTCATTGTTCTTAGCATACTCTATAGTTCGCCATTGCTCCATGTGGTAACAGAAGAT
This sequence comes from Aedes aegypti, assembly GCF_002204515.2. NCBI lineage: Eukaryota > Metazoa > Arthropoda > Insecta > Diptera > Culicidae > Aedes > Aedes aegypti. Next base: position 130,772,866 of record NC_035109.1, on the reverse strand, counting down.
CGGTTTATCAAGGCCTCACCTGCCTTAGAGAGGGATGAACAATCAAGCAACGAATAATCAACGAGAGAATAACCGTGACAATCGGCGAATACCACAGCGACGTAGAGGGACTAGCGATTGGAGCTCGGTACGTGGATCTGTAAATCTCTCAACTTCATCGGGAGCACACGCATACTCGCCGACGTGCTGAAGGACCGCGGATTCGGCATCGTAGCGTTGCAGGAAGTGTGTTGGAAGGGATGAATGGTGCTAACGTTTAGAGGTAACCATACCATCTACCAGAGCTGCGGCAACACACATGAGCTAGGAACAGCCGATCAATGAGAGAATGTGCAAGTTGAGGCTCAAAGGCCGGTTCTTCAACTTCAGCATAATAAACGTGCACAGCCCTCACTCCGGAAGCACTGATGATGATAAAGACGCTTTTTACGCGCAATTCGAACGCGAGTACGACAGTTGCCCAAGCCACGACGTCAAAATCATCATAGGAGATCTAAACGCTCAGGTTGGCCAGGAGGAGGAATTCAGACCGACGATTGGAAAGTTCAGCGCCCACCGGCTGACAAACGAAAACGGCCTACGACTAATTGATTTTGCCACCTGCAAGAATATGGCCATTCGTAGCACCTACTTTAAGCATAGCCTTCCATACCGATGCACCTGGAGATCACCACAGCAGACAGAATCGCAAATCGACCACGTTCTGATTGATGGTCGGCACTTCTCCGACATTATCGACGTCGCTAACATCAACTCCGACCACTATCTGGTGATGGTCAAACTGCGCTCAAAACTCTCCGTCGTTAACAACGTACAGTACCGACGGCCGCCCCGGTATGACCTACAGCGGCATACGCGCAGGACCTCGAGGCTGCATTACCGGAAGAGGGTGAGCTGGACGAATCCCCTCTTGAGGACTGCTGGAGAACAGTAAAAGCAGCCATCAACGATGCAGCTGAGAGCAACGTCGGGTACGTGGGACGGAGTCGTCGGAACGATTGGCTCGACGAGGAGTGCCAGGAGGTTTTGGAGGAGAAGAATGCAGCGCGGGCGGTCATGCTGCAGCAAGGGACCCGGCAGAACGTGGAACGCTATAAACGGAAACGGCAACAGCAGACCCGCCTCTTTCGGGAGAAAAAACGACGCCTGGAGGAAACGGAGTGCGAGGAGATGGAACTGCTGTGCCGGTCCTAAGAAACGCGTAAGTTCTATCAAAAGCTCAACGCATCCCGCAACGGCTTCGTGCCGCGAGCCGAGATGTGCAGGGATAAGGATGGGAGCATTCTGACGGATGAGCGTGAGGTTATCGAAAGGTGGAAGCAGCACTTCGACGAGCACCTGAATGGCACTGAGAGCACAGACAATGAAAGACGGGACAACGGAGGAAATGCCTTCGTCAGTACTGCGAAAGATGGAAACCAACCAGCCCCCACTTTGAGGGAGGTTAAGGATGCCATTCACCCGCTCAAGAACAATAAAGCTGCTGGTAAGGATGGTATCGGAGCTGAACTCATAAAGTCCGAAGAGGCTGGCCATTTGTCTGCACCGGCTGATAGGCACACTCTGGGAAACAGAACAGCTACCGGAGGAGTGGAAGGAAGGGGTAATATGCCCTATCTATAAGAAAGGCGACAAGTTAGATTGTGAGAACTTTCGAGCGATCACCATTCTAAATGCGGCCTACAAAGTATTATCCCAGGTCATCTTCCGTCGTCTGTCACCTGTAGTAAACGAGTTCGTGGGAAGTTATCAAGCCGGCTTCGTTGACGGCCGATCGACAACGGATCAGATCTTTACTGTACGGCAAATCCTCCAAAAATGTCGTAAATACCAGGTCCCAACGCATCACCTTTTCATCGATTTCAAGGCGGCATACGACAGTATCGACCGCGTAGAGCTATGGAAAATCATGGACGAGAACAGCTTTCCCAGGAAGCTCACGAGACTGATAAGAGCGACGATGGAAGGTGTGCAAAATTGTGTGAAGGTTTCAGGCGAACACTCCGGTTGGTTTGGATCTCACCGGGGACTACGACAAGGTGCCTGTTGTTCAATATTGCGCTAGAAGGTGTTATGCGGAGGGCCGGACGATTTTTACGAGATCCAGTCAATTTGTTTGCTTCGCGGACGATATGGACATTGTCGGCCGAACATTTGAAAAGGTGGCATAACTTCACACCCACCTGAAACGCGAGGCAGCAAAAGTTGGACTGGTGGTGAATGCGGCCAAGACAATGTACATGCTAGCTGGTGGGGCCGAGCGCGACAGGGCTCGCCTAGGTAACAGTGTTACGATAAACGAGGATACGTTCGAGGTAGTCAACGAGTTCGTCTACCTTGGATCCTTGCTAACAATAACGTTAGCCGTCAGATACGGAGGCGTATCATCAGTGTAAGGCCCGACTGTGGCCTCCAGAAGAAGCTGCGGTCAAAATAGATTCATGCCCGCACCAAATGTACCATATTCAAAACGCTCATAAGGCCGGTAGTCCTCTACGCGCATGAAACGTGAACGCTGCTCGAGGAGGACTTGCAAGCACTTGGAGTCTTCGAACGTCGGGTGCACCACGAGCTCGCCCAACTCTACGGCGAACCCAGTATCCAGAAGGTGGCCAACATTTTTTATTTTACATTTTTTGAAGCTTTGACAATTCGTTTTACTATAAACTTTTGAAAATGTAAAAGTTTCATCAATGAGAATTTCAACCACGTTAGCATTTAACGTTATTAAACTCTATCGAAGAAAACTTCAACCCTTATCTGTCCAAAACACAGAACCCCAGTTCGAGCAGCTCCTGATGAAATTTCATCCTTTGGTGGACCGATTTAGCTCCCGGCGACAGCAAACCAGACGAGAACGTTATCCGATTACCGATGGCGAAATCCTTTTCATCAACGCCACAAGACAGCCCCCAAAGGGAATAGAAGAATTTGGCTAGCGTTGACACTATCCATGTTTGCTCGCTCGGTACACAACACGCTCTTCCTTCGTCACCACTGAGCAAACTTTGCCCAATAAGAAATCCTACAAATTACACACATGTGCGTCTCAGCTTCCATCCGCCGTCATCACTGAATGTACACAACACTTACGAGTTTGTCAAGTACAACCTTTTCCGACTAGGGGGTTACAACACAATCGTAACAAAGTTCGTAACTCAGTTAGCAAGTTTTTCGTAACAGAATTTGTTATAATTTTTGCTGATTACAAATAACAAACAGTATTACAAATCAAAACATAATACGTGTAATTTAAATTATAATATAAATAAATATAAAATTTTGAAAATGTGCTACTAATGTTGTTTCAATTGTGTTATGATTTCCACAACCAGCTCAAAGTGCTTCTAACAAAAATAAATTAAAACATGTTAATTGCGACAAATATTGATAAAATTCTGATAACATTTCGGTGAAATCGACTGGTAGGGATTTCCCCACCGAAAAACCACACACACAATTTTATGGCCATCTCCATCGTGAGTCGACTTGGTCGCCGGTGCGCAGCTAATCAAATTTGCAACTTTTGGAGTTTTGTCGCTCATCCGAGAAAGAGCCGTTTTTCCCGGACGACGAGCGAAACGATGACTTGGCCCGAGGGGAGGATTTGCACCGGCCCTCATCGTCACTTCCGATTTCGTTGCCTACGCTGTTGTCATTGGGGATTAGGGTGGTTCAAAAATCCTGTAGAAGCTTCTACCTATCGTTCAATCGACTTGCTTTCCTCTATCAGTAAACTTTTTGAAAATGTAATTTTAAACAGAATGATGGTCAAGTTAACGCAAATTCAATTTTTGTTAATGAACAGTTCGGATTCCGACATGGGCATTTGGCCACTCACCATTTTTTACGTGTAACAAATTCGATTCGTTCCAACAAATCTGAAGGGAATTCTACTGGTTTTGCTCTCCTAAACATATAAAAAAGCATCCAATAGTGTTAGGAATAAAGGCTTGACTGTAAAATGAAAAAACTTTAATTTTCCAACATGCATTGTTAGAATAATTCAAAATTATCTGTAAAATCGTACACCTCAGGTTAATTATCAGAACGCCAGGTCTGAAAGACTTCCTTCAATATTATACAATATTTTCACATCTGACTTACCTGAGTTCCATCAGGGATGTCAAAAATCATTGTTTGCTGATGACACAGGCCTCTCCGCCAAAGGGAGAAGCCTGCGTATCATCTGTAGTAGATTGCAAAAAAGTTTGTATATTTCTTCTTCCAACTTGCAAAAATGGAAGATTTTTCCTAATGTCTTCAAAACTGAACCACCCTATTGGGGGATGTGCTTATTCATAATCATATTTCCTGCACGGACTTACTTCGAGGAGCGAGGCGGACTTTTGTAAGCGTGTCATCGTCACAGTGCCGGAGCTTATGCCCAACGAAAATGACCTTGGGCCAGTTTTCGGTTCCTGGTTTCGCTCTTGGGGGATGGATTTTGCGAGGCGGCAGCTTTTGGAGGCAGGTTCCGCTCTGGTGGAAATGGACGTCGACAGATACGAGTTTTGCGAGATGAGGGTTCGGCTATGGATGAGTGGTGAGGGGTGGATCCGGCACGAGAGTAAATTTAATTAATGGATACTGTAGCGTGTTTGTAGTGTGTCGGAAATGGTGTAAAGTGGAATGCACTTGATGGACAAAGGACTGAATATTTGTGGGGAATTGCTTTTAGTGTTACGCGATGAAAGTTATTTATTGCATAAGTACGACTATGAGGCCAACTATTAGCCAAGTGGTTAAAGTCCTCGGCTACAAAGCAAAGCTATGCTGAAGGTGTCTGGGGTAATGAAAATTTCCGGGAATTTCGTGAGCATAAAGTATCATCGTACCTGCCACAGAACTTCATAGGATCAGCTGCATATAAAAGAATTTGGAAAATAACTGTATTTTGTCACAAAAAAAAATCCGTTTAGAACTGGAGTTTCGCGATATACTTCGCTGTTTCAAAAATCGTTGATTATGGTTTCCTTTCTATTCAATTGGTTTTCTTATATATAATTGTCTCAATCCTATAGCTACTTTATGTAATTGTGGGCTTATTTATGTGACTTGATGTAAAAGACACAAAAGCTTAAGATACCATACTTTTTCTACCATTTGCTGGCTGAAACAACAGTTTAAAAGATTTTGAAACTTTTACAGTTCATACGTTTTATGCGATACGTGGTATCCTCCATATGTATCCTTGTTGATATGATGAAAGTTTTTTATTCTTCTAATAGGGATGATAGCAAAAACCCTTAACAACATGATCTATGCAGAAAAATACGTATTCAATGTTGTTACAAAAGTTTGTGAAAGTTTGGAAGGTCATAACTATACAACAACTAAGGGAAACATAAATATTCATTCATTCAAAGTCAGAGGACCACTCTCTTGCAGTAGTAGTGATCGTGCTTAGGTTGTTCTATATAACAAGATATATTAAGGTACCCCGGGGCAAGTGAGAATCTGGGGTAAGTGGGACGTTCCGTCATAGCTCACTTAGGAAAAGTTTTTCATGAGGGTATTCTTCTAGAAAGTTGAAGATACAATGTCAAGGTATGAATTAAGTACAAAAAATACTGTCATTTTATTATTTATTGTTTTATAATTTAATTAATGGATACTGAAGCATGTTTGTAGTGTGTCAGAAATGGTGTAAAGTGGAATGCACTTGATGGACAAAGGACTGAATATTTGTGGAGAATTGCTTTTAGTGTTACGCGATGAAAGTTATTTATTGCATAAGTACGACTATGGGGCCAACTATTAGCCAAGTGGTTAAAGTGCTCGGCTACAAAGCAAAGCCATGCTGAAGGTGTCTGGGGTAATGAAAATTTCCGGGAATTTCTGTGGTTCATGTAACAGTTGTCAATTTAGCGCCATTTTCAACTTGTATGATAAATTGTAACACGTTTCACGTCTTGCATTGACCCGCAAAAAAAAATGTGTCGTAAATCGAATATCCATCAGTAAACTATAATTTTAAGTATTATTACAAGCTGCTAACGATAAACTGATATTTTGTTTTCATTTCATATGAAATTTTTGATGGTCTAACTTACCCCAAAATATCTTTATACCCGGGGTAAGTGGGGCCTATCAAAACAACCACCAGAAACAAAACTTTTCCTACACGTTTCAAACATTTTCTTATAGAGTAGCATTGAAACATTCAAACAAATGATTTTTATCAAAAAAGATCAAGCTTAAATTACGAAATTGCATAAGAGGGAGAAGAAATGTGTAAATCTTCTTTATTTTTTTATTTTTGAAATACGAATTTAAAATTGAACAAAGACAGAGATAAAATTTGAAATGCATCATGGGAATGATTTATTTGTTATTTCTACCAAATTTAGTAGTAACGCAAAACAAATCCACCCCATTAGGTGTTTTTTTCCATGCATGTAAATAGTATCAAAACATTTTAATAATTTCGTCAATTATTGAAAATTTATGTGCTACTTTTAATTATTTACTTATAAATGATATATTTTGAACATGTTTTATTCCTTTTTAAGCTTTTATTGAGGAATTTTCAGTTAATGTTAAGTGCGATGTTAAATACTATTAAAAAAAACGTTTTCTGTCTAAAGCGTTACGTATTTTATGGTTAATCCCTTATCTGCCCATAACTGCATAACAGTCACATTCGACATTTTTGACAATTTCGAAGTAATACCGGGGAGAGTCATCAAATGACAAATACTTTCGATCAACTTACTAAAATCTGTGAGTTTGTTCTAGAAAATTCGAAAAAAATACCAAGTTGTTTTGTCACACTGGCAATTGTAACCGCATAACAGTCACATTGAGATTATACATGAGCCTCGTAATGCAGTGGCAACGAAATTACTATCAGAATTATTTTCTGACTATTCACTCAATAAGCGATATGAGTTGTACAAAATTTCAGCCTCAAATAAGCACTTTTGAATTCTTAGTGATGTTTTGAAATATCAGATCCCTCCCATACTGCAATAAAATGCAAACTTGGTATCCTATTTACTCAATGCCTACTTTTGTCGAATGTTACAAATATGCAGTTATGGGCAGTTATGTACATCGAAAATGTACTCAAAATTAAAAATCTATGATTTGTTAATCTTATGATTGTAATGGTTGACTTACTGACGTGGATTGACGCATGAAACTGGATGTGTCCCACTTGCCCCGTTCAGCGAGGTGATTGCGTCTAATGGATCATTCTAAAAATTTCTTCTAAAGTTTTCACAATTTGAAATTATTCGATCGAATTCATGTACACACCAGCAAATATGTTGCCAAAATGTGATTGTGTTGTTGGATTTGAGAAACATTGACATTTGAAAAATTAATTGAACTATCGTTTTTATGTCCCTCTTGCCCCGGGGTACCTTAAACATGTTTTGATTACGAATGTAGTTAGTTTAACGGTTTAAATTACATTTACGCCATAAAACAGCACAATTGAACATGCTTTGATCAATAATACTACCCACATATTGTTTCAAACTGTCCCCTAAAAGTTCTGATTAGCTCAAACAGCATGTTCCTGACAACATAATTCGGTCATACTATTCGAACAAAGTTTTTTGTATTGCTAAGCGAAAGAAACACCTAGTGGCACTAGGGTGCGGCTCAATCCCAAAAATTCGTGTGCTCTTCTAAATTCAAATCACATTAAAAAACCTCAAGGTGGGTTTACAAATTATAAAATATGACCGTCAGTGAAGTCTTAATAACCTCGTTATTTTCTTACCAATTTGAAGCTCTTAGCATCATACTCTTAAAAGACAAATTTATAAACCTTATTAAAAAACTGCTAGTATCCTCCATTGCACTAAATTAATAAAGCGTACATGAAATAATAAAATGATATGATCTTTGTTATTCAAAATTATTCCCAGGATTTGCTCAAAAAGGACACTGGTAGTTCTGGCTTTGGTATCGTCAAGGTTATCGACTGAAAAACAACGGGGCAGTCTTGGTTGAGCTGTCACGTCCTGTCCTAGGACTTTCCCACCTTTGGGGCCACTAGCTCTCCTCATCCACCCAGTTCATTTAAAACAGCATCGCGTAGGAGTTCTCCGAACGATACCCACGGGCCTCGGAGGCGATTCGTAAGTGCCACTATGTTGACGACTACTTAGATAGTTTTGTGTCAAACGACGAAGCAAAGTCTGTGGTGAGCGAAGTAAGTTGCAAGAAGGCTTTGAGCTGTGGAACTCAGCATCTAATCGAAATGCTGTCCCAGAATATCAAGGCGAGCATCCGAAGCTATCCACTAAAGATCTCGCTATAAAGGCTGATTCAGAACACGTGGTGGGAATGCTGTGGCACACTGAGCACGATGTTCTACGGTCTTCGACATCCTTTCGCGAGGAATTCGTCACACTGATCGAAGCGGGTGCAAAGCCAACGAAACGGCAAGTCTTGATGAGTGATGAGTCTTTTCGACCCCTTAGGGCTGCTGGCACGGGAAAATAATAATGCAAAATATCTGGAGGAGTACGATCAAGTGGGACGAATGCATAGACGACCAGATCAACGAGCGGTGGGTGGAGTGGATTGAGTTGCTGAAGGACGTCAACGTAGTTCACGTACCATGGTACTACTTCAACGGAGTAAGTGCTACTTTGTACAACGAAACAGCATCGCGCTCTAGTTTCTGTCAATCCTTCGTTTGGAGTTGATGGCTGCGGTTCTGGGAGTACGTTTATTCTCAATCGTGAAGGAGAGTCACAATTTTCAGATCAAACGCTGCGTCTACTGGTCGGACTCGCAAGTAACGTTGGCTTGGATACGGTCAGAGCATCGACAATACAGACCACACTTAGCCTGCCGCTGTCGGAGAGATTCTGTTGACGACCAGTGTTAAGCAGTGGAGAAACGTCCCGAGCAAACTCAACGTTGCCGATGATGCCACTAAGTGAAGCTACGGCCCGCGCAAAAAAGAGCATTGCAACTACCGACGAGGAGATCCGAGCTTGTTACCTGCACCAGGATGTACCAGTTCTGCACAATCCATTCCCCTTTGAGCGGTTCTCCAAATGGAATCGGCTTTTGATGACTACAGCCTACGTGACTCGGTTCATCGGCAGACTGAATCGTACTGGAACCGGTGGAAAACGCCGTATCTCAGCGTTACGGCAAGATGAATTACACGCAACAGAAGTTCTGATCTGGAAACTGGTTCAGTCACAAACTTCGAAGAAATTCTTCAAGTTGACGGCCGCATTTTCTTGGCGAAAGAGATGCCTACTGACATCAAATTTCCTGTAGTCTTGCCAAGGAGATACTACGTTACTAATCTTATCCTTGACGTTCACCACAGGAGGCAGCTACACGCCAATTTTGAAACGGTAGTCAATGAAGTGCGTCAACGTTACCACATTCCTCGGCTACGTATCACAGCTCGAAGTGTAGGTGCAAGGTACACAAGGCTCGTCCAGCGAGCACAATGATGGGTCCACTTCAGACATCCCGTGTATCACCCGGAACTCACCCGTTTAGCTACGTTGGCATCGACTATTTCGGGCCTATTCCGATACTCCGATATCGGTCGTAACTTCATCTGAGTAGATCATGTTATGCGGGAACAAATGAGGCGCCTCGAAGAGGAAGCGGTGACGACTACATACCGCCCTCTGTTCCACACATGGGTGGATCATGGGAGCGGATGGTACGTTGTGGGGATTTTTTTTTATTATCGTACAAATTGGGCCGAAGGGTCTCAGATTTTCATGAAACTTTTTCCACAGGCAGGGCTCATGAATATATGAATAAAAAAAAATTGAGAAAAATTCAGGGTCACTGAAATTTTTGGACTGCACTTTTTTTTCGTTTTTGAGTTATGGCCAATTTTGTGAAAAATGTCCAGATGTGCCATATAAGACTTTTCTTTGAAAAATCACAACTCAAGAACGAAACATTGTAGAAACAAAGTTTTTATATGAAAATTTAAGCAAATTTTCTCAGAAATCCAAAAAAAAAATATGAACTGGAAAAAGTTTCCCACAAAATTTTTCACCGGCTGGAAAATCTATGCCCGAACTCGCGGAAATTTTTTAATCAAATATTTTTAAGAAAGAAACTTTATGAACTTCAATTCTAGTAACTTTTAGGATGTACTTTTCTTTAGTTCCTGATCTATGGTCAATTTTGTAAAAAATGCAAAGATTTGCCATACATGCCTTTTTGTTTAAAAATCATGACTCAAGACTCATCATGACTTGTCAAACCGGATTCAAATTATCTCAAAAATATGAAATTTTTGAAATGGAATCAGTTTCCCAGGACATTTTGCACTGTTTATGACAAAACATAAACATAAACAAATAATGAAAACCCGATTAGCTATTCCAGCTTTCAAACAAAGTATATTTGAAAAGAGCGATCAATAAGATCCAATCCTACAATATTTTTCAAAACGCTCATTTTTCGTTCCTAAAACATGATCAAATATTGCTAGGATGAGCTGTTTGAACCATATATTTACAAATTTATAAGTTCATAAACAAAATTTCTTAAGAACGAAACTACATAGAAACAAAGTTTTCTTCAATCAGAATGTAGGCAATTTTTTCCTGTTAGGTAACTACAAAATTGACAGTTAAATAAATGGGTACAGCTCGAAGATTCAGAGGCAGCAGTTCGACCTACTCTGGACTTCGACTGATTCGACGAAGAATTGATCGTTTCTGGAAACGTTGGATCTTAGAGTATCTCCCAACCCTGACGAGACTAGGAAAGTGGCTGCAGAATACCGAGCCGATGTGGACCGGAGACGACGACCGAATCGTGATCGACGAGACTAAAAGAAACGGCTGGATACGAGAGCACGTCTTTGACGTTACTACAGGTAGAGACGGAAGGGTTCGCCAAGGAAGGGTTGATGAAAAAAACCATGCAATGCGATTTTATCCATTTTATTGCGAACTAATCTGTACTCTTATGCGACTTTATTTATGATAACAAAATTTATTTGACAGTTGCTCCGAAGTGATCCGATTTATTTTGTACGAGTATACGGAATGAAACGAAATGTACATATGAACTCAGAAAATAATGTTTTATGCGACGAAACCCATCGATCAAACGATTTCATCCACAATGTGGTGCGGGTGTGATGCTTGTTGTATAAATAAATGACTTTGTTCGTAAACTGTTACGTGACTTCTGCTTGTCTGGGTACGAGTTCATTTTTCTTCTTCTTGACATTAACGTCCCCACTGGGACAAAGCCGGCTACGAGCCCAGACACCTTCAGCTTGTAGCCTCGGACGCTAACCACTCGGCTAAGGAAGGCCCCTCAACTACGAGTTCATATGTTTTTTTTTATAATTCCAAACATATTTTTCTTTTAAAATAAAAAAAATGTTTTCAACAACTTTTTTTAACCTTCATGAAAAATGAAATATGGAAAACCAATTTAAATTTAAATTTATTTCTCGTAAAAAAACATTTGTATTTTTACAGTTTTTGGTAAATAGCTAAATCGAAACTTTTTTTTTTTTGAAAAAAATGTGTTATGTAGTTAAACATAACCTGATTTGCTTAAGAAGGTTTATTAAGTATCCAAACAGGAACAAAAAAAATGTATTTCAAAAAACTCCAGTTCTAATTTCACAAATTTGATGTTCTATAAGCTTTTTATAAATTGAATTTCGAAAAGAATGATGCTTCATCTCAATATTCCTGACTAATACCTGGAGGCTTTGGTTTTTTTTTGTGATTCAAATTGAGAAGAGCACAGGATTTTTGATTTTGAAAAGTTTCGAAAAATAAGCCACTCAATTTGGCACACCTCTTTTGGACTCATTTGCTTTGCCTTTATAAAATAAAAACAAAAGTTAATACATCACAAAGAATATATGTTTACTATGATGTACAAACACTTTAGCGAAAGAATTTGTCGCGACGAAGGATTTTCACATATTTGCCTACCTGAAGCAAATGAGGACTTCAGTTTTGGTAGTTATTGTACGCCTGGCAATTATTTTAATATAACTGACTTTTTCGGTAGCCAAGAAACTAGATAAAAAAATATTCTACCTTCATATTCTAAACTAAGCCTGTAGGTGCACTCATTCGTTCCAAAAAATAATAGTTCTTTTTTTCTCTCTCATTACAGGTATTCATTGCGATATTTGGGTGAACAATCAAATAGGAAAATGCCGGATAATTAAATACTTTTTTTTGTAGTTGTGCCAAAGAAATTGGCAAAATTTACCGATTCCACTTTCAAATATCATTCTTTCATGGGACGGACCTGGTGTAGTGGTTAGAACTCACGCCTCTCACGCCGAGTACCTGGGATCGAATCCCATCCCCGAGATAGTCATAAAAAATTCAATGACGACTTCCTTCTGAAGGGAATTTAAGCCGTTGGTCCCGAGATGAACTAGCCCAGGGTTAAAAATCTCGTTAATAAAGACAGAAAAAAATATCATTCAACCTAAAATATGTTCCATTGTAATCACGGTAAATAGAAGCAAGGTATTATACTCCGACAAATGATATTTGGCAGTGACGTAATTCCTACCGCAAACTCGAACGAGTGCAAAAGAAAGCAAGGCGTGCTCTCTTTTACTATCCTGTAAGCCTCATGCTTGACGATAGGAATGACGACACATGTTTTGATTGAAAACCGTTGTTTACACGTGGGAATAGCCTACCTTGTTGTGTCTACCGTGCATTGTGATGTAAAGTTATTTCTTGTTTATTTCTAAAATGTCCTACACCAAAAGAATAAAACATGAAGAAGAAATGTTGTTCTAGATGTTTTTACAAAAATAAATAAATAAGATGGGGACCTTCCTTACCTAATGGAATTGTCGGCGGCTGCATAACAAAGCCATGCTGAAGATAACTGGATTCGATTCCCGGTTGGTCCAAGGTCTTTTCTTAAAATAAATTTCCTTGACTTTCCTTGGCATATAATATCATCGTGCCTGCTACACGAGGAGCCTGTGAGGATGTGATGTCAAGAATATGAAAAAGACGAAGAAGAATAAGATGAATATAATACAGCCAGACTCGATGTTTATGAGTAGCTGTCAAAGTTATAATCTATTGATTCAGAAATATTACACTATATCAAAACAGTTGTAACACTATCAGGGTCATTCAATTCAAGTGTATCAGGAAGGGCAACCGGAAAACCTTCCTGGTAATGTACTTTTGACGACATTATCAACTCCAAACGCAAAACGTATCTAAAACTCATTCTCTTTAATGGCACTCAATAGCCAACTTTCTCAATAACTGTCATCAATGAACTCCGACAATGGTAAAAAGTTAACCGTGTCATTTAGTGCCGCCGGAAGCTACTAGGCAGACATTGCCGCTATCGCTTGCAACCTAACCAGATGGTTCGTCGTATAAAGTATCGTTGAACGCTTGAAGTTCATTCACACATACACATACACAAGGCCAAACTAAAGCTCTGAGCCCCCACCCGTATCGATATTTCCTGTTGTCAATTCCTGTCGCCGGCTGCTGGGGTGAGAACGTGGCAACGACATTCGGCTGATTTCAGGCAGCAATATCGTAACCTACCACCGCGCCCTCTCATGGGGTCTTTCATTGGAACTTGGACCCGATGAACCAGCGTTCGAGTCGAACGACACAACGACAAGAGGACATTGAAGAATGGCTGAAACATGAAAAGTATTCGAATCGTTAAATTATAAAATTTCCTCCGTGTTTCCTCTCTGGGTGGATGCGGGGAAGGGGAAGTTTTTGAGGGCATGGACGTAGCCAGGATTTCCATCAGATGGGGGTGAACAACTTCAAATTCATTTGGGTAGATGTACCAATTATGGATGTAATGTGTCAACCGAATGGATAAATTCAATTTTCAATCTACTTTCCTTGGACCGAGGGTTGGACTAACCCAATTAAGCTACGCCCATGCAAAGTGCCACCAACATCCCGATCGAATCGATGAAAAGCCATCATCCATTCCCTCTGCCGACACGATCCGTTGGAAAATCTTGGATAATGGAGTGCTGAAACGATAGGATAATGAACGAAGAGCCTTTTCCTCCGGTTGGTACATACGAAATGAGTCGACAAGAAGGAAGAAACGCGCAACCCAGCCTGGGGACGATATCCCGCCGCTTGTCTTCATCGGGGTTTGAATCGGTTTAGCAGACCGTAATGTAATTTTTCCTCTTCCTCTGGCTCACATGGAGACCGACTCAAAGAGCCAAGCAGGCAAAGGGACTGAATGGATAATGCGAATGATTGAGCCGTGCTGGCACCAACCGGAAGCATAACGTCGACGCTGGCGATGATGATGACGTGGTTCTCTGTGAAACGTCGTCGTTCTCAAATCACGGAAATCTGAAGAAAAAAATTAGAGCACCAACCAGCAGCAGCAGCCATCACACATTGGCAGTATGCAGAATTCTGCGAGTCCATGCCCACCGCCGACAGTCATCGTTTCCCGTCTTTGCTTCGGAAATGCGAAAACTTCCTAGACTATTAGGGCAGGGATGGTAGCAGGTCTCTGTTTAGAGAATTGTTCACTATTCTAAGGCAGCTTGTAAAGCCTCTTTTTTAAATCGAAGTTCTTCTTCTTCATCTTCTTCTTGGCATGGTACGATCATATTCTCTGCCCAGGGAAATCAAGGAATTTTCCATCAAGAAAAGATTCTGGACCGACCGGGAATTGAACCCAGACACCTTCAGCATGGCTTTGCTTTGTAGCCGCGGTTACTAACCACTCGGCTAAGAAAGGTTCCTAAATGTAAGGTCTCTTGAACCTCTTTTTCAACAGAAATGGTCTTTAAAGTCACTATTTTCCTTCTTCCTTCCATGTAGTCTTTACAATGTAGTGAATTATACAGGTACCGTAAAACCGGGTAACTTTGATAGTTTTTTCGAAGAAAACTTGAATATTTAGGCATGCTGTTTCAAAGAATTATAATTTATATTTTTAAAACAAGTACTGGTATCCTAGCTATCGATTGCAGTTGATAGATTGACAAAAGATTTAATCTGAATGGATATATAATTTTTCATTTAATCGAAAGTCGGTTTTCTGTTTTGGGGTAACTTTGATAATGGAGTACCGTAAAACGGGGTAACTTTGATAATGCGGGTAACTTTGATAGTGCGTAACCCACCGCATACTAAATGAAATATCATAATTTCTATTAATCAGTTAAGCAAAACGAATGCAAAACTAAAGAATATTAGTATGACACTTCATGTAAGAGCGGTTTTCATTTGAATCAAGAACATTTTAGGCTTTTTATACGAATTTATAAAATTTACACAATTTTAGCATTTTCAAAACGCTTACAAACAATCTGTTCTACGATCACTATTTGATGTGGTTTTGAATAGTTGGCCACTTATCTTTGATAGCCTAGTTATCATAGAACTTGAATAAGGTCTCAAATCTCTCAAAAGCATATTCACAAACTGGGACCATATTTGTAATCTAAGTCAGAAATTTCCATATAACGTTAAACGCCTAGAGGTATGCAATGCCCTACAAATGTTCGTTATTCATTCAATTTTGTTCGAATCATACTCCATTATCAAAGTTACCCCAAAACAGAAAACCGACTTTCGATTATATGAAAAATTATATATCCATTCAAAATGAATCTTTTGCCAATTTATCGACTGTAATCGATAGCTAGGATGTCAGTACTTGTTTTAAAAATATAAATTGTAAATCTTTGAAACAGCATGCAAAAATATTCAAGTTTTCTTCGAAAAAACTATCAAAGTTACCCCGTTTTACGGTATAAATCGAACAAAATTGAATCAATTACTGAACATTTATAGGGCGTTGCATACCTCTAGGCGTTCAACGCTATATGCAAACTTCTGACTTAGATTACAAAAATGGTCCCAGTTTGTAAAAATGGTTTTCGCTAAGAGATTTGAGACCGAATTCAGGTTCTACTACAACTAGGCTGTCAAGGATAAGCGACGAACTCATTATGACTCCACCAATTAGTGATCGTAGAACAGATTGTTTGTGAGCGTTTCAAAAACGCTAGAATCTCATAAATTTTTAATATTTGCATATAAATCCTCAGATTTATATGCAAATATTGAATCAGGAATTAAGTATCCAAAGAAAATAGCTTTGACGTGAAGTGTATTGCCAATACTCTTAACTGTTGCATTCGTTTTGCTTAGTTTAGGTTTAGTGAAATTACATGTAACAAATATGTCGTGAATGTAACCAAATCTATCAATTATTAAGTTATCCACGGTAAAAAATCAGCACGTTCGATGGAATAGATTTATCACTTGACTCAATTCATAACACCAATCACCATGATTTGAAGAGTTTCAACTTTGGATTTGCTCTACTGGCTCTAGAACTAGACTCTGAAGTGAAAAGTCGTTGATTTTGAACATCATGTCTTTTGTATGAGAGCAATCATTGACAGCTCGTTGTAGAAAGTGATTGAGATCAATTCAATCCGTTTCAACAGATGCGAGTTAGTGTCGAGGTAAGACACTAGACTTGCACTCCGAAGGTTGGTGGTTCAAATCTGGGTCAGGCGGAAATGTTTATTTTAACTTTTTTTTTTATTTCAAATCAAAACATGCAACGTTGAATTCAAGTGATGTTACCTTGATTTTGTCAAGATTCAACAGTAGTGCAAATCCAAGTGCAGAACTATTGATAGCATGGTGCCTATTTTTTACCGTGTCTGTGGTAGTACCGTAAAATGGGGTAACTTTGATAGTTTTTTTTAAACAAAACTTGATTATTTATGCATGTTGTTTCGAAGAATTATAATTTATATATTTAAAACAAGTACTGGCATCCTAGCTATCAATAACAGTTGATAGATTGCCAAAATATTTATTCTGAATGGATATATAATTTTCCATGTAATTGAAAGTCGGTTTTCTGTTTTGGGGTAACTTTGATAATGGAGTATAAATCGAACTAAATTGAATGAATCACGTAACATTTGTAGAGCATTGCATATTTCTAGGCGTTTAATATTATATGTAAATTTCTGACTTAGATTACAAAAATGGTCCCCGTTTGTGAAAATGCTCTTCGCTAAGAGATTTGAGACCTTATTCAAGTTCTATGATAACTAGGCTGTCAAAGATAAGTGACGAACTTTTCAAAACTACATCAAATAGTGATCGTAGAAAAGATTTTTTGTAAGCGTTCCGGAAATTGTATTAATTTTCAATATTCGTATATAAAGCCTCAAATGAAAATATCTCTTACATGAAGTGCCATACTAATATGCTTTAATTTTACATTCGCTTTGCTTAACCGATCAACGGAAATTATGATATTTCGTTTAGTATGTGGTGAGTAACGCGCCCTATCAAAGTTACCCGCATTATCAAAGATACCCCGTTTTACGGTACTCTGTAAGTGTAATATAAATTTTGAACATATGGTAGTTTCAATCATATTTTTTCCTGCCTTATGTGCAACCCTCAGATAGATCATAGCCGTTAAAATCATATCTGAACTTCGAAAATTAAGTCATTCGATATTTTTACATTTAGTTTCTACTCTATACATATATCAAATTGATAATCTTAAGATCAAACAATTTCTCTTTTTAACTTTCGTTTATTCAGATAAGTGAATATAGTAGAACCCTATGTGCCTTATAGGCTTCTGGGTAAGTACCAACCAAATTGCGATTAATGTACATTTTCGTAAGGCTCACGTGCTGCCTTTTAAATTTACAGTCAACTTTTTTACTCGATAGTGAAGGCACCAATAGGCAGGCTTGACAGAAACTTCTCTACGATGCATATATGAGGAGATTTTGACGTTTTTCTGTGGATTAAAAATTGACCTCACAGATCCTACACCAATTCGAGTGAGAGTGCAAGAAATTGCGAGGTTTTTCTCTGATACTCTTTCTCTCTTGTTGCTATGCATAGCATAGCATAGACTGACTGTACATGTCAATGGTTGCTACTCCGTGATTGATCCGAACTGGTAAGAATTGCACTTCGATCCAAATAAATAAGGAATGGGATTTCCCAAATATTCACGAAGTGCAATTTTAGCAGTTCTCATATTATTGATCAATAACGGCACCGTCCAAGTCCTTACAGTCAGTTAGGAAGGGGAAGGGGAATGTTGGGGTGTAAAGATTGTTGCTTCTAGATACCGAAGATACCTCTGCATCTCCACAATCATCACGGGGAAGGTGTGGTTAGTGAAGGATGAAAAAGATCACGTTTGTTTGGTAACGCGATCCATGGATAAGGAGCGAAAATACGACTCTTACTTAAAACTAGTTTTTAAATTTTTGTAACGCAGTTAAAATTTACTGAAAGAAATTATGAAAAAGTCGACATTCATAATATCGAACGATTTAAATATTATTTCTAGTAATGACAAAAACAGAAAGGTTTGTGTATTTAAAAATTGTATGAAACATAAACAAGGGTATTGTCGACACACGTAATGACGAACCATTCAAAGTATGTTTGAAATTAAAAAAAAAAAAAGATGTTAGGTTGCAACGAGAAAATGTCTTACGTCGACATTCATTATGTCGAACTATTCAAACATTATTTTAGCAATGACGACAACAGAAAAGTAGGGAGACTTACGGCTTCGGCACCATTCGACTATTATCGGCAACCAAATTTCAAACGCTTAATACACAGTATTTTTCTATCAAAACACACCAATGAAAATATTCAGATGATGTTTTGCTCTGTCAGCTTCCCGCTGACGAGATTTGCGAGACGGAACAAACAATATTGCCAGAGATGTCATCAATTCAAATGAATACGCCTCAAAATGCGACTGATTTGGAGCTGCCGAACAGATTCGCCTGCAGCGCTTATGGGAAAGTTGCCGAAGAGATTGAGGCTGTCGACAATAGTTACACTGACAAGAGATGTTCGCAGCGTTGTTAAAACGTTTCTAGAAAAATTTTAACAAGTCTGTCGGTGTGAATCAATAGAGGATTGAGCAACGCATGAATGTAAACACATAAACATGTAATTTGGCTGCTGATGTCCGAGAAAATTACAAAAGAAGAGTGACATCGACTTAGACTGCCGAGAATACGTAAGTTCCTCTATATGTAAATTAAATGAAACACGAGTAAGTCGACACTTGTAGTGACGAACCATTCAAATCTTGCTTGAAAATAACATAAAAAAGCTTTGCAACGATAAATGAATTGTCATAAGCATGAAACGATCTCACCAGTAGTTCATCCTCGGCTGAACACGAAGCTTTTCCACTTGCACAACACCAACTGAACACGATTGGTCTTGATTCCGTCGCTTTTCCCTCCGGAAACATGCAACCGAACCAAAAGACCACGCACTACTCTCTTCCTCTCTTGTTGCTATGCTCATATGTACTCAAATTTACTCACACTCCAAAGGAACTCTTGAGTGGCCCGCCCGAACAAAACAGGCCTCGCAGAGTTGTGATGGCACTCTTTTTTGAAAGAATTTTGTTCTGTAGTGTTTTGTGCTTTATCTTCCTCGCTCATTGTTCGTCGCAATAACCCCACGGAATCATACGGCTTCGGTCTGTGTCTATGCTTCTTCGGTGGCCAGCACAAGTTTTTCAATTCAAATGCTAGAAACTCAACCGCGTTGAACCGCGTCAGTCCTTTCAAACTGATTACAGGCAGTTCAATCCATAATTTAAACCCTTTTCATTGCCTTTGCAACCTTCGCCTGAGAGTCGCAAATGCATTGAGATTTTCTCATGAGACGACGCATGAGCCAGTGCAGATGTGATCGTTTGAGCTAGTACATTGCTACATGAGATCTAAAAAAATGTGTCGCTTCATAGCACGTGCTCAAGCGCGCGGTTATTTTTGTGCGCTCATGACAAGCTGATCTCAAGCTCTTGATGTGAAGCGCGTATACATGATGTCTGCTAGTAAGAAAATCGATAATTTTTGTTTGTTTTTTTTTTTATAATGAACCTTAGATTTTGAAATCTCGAAGATATTCTTAGATCAAGTTTAAAGTAGTTTTCTTCTTTTGTTTACTAATTTTACTAAATAATCAACTATTTTTGCACGAATTGAAAAAAAGTTCTTCAAAGAGTGTGAAATACAAATATGGTCAAAAGCTCGTTTTGGTTTAATAATATAACAAAAACTACTCGAAAACCTTATTTTTAATTGATTTTTTCTGGCACTTGAACGTTATAACTAAAGCTTAAAATTGTTTATCTATTTTGTTAAACCTTTGAAAAAGCCTTAGTAATATTTTTAAATTGTTGAAATAAGTGAAAGAAAACAAATAATTTGCGGCAAAAAAAAATAAAATACTGCAGAGATATTTGATTTATTATTTAAAAATGATTTGGGTGGTTTTTGTGAAAAAGATTAGAACATTTTGTTAATTACAGGGTGATTACTATATCCTGTCAGTAAAATAAGTAATCATAGAAAAAAAATGGTTGAATGAATTTTAATTACCAGTGCATATCCAGTTTAGGACATCTATAACATTTGTCTTTGCTATACATAGAAACAAATTAATTTTTTTACCTCAATTTCCAGCCACAAGCATTGTTTCAGAAGCATTACAGTTAACACGCACGTTATTCAAAAGCATATATTTTAACCAAAAAATACATATTTTTTTCGCTTAAATTTTCCATAATCCGTCTCATTCTAATCCCTAGTAAGTCTAAAAGATTGTGGTAACATGCTGTTTCAATCAGGCAATTTTTTCAGCGAAGTTTAGTCAAAAATACATATCTGTGGAAAACGTGCGTGCCAGGTGCAATGCTTTTAAAACAACACATATGACTAAAAACTAAGGTAAATGAAAAAAGGTTTAATCTTTACATTGTCAAAACAAACTTTATAGATGTGCGAAACAGGATGTACACCGGAAATTAAAATTCATACATACAACTTTTATCTACGAACATTTACTTTTCTGACAGGAATTAGTAATCACCCTGTAAATGTGTAGTATTTAATTATGAAATGTTTTCAAAAGCAAGTAAACTATTTGGGATTAATTGAGCATTTGTTAAGGTAAAGTTAATTTTTTAGTTAACTAAGAAAAAAATTGGAGCAAACTACTTTTCTTATATTAGACAAGTTCAGAGTTCTACAAACTTTTCATAAGTTTCAAAATTGGGTAGAAAACAAAGTTATGCAGACTTGATTGAAGGTCTTATTTTGTTACTTAATTCTTAATATTTTGGCTTTTTGAGGTTTCTCTTTTTTATGTAATTTGAATTCGGAAGAGCGTACGAATTTTGTATTATAAGAAAAATAATTCGCTCCTTAATCATCAATAGAAATGTAGTAATGAATGTAGTTATGAATTGTGTTAACTATTTTGTGCACAATTGTATTAAATTATCCAATAACAAGCAGTATTTCTACACGTGGAACATGAAATTAAATAATCTTAATTTTTTCTAACAAACTTAGATTATTTGGAAATCACTTATCTAGAGATTTCCTGCAAGCTCTTTCAGA
Organism: Aedes aegypti; assembly: GCF_002204515.2. NCBI lineage: Eukaryota > Metazoa > Arthropoda > Insecta > Diptera > Culicidae > Aedes > Aedes aegypti. Next base: position 130,751,433 of record NC_035109.1, on the reverse strand, counting down.
GATTCCTCCAGCCTCTTTAAAGAATAGTTTAAAGAATTGCACAATACTTCGCTCCAGTAAATCCAAAGCATCATCATCTTGCAATCCCAATTCTTTCCCAACAATTTCAGCAGGGATTTATCTTGAATCTGTTCAGTACTGATTAAGGAACTCTTGAGTTACTTCCCAAATTAAATATTCATGAATTCTTATAAATTGAATTGAAATGCTCATTCAGGAATTTCTCAATACATAAGTGTAGATTGTTTTTTCTAGAAATTTCATCAATATATTATCGAGGAATTATTTTTGATGCTCTTTCAAAAAAAAATCTCAAATAACTTCCCAAATAAAATCTCCATGAAATGTTTAAAATTTAATTTCAAGGTTTTCCGGGATATTATCCAGAGATTCGATTGATATATTTTTCAATAATTATCAAATCAACCAAGACTTCCGCTGGGAGTTTTTTTTTTCTTGATCCTTGAGAGAAATTTTACCAAAATTATTGGATTTGTTTTAGAAACACCTTCACGGATTGTTTACAGAATTTCTTCAACAATTTATGAAACAAACTTCTTCGATGAAATCCTGGATGAATTTTTGAGAACTTCAATGGGATCTTCTACAAAGTTTTCCTAAAATAAATTCCAGACGAAATCTTAAGATGGGTCTAGCAAGAAATTTTTAAGGATGTCCTTAGAGAAATTTCTGGTTGAAATCATAATATATTATATATTATAACAATTAAACTTTAATTGTGGAGAAAATCTTGAGAAATCTGACGAGAGATTTTAATAGCGAATTCAATGAAAAATCTTCTGATGAAATCATGGAGAGCTGGCGATTTCCTTGAAAACTTGTAAAAGAATCTTCAGAGCAGTTTCTATACACAAATGGTCGAATATCAGTGGATATACTTCAAAAATTCATTGAAAGAAATTATCTTTCTCAAATAATTTCTTTCAATGAATTTGTTACGAAGGTCGTTAAAAAATCGATAAATGAATTGATAAAGAAATCTTCGGAATAAAATCTGATATTGAGCAAATATCATAATTTGGTTCTGATTAAATTTCTGGAAAAAAATGTTGAATGATGTATACATTATTATTTGTAACGTCAAGATAGAAATGAATAAACCGGCTTTAGGACACTTGGTCGAGTGACATTTTGTGGATAATACATTTAGTCGAAGGGTCATTTGGTCGAATGGATATTTTGTCGAAACCCCTCAAAACATTTCGTCGGATAACATTTGGTCGAATGACGTTTGGTCGAACGGGAATATAGTCGAAATCTTATTTTGAAATGGTTTATTGAAAGATCATTTTATAAAAAAACGCATATGGCCTAAAATCAATTTTTCGAGACATTCGAGACAAAGTTTGGCTTGCTTCCATTCGAAATCAGCTCGTATCAACTCGCAAAACAAGCGACGATAATCAAACTTAATGTAAAAAGACACGGACACCGTCTTCAGCCATTTAGCTGCACAGACTGTAACTTAACACTAGACAACGGACAAGCATGCTCCAGTGGCACAGCCATGAAACATTCCTGACGAAAAGTTTCAATGGCTGAAGCGGGAATCGAACCCGCACCCCATGACACGATGCGAATAAATGCCTGACGACACTAACCGCACGGCCACGAAGCCTATAAGCCTATAAGCCTATAGGTATAACCTGGGAGGGAGAAACCGATACGAAATTTTATACGTCAAGGTGAGCCGAGATTCTGCTGTCACGAACTGTCACTGACGGATTTCACGCCAACTCGACAAAGGGATTGGCAGCACCCCTTCAGAATTCAATGAAACTTTCTGGGTGTGAAGACTATGTGAAACTAAGATACTTTACATACTTTGTTTTTTCAAAATCGATCTAGACTAACATTTGGAAAAAGTCAAAGTTTTTTTTTACTTTTTTATAAACCCGTATAACTCGAAAACGGTAAGACCTACAAAAAAGTGTTGTATGGGGGACTGTCGTGAAATTTCCTGACGTTTTAGAGAAAAATATTGAAAAAATAAAAACACATTTTCTACACCGAAAAAAAAATATTCAAAACTTTAAAGTCGATTTAAAAAAAACGGCCATTTCCGATTTTGATCATCCTTAAGCAAAAAGTTTCGTAATTAAATTTACTAAAAGTCGTCCATACATTGCAAATTAGGCATATTTTAGGGAAAAAAGTTTTTCTAACATCGAATTTTTTAAGTCCCAAAGTTTTTTTTTTACTTTTTTTTTATAAACCCGTATAACTCGAAAACGGTAAGACCTACAAAAAAGTGTTGTGTGGGGGACTGTCGTGAAATTTCCTGACGTTTTAGAGAAAAATATTGAAAAAATAAAAACACATTTTCTACACCGAAAAAAAAATATTCAAAACTTTAAAGTCGATTTAAAAAAAACGGCCATTTCCGATTTTGATCATCCTTAAGCAAAAAGTTTCGTAATTTAATTTACTAAAAGTCGTCCATACATTGCAAATTAGGCATATTTTAGGGAAAAAAGTTTTTCTAACATCGAATTTTTTAAGTCCCAAAGTTTTTTTTTTTACTTTTTTTATAAACCCGTATAACTCGAAAACGGTAAGACCTACAAAAAAGTGTTGTATGGGGGGCTGTCGTGAAATTTCCTGACGTTTTAGAAAAAAATATTGAAAAAATAAAAACACATTTTCTACACTGAAAAAAATATGATTCAAAACTTAAGAGTCGATTTTAAAAAAAATGGCCATTTCAGATTTTGATCATCCTTAAGCAAAAAGTTTCGTTATTAAATTTACTAAAAGTCGTCCATACATTGCAAATTGGGCATATTTTAGGGAAAAAAGTTTTTCTAACAACAATTTTTTTAAGTCCAAAATTTTTTTTTGATTTTTTTTATTTCGCTTTAAATAGTCTAGTATGCTCATATTTTGAAGTGATAAATGAGTTTTAATCACAAAATAGATTATATTTGTTTTCCTGGGAGTAGCTAAAAGAAATAAAACGGAATTATACAGAGTTTTGTCGAGCCCAGATCTTAAACAATGGACAAACATGATAAAAGCGCGTAATTGATCAAAACTTATTTTTGCATTTAATCAAGTGTGACAAAAAATCGATTGAAAAGCTATTCATGCTAATTCAAATACGCATCATTACACTTTTTCCAATAGAAACGAAAATGAAATGCATAGGAAACTTTGGCCCTTTTTCCATGTTTGTCCAGAACGATCGGAGGTACACAACCAACGAACACTAGCGATTTTCATCAAGTCTGCCTTGATTGTCGTTGGCATGCTGGAGTTTTCTTGCAGTTTGAAATAACTTTGTGTCACATTTCGTGTGTAGTGTCTGTGCCTCCCTCCCAAGGTATAACCTTGTTTTCATACTAAATTCGCAAAATGTTCTTTCAACGAATTGTCGGTTCGGCTAAATCTTGTATGCTTTCTATTGAAATGGAACGTTTTCGACCAAATCTTTATTCGACTAAATTTCCGTTTGACCAAACGTACTTGCGACTAAACGTCATAGGACTTAATGTCATAGATACGAGTATACCATTCAGAAATAACCATAAAAAAATGTTAGGCCGGATTTTCTGAAAATCCTCATGGAATCTTCAATCTCCTGGTTCCTGTTAGACATTTTTCAAGCATGAACACGCTTAAGATCCTATTTTTACCTTTCGAGCTGTCGCGTTATTGTACTTTGTACAACAGTTGTGATTTATATGATATCATTTTGCAACACAGATATTAATGAACACTAAACCAAAAGAACTTTCTTCAGAACAATACTCAATAGTTTTTGCCCTATATAATGCGATAAAATCAACAAATCGTCCCCTTAATGCTACAACTAGATAACTCTAAAATCAAAATTTTGATATGTGCAACTTTGAAAGTATGACCGTTTAACAAGGTGATGGTTAATCGCAGAGATTATGATTGAAAAATAATCTTTAACTTGTGTATTTTGAATCACACGCTTAAGACCTGTGGATATTTTGCAGATCTAATTTAGAAAAATGTTTTGACATATTGAAGCCAAAAATTTCAAATTTCGAGTTATCTAGTTGTAGCATCAAGGGGACGAAATGTACATAGAAATCGTATAATAATAAACGCACTATTTACGGTTCAAGTAGACCACAATTTGAAACAGGATATCTCAAAATCAAGATAATTTCGAAACTTCGGGTCTTTAGTAAAATTGTTCTGGAGCGCTATCCGATGGAATCACATTTAATTCAGAATTTGATTGCTTGGTGTCACTAGTGGACATGAAACTTTTGCTTTTGTAATGCAGATATCTCAGGAGCCTGTCCATTTAAAAAGATGGCGTCTTCGGCAAAGTTGTTCAGTTCCCCGAAGGCTATCATTGTTCGAGCTAGTTGATTTAAAATTCTGCCAACAGGCGATGCATGTTAGCATGAAACTTTTTTTTTCTTAGCTGTCGTTCTACTGGCTTTTGATTTATTAATATCCTAGGAACCTGAATACTAAGAATGTTGGCGTTTTCGGCAAAGCTGTTCAGGACCTCAAGGACTATCATTATATCAGCCAATCTTGAATTTCAATGCTTAAATAAATATAGCCTTCGAACCACTGGAAAACTATGTCTAAGAAGCTATCCTTCTAAGTAGTTGGGTTCCTGAAGTATTTGCAAAACAAATGTTTCATGCTCACTGGCGTCACCTGGTGGCAAATTTTAAATCAACTAGCTCGATCAAGGATTGCCTTTTCGATTAACAAGTGTAACACTTTCTTTAAAGATCTTTGTCCAGCGATAGCGATCGCTATCGACACAATACGATCGCTAATCGCTGACTGGTTGATTGGGTTAGCTTATCAAACTGCTTTGTCGAAGATACCATCTGTTCAAGATGAGAATCTCAGAATGTGATATATCTGCCAAACAAAAGTTTCATGCTCATTGTTGGCTAGAATAATGATAGCCCATGAGCTACTGAACAACTTTGCCGAAAACACCATCTTTCTAAGTGTTCTGGTTCGTGAGATATATGCGAAACAAAATTTGTATGCACACTAGTGCCATCTGTTGGCAAAATTTTAAGTCAACTAGCTCGAAAACGATAGCCCTTGGTTCACTGAACAACTTTGCCGAAGACGACTAAGTAGTGACTAAGTAATCAAAAAACAATATTTTTAGATATTCGCAAAACAAAAGATTCATGCTCATTACCGCTACAAAATTTTGAATGGGGTAGTGCTTCGTGAAGCCCAAGCAGGACAGTTCGGTTTTGCGTCGTCCGATAGATTTGGCTCACGGTTTCGCGCATGTTTTCGTCGCCGGAGATTTTTTTTTTCCTGTTTCCAAGCGTCCTGCTGGGTAGTGCTTCGTGAAGCCCAAGCAGGACAGTTCGGTTTTGCGTCGTCCGATAGATTTGGCTCACGTTTTCGCGCATGTTTTCGTCGCCGGAGATTTTTTTTTTTTCCTGTTTTCAAGCGTCTTGCTGGGTAGTGCTTCGTGAAGCCCAAGCAGGACAGTTCGGTTTTGCGTCGTCCGATAGATTTGGCTCACGGTTTCGCGCGTGTTTTCGGCTCCTAAGATTTTTTTTCTGTTTTGGAGCGTCTTGCTGGGTAGGTATTTGGAAGGCACAAGCAAGACGGTTTGTTTTCGGGACGCCAAGAAGTTTTGCTGTCAGTATCAGTTTTGTGTTCAGTCGAGGATGGATTACCTACTGGTGAGTTCGTTTCATTCTTGTGATAACACATATTTTCTTGAAAGCGTAACTTTTAAGTAATTTTAAAACAAACTTTGTATGGTTCGTCACTACAAGTGTCGGCATTATTCCTGTTTCATATAATTTAAAATATATACATGTAATTTTAAAAACATCTTTTGAATAGAGTAGTGTTTGATCCTTCGACCTTGACGCTGGCTCCTGCGGGAGCGGGTGATGATGGCAGGATCAAATATGTCGCGCGTCGGTAGTGAAGCGGTGAAAAAGTGATCGGTTCGTAAGTAGTGTTTGATCCTTCGACCTTGACGCTTGCTCCTGCGGGGGCGGGCGATGGGGGCAGGATCAAACTTGTCGCGCGTCGTTCGCTCAGAGAAATGAAAAAGCGCCGCGGATCGCTAGTAGTGTTTGATTTATTGATCGCGTCGCTTGCTCTTGCGTGGGCGAGTGACGAACACTTGTTCGGCGTTTAATGCGATCATCAAATTATTTCGCGAATCCGGTTAGGCGTGATTATATCATGGCTCGCATCACCAAACATTGGTGACTCCCAGATCTTTACCTTATCCCACTAACCCAATATCCTCTCCATGACAACCGTGGAGATGCAGAGGTGATCTCGGTCTCTAGTAACAACGGTAGTCACACTAACATTCCTTCCCTTCCCCGATGACCGTAAGGACGTGGCCGGCGCCGTTATTGACTTTTAAATTTGAGCTCTCGATTTGTGCACATTGAAGAATGGTAAGCTAATCCCAAGCCCCATTCATTAATTCCCTGTGCAACTTCGATTGTTCTGGTCAATCACGGAGTAGCAACTACGAATTGTACGGTCATCTATGCTTATGCTTATGCTTATGCTATTAGCGCTACAAAATTTTGAATACAATGCGCGACTACTCGCGTTACAAAAAATCACGCGGCAACTGAAAGGTTAAAACACTCAGTCGCTACCAGCGCTGCCCTGATAGAATAGCGTTGGCTGCTCTGACTGGCTGCTGGCTGCTGATGATGTGAAATAGGGGGATCTCCGCGTGAACGACCACGCCAAAATGACGATCCGATGAAGACGAGCAAACAAGTATACAATGTAAAAACGATTATCGGAATCCTAAAGTGAAGCCTCTCGTAATCGAACTATGGAAATCACTTTTCTTTTCTTCTGCCACATAATGATGCATCATGAAACAGCGTCGTCGCCATCGAGCTGGAATCAAATGGATAATGAATTGGCGGTTTTTGGGGTGCGTTAAGCCGGTTATCGGAAATCAGCGATTAGGATTTGTGGTGGATTTGGAGAGGGATTGAATTCCAACTTTTTTTGTCACCCAACCGGGATATGAACCCACGACCCTCAGCAGTCCTGCTGAATAGCTGCGCGTTTACCACTAGGGCTATCTGGGGTCCTGAGATTTTATACAAGAATTCCTCAAAGGGTTCTTCAAAGAATTGCTTAAACATATTTTATTTTTCCTGGGATTAGAAAAATAAATTTGTTTCATACAGACATGCCTCATACTTCACTAGGAATAAACTTAAACATTTCATCTAATACTCGTGCAGTAAGTTGTTTCAAACTTTGTTTAAAATTTCGTCCAATATAATGTTTTGAGCTTTCCCGATTTGAATAAATTTCTGGGATTCGTTTATAATTTTCTGTTGCCAATGCACCATAAATAGCTAATATATTACAAAACTAAACCAGCCAGAGCTGCGTTGTCTATTGCATACATCAATGTTTTCCATTTCAGTTACTGTAATCCAGCTAACTATTACGCCACTAACGTCCAACTTTTTTCCTAGGTTATAGTAAAGTGGGAAAAGCAATTTCTACCGGGTTGGTTGGTTGCGGTATACTTTTCAAACATTTTGCTGTCGTCCTGCCCAAATCCACCCTTCCCGACTATCTATTATACAGATCACGCTCACGTGTATTCACTTCATCAAATAGTCGTACACGCGGCTCCCCCCTTCCACACACACATAACACATATGTGCGACCAACTCGACCGAAGTTGGAACACCTGTTCCCTGGATACCTGGCCATTCTCAATCCCATCGAACCGAACTGCGGCATTTATGACAGATGGCATTTGCTGGCTCTTGCCGCTGCCGGCTGCAACCATGATGCAATATAATATTCAAGCTATTCACGAGTCCATTCCGGGCAAGAACATGCACTTTCTCCCCGGAAAGTATGCAACCCGGCTCAAAAATCGACGAGGGGCGAGACGGAGCAGATGGATGCTTGCTGAGTTGGGAATCGAATTGCCGTGTCGTGTGGTCGGTCAGACTCCATCGTTGCCTCTTGGTGGTGCCGAATCCGAGAGTGACCAAAATTGCCGGTCCAACATGACACCAGCAGCAGCAGCAGAAAAGTTTACGATGGAGAAGGCAAAGCAAAAAAGTGCTGGACTGAAAGAAAAAGTTCACCCGCCACTCAGCTCACATTGTGCTTCGATGACGATGATGATGATCATGGTTTCTATCACTTGACGGTGTGGGACCAGGTCTGGATTTGAGGGAGAGCAAAGGGGGCAAATGCCTTTAACTTAAAAATTGGGTCCGTGAATGAACCTTGACAGTTTACATCATGTTTGACGTTCGCTTAGTCTACAAAAACACCACAGGGGTTTTTAGTTTTAACACTGGGGTTGTTCCTATCTGACATTTCGGAAGGGACACGAAAAATAAAATACAAAAAATTGAGTTTAAGCCAAGAGGTGTGACAAAATCTAAAAAAAAAAGATAAAAAATTTGGGACTTAAACAGACGAAGACAAAAATTTAAAAAAAATGAGTAAACATGTGTTTTTGGCCTAAACTAAGCGTTTGGCACTAAAATTGAGATAGGGCTTTTGGACCCTAATAAAAGAAAAAAAGTATGGTAATCAGGGGTTGAATTCTGAAAAAATTGAGCGTATCTCTCACTTATCGCCCTCTGTAACAAACATGATCCGCAACGCATCATGGGAGTCTATTCATCGTCTACTGCTACAGCTCTGAGTGTATCAGGGGGATAATAGTGCATGATGAAACCTATCGAAACAAGCATCAATCCTAAGGGCACTATTGATATGGGATGCTCGGGGATTGTTTATCATTCTAGTAGAGTAAAACACCTATCTCCAATGGTGAATAAGCGAGGAAAATGGGTTATATAAACATTCTATTTAGGACTCTTTTTCGTTGCTGCTATTTATCGAGCTTGTTACAACTTGCGAAACATTTCCAATCATGGACCGATACAGATGGGATTTTTTTCTTCACTTCGGTTGATTGTGCTTTGAAATCAATTGAGAACAAATTCGGCAATGCCTGTTCGTAATACTAAACTTCTGTATGCTTAGCGTTTTCAGCTTATTTTGTACCATGGGCCCCCTTCAACAGATCTGACCCGAGCCCTCCGATCCGGCACTGGGTGTTGGAGGAGATTGCGACATGAAGCATGTCTTTCTCATCCGATGCCAACGGATCACATGTGCGCCAAAAGTTGGTCTACTAGAGCTCCGGGTAAGGTAATAGCTCCCAGATGTGTAGTGAAACATCGTCACTCACTTGCCAGGATTAACTGGAATACCATTAGGTCCATCCTCGATCCAATTGTTACTGCGCCTCACCTCAGGGGGGAGGGGGGGAGGCTGGTCACCCGATCCAAGGGGTTGCAATAAAGGGGACATTTTTTACACCGAGAGCTTGGCCGGCCATTCATTTGGGTCGTCGTTCGGTTGGTGGCGAAACTTTTGATTCTCATTTGCAAGCTTCGAGTGTCAGCAATCTGCATTGAGGGCACGGTTTAGAAAAGTTTCCCTCTCGACTCAATCATTGTCATGTATGAAGTTGGGAAACAATTGGATCGACTGTCAGAATGCAGATTTTTGGTGTCATGCTGGTGTTTTAGGGTTCAGAAGTTAGGTCTATTGTTATTTTTTCTCAACATTATACTTTGGACACATTTATATGTCAAGTATATTCTAATCATTTGCTTTAACTATATACACGGGTAGAAATCAGAATCCAAAATCATGATTATGCACCCAGATATCATGATTCCAATGTGTTTTCATCTAATGAAAATACACCATGATTTGGGCTCACTATATCATGAGTCAGATTGTCGTAACGCAACATAAGTTGCAGCTGAGTCCTCGAAATCATGCATCGAATGCTCGAAAATCATGATTCGCGCATCCATTTCAGATCTATTTATATGTCTGTCAATCAACCCGATAAAATGAAAACAAAAAAAAAAGGAAATTTGCTGTAGCAAGATTCGATTCAAGAATCTTCTGATTGAGAGCCACGTACTTTACCACAGTACCAATCTATCGAGATGAATGATGGGTGATCGATGCGAATGACTTGAAGCAAAGTGCACCGCTTTGTGCTGTCGCTCTTGATGTTACGTTTATGAAGAATCATGATTTGTCGTCCTGATATCATGGCCTAATCAATTTATGAATTTCATGACTTATAAATCATGGTGTGGGAATAAGATTTTTATCCGTGTATGTGCTTTGCTACTCATCACTTACTCATGATATCAATCCTTTATTATTGTGGATGATAACTGCATGTCCCCTGTTATTTTCTTGTATCCAAAAAACCTGAACGAATTTGTAACTGGCTATTGCAAGTTTTAAGATGCTTCTGTCATATCATTGTCAGGGATTGAATCCTGAGAAAATTGAGAGAATCTCTCACTTATCGCTCTCTGTAACAATCGTGATATGCAGCATATTGTGAGAGCCTGTTTATCATATACTGCTACAACTCTTATCAATTCTAAAAATGTTTGCTTAAAATTCTTGATTGAGACATAAGGGTCAACAGTGTTTTACTTCTTTCAAATCACAGTATAGTGTTCCATAAGCACTAGGGTGGGTAATATGAAAAAGCGCAAACTTAACACGACTGTACGAAAATTTTTGCGCATTGGGGTTAAACTTGAATGGATATTTATATAGACACAGTTTGGACCATTTTTCGAAATCAGCATGAGTTAAATATTTATTACGTAAGTGATAATGAAAGGAGGGAGGTTGGAATTTCAAACGTGCCCTACAAGAGGTGAGAATTGAGAAACAATCCGAAAATCCCTTAAAGTTCACATCTGGAATCTCTTGAAGGATTTCTTAAGATTTTCCTCAGAAAATCCTCAAAAATGTGTACAGGAATTTTTGTGTAGTTCGCAAACTCCTAACAGATTTTTCTTCACAATTTATTTAAAGAATGCTTCCAGGGATTGCAATCCTTTGATATTTCTCTTGAGAATCCCATAGCCTTTTTTTAGAATTTATTACAGAAATTCCTCAGATAATTCATCCAAAGATCTTCCATCTCTATAAAATTTGCTTCAGTTATTAAGATCCTGGGCTTCCTTAATCATTAAATTCACATATATTTTCTATAGTTTCTGAGGATCTTGAATAACTTTTTCATAGTTCTTTCCAGGAATTTTACCAGGAATTCCCTCGATTATTTAGTATTTCCTACAAAGGTTTCCCTAAAAAGAACTTCACATATTCAGCTCCAGCGATTCTTCTAGAAATTTCTCCAGAAATGTCTTTATAAATCCCTGTTTGATTCACTGAAAAGATTCCTTAAAGAGTTACTATGAGATTTTCTGGGAGAATTCTTGAAGGAATCATAAAAGAGGTTCCCGAAAGAATTCCTGGTGGAACTTTTGATGGAGAAATCCGTGAAGGAACTCCTGAAAGGACCCCTGAAGAAACTTGTTAAGGGATACCTGAAGGAACTCGTGGAGGAATCCATGAAGAAAATCCTGGTGATATATCTGGAGGAGCTCCTGGAGGAATCTCTGGAGAAACTTTTGGAAAAATGCTAGTAGCAAATCCTGAAGGAACTCCTGGTATTATTCCTGAAAAAACTCCAGGACGAAGTTCTGCACGAACTCCTGGAAGAATCCATAGAGGAACTCATGGAGGAATCCATAAAAGAACTCCTGAAAGAATCCCAGAAAGAGCTTGTAAAGAAATCCCCGACGAAATACCAGGAAGAACTCCTGGAGGAACTCCTCAGGAATCTCTCGAGGAACTCTTAGGGGACCTCCTGGAGGAATCCATTGAATAATCCTAAGAGGAATTCCTTGAGGAATATTTGGAGGCGAAATACATGGAGGAACTCCTGGAAGAATTCCTTAAGAAACTCCAGAAGGAATTCATGTAGGGAATTTTTCAGGCATCTGGAGGAACTCCAGGATAAACTCCTAAAGCAATTATTGATTAAACTTCTGAAGGTATTCCTGAAAAAACTCCTGGAGGAATTCCTGAAGAGATTCCTATGAGAAAGGTTCTGAAGGAATTCTTGGAGTAATTGCCGAAGGAGTTCCTGAAAAAAACTCCTGCAATAATTCCTGAAAGAACTCCTAGAGAAATTCCTTCCGAAGCTCTTGGATTAACTCCTGGAGGAACTCATGGAGAAATTCTTGAAGGATCTCTTGTAGGAATTCCTAAAGGTTCTACTGGAGAAATTCCTTTAGAAATTCCTCCAAGACTTCCTTCAGCAGTTCCCCTACGAGTTCCTACGAGTTCTTCCTGGAAGAATTCCTGGAGGATTTCCTGGAGATATTCCTGAAGGAACTCCTCAAGGATTTGCTGAAAGAACTCCTGGAGGAATTCCTAAAGGAACTCTTGGATGCATTTCAAAAAGAAATGCTTGAGGACTTCCTAAAGGAACTCCTGGAAGAATTCTTGAAGGAATTTCGGGAGGAATTCCTGAAAAAACTTCTGAAGGAATTCCTAAACGAGCTCTTGGAGGAATTTCAGAAGAAATTCAGGGAGGAATTCCTGAAGAGACTCCTGGAGAAATTCCTGAAGGATTTCCTGAAGGAATTGTTGAAAGAATTTCTGGAGGAATTCTTAAGGAACAACCGGAAGAATTCCATAAGGAACTTCTGGAGGTTTTCCTAAAGGAACTAAACTTCTAGAGGAGTTCTTGAAGGAGTTCCTGAAGAAACTCCTGGAGGAATTCTTGAAGGATTTCCTGGAGGAATTCTTGAAGGAACTCTTTAAAGAATCCCTGAAGGATCTCCTGGAGGAATTCCTGAAGGTTTTCCTGGAGAAATTCCTGAAGGAATTTCTCCAAGAGTTTATTCAGGAATTCATCCACCTATTCTTCAAGAGATTCTTCCTGGCGGAATTTCTGAAGGATATCCTGGAGAAATTCTGGAACTTCTGAAGGAACTTCTGAAGGAAATGCTAAAGGAACTCCTGGTGGAATTCCTGAAGGAGCTCATGGAGGGATTGCTAAAAAAAACTCCTGGAAGAATTCCTAAAGAAAGTCCTGGAGGAATTCCTAAAGAAACTCCTGGCGGATTTCCTGAAGAAACTCCTGGAGGAGTTCCAGAAGGATATCCTGGAGAAATTCCTACAAGAATTCCTCTAAAATTACAGGAGGGATATTCTGGATATTCTGGAGAAATTTCAGCAAGAATTTCTCTAAAATTACTGCAAGAGTTTAAAAAATCAGGAGTGATTTTAGAGTTTTCCCCCAAATTTCTCCAGAAATTTTCTAATGTTCCTTGCGAAACTCAATCACCAAATATGCATATGGCAACTTCAGCAATGCTTTATGAAATTTCATCATGGATCACTATAGTACAAGTTTCCAATAATCACTCCTGGAATTCAACAACATTTTTCTAGTTTATTTTTTTAAGAGTTATTCCTCCCAATATTCCTTCAAGCATCCAATATAATATTCTAATGATAATCATTTCAGAAGTTACTTCAAAAATTTCATTAGTGGTCTCTCAGATTTTTTTTAATAAATATTTGAAAATATTCTCAAAAAATAGTTAAGAAATCAAGTAATTCAAATAACAGGAAGATTTATAGAAGGGTTCTTTCCATCTCAACTCATGAAAGCTTTATTGGAGCGTTTGAGAAAGAATTCTGAAGAAACTCGAAGAATCGTCCAAAATGTAGCTAAAATGTTATTGAGGAAAGCTTGGTTTTATATATTTTTTATGGACCTCTAGAAATATTCATGACTGTGTCATTTGTGGTATTGTTGCTTTGAGAAAAGAAGAAATTTATTATTAATATTTGAGGTTGACCTCCACAACCACCTTGTAGATTTCCTGTTCGAATAACTACGTATGTTTTGCCAAATTTCAGTACATTTCCAAACATTCCAGAAAAAAAGTGCGTAAGACATCCAAAAAGCGCACCGAAAATCTTATATAAATTCTGCAGTATTTCTTTTATCTCTGAATTTCCACAGTAACATACAATTTTAGAACGTAATCATCAACCTCAATTTGCAAACAGAGCCACTTGACAGATTCGTCGTAGTGTGTGTGCAATCTCGCTTCATGAAAACCCGGTACACGCCCGGTAAGCACGTCGTAGTGTAAACTGAGCGAAAAAGCCCTGTCGCGAAATGCAAACTTCCCGGCTCGGCACGGCGCAATGAGAATGGCATAGGGCTTCCCTTCTAGATTTGATTGCTTTCCACCAGTGCAAAGCCTTCCGCCCGGTCGATTGCTTATACGAGGTATGGATGATTCCGCGGCATTATGGATCACTTTGGTCATATCGGACAAGTTGGTGGGTGCATGATATCGGGAAAGATCGCGAAAGCTTTGAGTGTATTCGTTCCAGTCCTCCTTATTCGGATGGGATGATGATCACTGCCGTACATATCGGAATCAACACTCCACTGAAAACGGTTGACGAAGGAAACTTACTGCGACCATGTCGATGGCTGAGTTGGTATGCCCATTAAAGAAGGTATTTGCACCGTTGAACCAGGACAATTAGTTCATGTTCCTCGAAAACAAGTAGTAGATTGATTCTCCTGGTATCGGAAGGCTGCCCACCCCAAATAGTGTGATGAGCGTTCATGTCGCAAACAAGAAGGGTAGGTCCGGGTATCAGCTCGAGGATTAGATTAATCCGCCCACGGAGTTTAGGAAGCGTTCCGCAAGAAAGATAGATGTTCGAAATGGAAACCCTGATACACACTCGGTTACCAATGGTTTTTAGGGCGAGATCACTTGTTATGCGAGAGTTATCCAAATAAATTCATGGGAAATAATTGTAAGTGTGACACTTTATATCAGAAATATTTTTATTGCAGCCAAAAGCAAAGCATCTTAATCGCATAATAAAAATAGATGATCGTTCTGCGTTTCTGCTCTATGAAAGTTGTCAATAAAAGCTGAAACTGATTTTCAATCTCCTGCGTTGCGTGGAGTATTTCGTAGATTGCATACTGATAACTGTCATGTTAGTTACTTTACCACTCTTATTCCAATTGCTAATTTGGATGAGGCAGCAATCCAATTAGATTTCAGGTATAAAAAGACATGAAAAACTCCATTGCTGGCCACGCCCATCTTCTCCGCTACTTGGGAAGGAAAGGAAAATGATGATATGACACCTACTTGAAGAGAGGCCAGCGACTCACCGACGCCCTAATAGAAGTCAAGGAATTGGATGATGAGAAGGGTAATGGTCTAGGATTCACTATGAGCGAATGATGCAAGTTGATGTCACTTCATGCGCGTTCGTCTTCTCGGGATTTAACACAGGTATTTCCAGCTTGTGTCCTAGCATAAAAGCTTTGGTTTGAGCGCCATGATTCGCTCTCTGAAACAAGAAGATAAATTGACCCTATTCCATGATACAGAAATAGCCCAGAATACATTTATATAAGCGGTAGAATCGCAACAAACTCACCAAATACGTTAATTTGTTTAAACGTGAAGCGAACAAACCATTTCCTCGAAAAACTTTTATGATTCTCTTAAGAATTTAAATCGATATCCTCGGAATGGTTTTGTATATGGATAGAACTTAATGGCATGGCTATGCACCCATAATCTTTTCCGGCCTTGTCAAAATCAGATAATAGATGGAGTAAATTTGATTTGAACTAGTTCTGCGTATCCCAATAATCATCATCGAATGTGGTTTTAGACTCAACACAGGTTTTTCAATGTATATTATCAAGAAGCATTGAGTTAAAAACAACGCATTAAAATGATGTAAATCTCACAAGCTCTTCATTATTCAGAGTAACATTTTTTATTTGAAACGAAAGAAAACTATCCGGCTGGCACCAACGGAATCATGAAAACATCTGCCACAAGCCATCTACAAAATTTTCGTAAAGAAATAAAAATAAACACTTCAACCACAGTACAATCAGCCAGATCTATTGCAGCGATTTGAAGTTGCACAAAGCACTACAACCCGGATAACGTTGCACCTGCTAATATCGGCGGAAGCGCAAACAACGAGAGCACGATAAATTGTGCAGGTGGCATCACGATAAGAAGAAACAAGGTATTATATTCCGAAAAGTGACATTTGGTAGTAACGTCATTCCTATCTCAAACTCGAACGAGTGCAAAAGAAAGCAAGGCCTGTTCTCTTTTACTATCCTTTAAGTCTCATGCATGACGATAGGAATGACGACACTTGCTTTGATTGAAAATCGTTGTTTACACGTGGGAATAGCCTACCTTGTTGTGTATACCGTGGGTGGCAAAGCACCGTCAGCCGATTCAGCCGTCCGAATTGCAAAAAAACGCGGAACCGAGGTAAACTTGACAGAAAATTCAAAATGCAGTCGCCCAAGCGCACGGCTTGCAGCGAACTCCTTTTTCTAAAACGGATCATCAATCTCTTAGCGAAAAACTTTATTTTACAAATTTTGATACATTCAGTGAGTTAGGTCAAAATGCCATTTTAAACGCCAAGAGATATGCTATGCTTTTATTTTAAAAAAAGAATTAAAAACACTTTTGTTTGAATCTGTTTTTCCTCGTCAAAAAACTGTTCGATAAGCATGAAAACATTAATAAGATGTAGGTGGTAATTGATTTGTTTTTAACATATTTATTCTACCATGACGGTTATTTTTTAATTCAATATTTTATTGCATATTATTTATAACGCCCAACATGAAAAACATTTTCTAATAGTATTGAAACTAAATAGAGGTTTATCAGTATTCTGATTGTACATTTTCATGTGCTGTATGCCCATTAGAGGTCGTCTATCAACCACGTGGTCACTTTTTTTTAGATTTCTAGACGCTGTCCTTTTTCGTGGTCTTTTCTCCAAATTAAAATTTATGAACACCGTAATCATTGGCCAGATCACCCCTCTCCCCTCTGAATGGCCACGTGGTTTATGGACGACCGCTTACCAAAGTAACCTCAAACCATGAAATCGGTTTCGTTTTCAATATTCTCTAAACAGTTTTTAATGATTAACATTTCATCTGTGACTGATGGCTAACAAATTCACACTTGTTTTACAATTATAAAACAAAAACTTTTGGAAAAAAGCCTAGGAATGTTCAAATTTGCATGCCAAAAGCTTTCAAAGTTACCTCTTTCACGGTATTTGATGTTGAGATATAATGCGTTAAACAAATAATTGGCTCTTACTTTGCATGAGACAGAACAATTACTGTTCGTTAAACACGATTGATCGTTAGGGTGTAACATATTTCTGCATATTAAGACAATATCGCTTAGATTCAAATACCACAAAAAAAAGTTCAGCCAGATAGACAAACAAGCGTAACACTGATCCATTTTCCATCGACTATCATATAAACGGTCATTTAAAATTTCCTCTGTTGCATATCTCACAACTAGAGGCGTTTTCCTTTGTGTTTGACGTTTCTTACTAGCACCATATTCCTAATCGCAATTCATGCAACATGCCCACCAGATGATGACGGTGTGAGATAGACGATGGATTTTTAAGAAAATTGTTCTAAATGTTATGTCTGTTTGTATGGGGTTCAACCATCGATTTCGACAAACATTAAAATTGATGAGAAACGCAAACCGACTTGAAAGTTAATTTTTTTTTGTTTGGAAATCATTTAACATTATATTTTCAATAACACAAATTTATTGTATGACTAAAGATATCATTAGAGAAGATTCAATTAATTCGTCCATCGTTTTTTCCGAACTTCTATATCCCCTCTGTCAAGCTTTTTTTTATAAATATATAGGGTGGAAGTACCAATTATGGCTATAGTACCAATTATGGCAATAGTGGGAACAAAAAGAGATTTTTCTTATTGTTTCACTAGACTATAATGACTTATATTCACAGGAATGATTAAACTATTTGTTTTTGATGGTAACTAAACCTTGAAAAGAACATTCGTGCAATAAGCTTCGAAAAATGAATATTTGAAAATTTTGCCTCACATATATGTTACCTTCTTAGCAGTTGGCTAAGAGACCTCAGTTACGAAATGTATGTTTTCATCCGGATAAACTGTTTCAACCGATGAATGTATGTTACCTAGTTAGAACAAATGAATAAATTTAGCTGGTATGCAATCAATTCTACTGTTTTAAGTTGGAAATCGTGTTATTTCCACTATGTCGATAACTGGTACAAAGAGTGTATGAGAGCCCAATTATGGCAATACTCTGGAGGCGGTTTGTTTACATTTTTTGACAAGTAAAATAAAAGAAGTAAAGCTATTTTACGGGTGACTTCCACGACGGGACGGTTCGGTAAGGCATTATCTTCATGTTTTGTACTCAATTACTAAGATTTTTCAATCACACGTTCGAAAACGTTCGCGAGTGGAAGATGCTAATTTCATGATAGAGAGGGGTTTTCAGCGACACTCGATTTTTGAATTTTCCCTCTTTTTAATTTTTTGTTAAAAATTGGCACTGGAAAGGTAATGTGAGATCATTAATGCTGTTTTGTATCATAATTTGCATTTACACTACATTTTGACTTCTTTTTCGAAAATTAATTTTCTCCCATGAACCCATTGCAAAAAATTGATTTAACATATATTTAACCCAAAATTTATGGAAAATTTTATGAGCGATATCGTCATTACATATTAGCGTTGCATTATCGTTTGCTCTTCATGGCGTTTGAGTTCATTTCGTGCAAATATTCGATAGTCCATAATTGGTACACTTTTATGTCGAGTGCTAGGAACGCTATTGCCATAATTGGTACAAAGACAACGCTTTTTAAAATCCATTTTCAGAAGCTTAAAGTCAATTTAGTACTAAAACTGTTTAAATCAACAGATTCGCAAGGCTTTAAACTAGTAATTAACACCAACAAGTCATGCTTGCGTTTTAGAAACGCGGTTACAACTTGATTTTTATTACTACTGTTGACATATTGCATCCATAATTGGTACACCTACCCTACATGCACTGTCACATATTCCTTAAGCATTTTCTTCCTAAATGGCAAAAATTTATTAAATTAGTCGTTTATGTATTTTTACCTAAACAAATTCGCTGCACATCTATTGCAGTAATAAATTCAGTTTAAAATGCCGCCAGGAGTACTTTATGATCAATATCAAATGAAATATTGAACATGGTAGGTTAATTAAAAGCAGGCTTGATAAAACTCCTCAACATCATCAGAGTTCGGTGGCATACTCTAAATCAGCGTGCTGCCTTTGCCTCTTTACTTGTAAACGAAAAAATGCTAAACACCACCCTTGTTGAGAACCTACTAAAAATAAGCTATTGGTGTTGAACTAGTTAAAAGCTTTAAAAATGCCATGCTAAGCTACTCATCATGCCAAACGACTTTATGCCAAACGGTCTTATGCCAAACGACCATAATGCTAAACGACCATTATGCCAAACGACTTTATGCGAAATGGTTTTATACTAAACAGCTTTTTTTCCAAACGACTTTATGTCAAACGGTGTACAATATGTGAAAATCATTTCATGTGTATTCAGCTAACCACTGTTTCCCAACCATGGTACCCACAAAATTACAGCTCGCTGAAAGATGCTGTTTTCAGCGAGCTTTTCACAAAGATCCACAGACCCTCTTGTCGGAAACGTGGATCTAATCATATTCATAACCATAATCACTCAGTAAAGGCGTATAAACTGCTATTATTATTGTTTTTAAAGTAAATATGAATCAAAACCACATCTTTAATTCACAAGAGCACTGATCTAAAGAAACTGTAAACGATTCGAGTTGAAAACTTGATGGATTCGTCACGACCAGCGTATTACCAATGGATATAGATTTCAATACGAACCGCTCTCTAAATTTTTGGATTTGTGCTCTTGCAAAATTTGAGGCGGGGCTTTAAATAATCTTCAACATAAGTGCTTACTATCTTTTTCTAAAGAGCTATCTTTAGTTTTACTTTCATTTGGCTCCCTAATGTCGTCCGAATGCAAAAATAAAATGTCATTCAAAGCTGTCACACCCCTTTAGAAAACAGTTTTAATTTTAACGATCGCTTCAAAATCGCATCACTGTTACTCAAGCGAGCACCGACACCAGAAAAGCTCACCATTTCCGTTCCTATCAGCACAGTTTTCATTCCATTGAAACGGTATCAAAGAGGTGACCAAAATGATAATGGTTATTGCCCATCAAGTCCTACCGTATCGGGCAAACCCCCTTCGAATATCACCCAGACTCAAGTCAACCATCAGAACACTCAGTTGCTTCCTCGTTGCTGCCGGGAGCGAACACTTTGTGGTGGAGAAACTTTTTCCGAATTGGTCACTACAGGATGGTTTTTTTATTTGCAGCTAAATGATCAAGCTTTTAAAGATTGAAAAACACTTTGTGTTTCATAAAAAAAAACGCTACAAAAAACAACTTCAACAATCAAAAGTATAAAAAATGAAATGTATTTTTTCTACTAGTAAATCCATGAAAATAAGCAACGATAATAAGAAAACTAGCAAAAGAATCAATAGGTATGCCTCATAAATAAGCAATAAAAACCAAAATATAGCTCTAAAAATTGATTGCAAGAAAAAATAGCACTGAATAATCATATAATTCAATGCAAAATTGAAACTAGGCACTTAACAATTTTGAAAACGCCGATGGTAAAATAAGAATCAACTCAAAACACATTAGAAGCATAACTAAGAGAGAGTTTTTGAAATTAGATAGCCCATTCTCAAGCCAACTTGTGATATAGAAACACCAATCTCTTTTTATTTATATGGAGAGATAGATAGATTGTTGATTTTGTTTCGAATTTTGGACTATTCTAGGACAAACTAGTGACAGTTATCAATTTTCTAGGACATGACAACATTTTCCCCGTTTTTTATTTTATTTAGGAGAATGTTCAGTTTTTTCCCTTCCATCGTTAAGAGGTCATCGGGGAACTCTTGCCGGTCACCGGTCCCGTATTGGGTGACCAATTTTCCTTCGCCCGGTGCGGTGTGAACAAAAAGTTTCCACACTGTTTCAGCGGACGTATAGATACTTGAAAAGTAGGGGACCAAGTGTAACTTTCGCTCTCTCCCTATACGACCGAAGGGAGTGTTCGATGGCCAAAGTTTAAATGATGCTGGAATTATGATCCTGTTGGGGCCTGAGTGTGTTTATTGCAATTGTCGAAGAAGTTTGTTTCAGTTCGGAATCTCATTCGTTGTTTTTTTTTCTTGTTTCTACTTACAGGTTAGTTCTCAATTCGATTGACAGACAGCAGCTCTGGTAGTATAAGGGTAAGGCAATTTTGAATTTCAAATTCTACTGTCAAAATGATCGATGTGGGATGTTTGATCGGTTTGTTTAAGATTACTTTTCCTTTTGAAACTAGAAGAAATGTATTAAAATCATTAACGCATGAATCCTGAAACAATCCTCAGTGGGTTGACAAATTCAATCCAAAATAAGGCTAAATTCAAAAGCCGTACTCTTTAGTTTTGATGTTTTAATTCCCTTATTAGTATAATTTCAAACACTGTACTCATTTCTTAGATCTAGGTGTTATGTGTTAGGCAACACTGTCATCCTAATTAAGTAAAACCAAATTAAGCTTTTATTAACATTTTGTTAAAAACATCTTGCATTTCACTTGCCGTAGCCGTTCAAATTTTTTGCAGTTAAGTTGATTTCACATTCCTACTCAGATTTCATTGGAAATATGACGTTTAATTTCAGTTCAATCTCCACAAGAAAGGCACCCATTTCTCGCAACTGGATTAGGCTCTGACTAGACTTCCCCTACACAAAATTGTCGAACCGAATTTCAGTAGCATCATGTTGAAATTCTTTCTGCATAACTTGGTTTGTTTGTGGCGAAATGAGATGCAGATACAGATTGAACGATTGTTCCTTTTTCCTCCCGCGTCATCCATCGATGCCCATCGATCAGACCCTGATCTGAGCCGAATTGTGTTCTAGATAGGTGTAGCTATCGAAGTTCCTTCAATCTGAGCTTCTTTGATTGGAATGCTTATGTAAGGAATGAGGAGAAAAAAAATCCAAGAAGGGCAAAGAGCAGCCCTGTCTCAAACGTGGGAAAACTGCTCCATCTGCTTGTTCGAGGGTGATTCGGGCTTTTCTCAAAACTTTTGGCGGGAGGTAGAAAGGGAAGTTGCCACCGGTTTGAAGATTGCTACCATGGATGAATAGATTTGGATCCGATTCGACAAATTGAACTCACATTACGGGAAAGCGGATGAATTTTCCGAGCACATTTTCGACTATGTTGATTTAGCAGATTTTCTTTCTATTCAACCAACCCTCGACCGACCGGGCGGTCTGTCAGGTCTGTTTCGATTTGGTTGAAGTTTGTGTTTGCAATTCTTTAAGAATTCTGCCCTCGGTTCGGTGCTTGGTTACGCTCGGAATGAGAAGCATTGTTTTCTTTCATTCGGAACTTCTGGATGGGAAAATCGCGGAGAAGACAACATTTTAGGAGAGTATTTCGAGGAATGTTTTCCCCAAGTGCTCTCATGGGGCAATACAGATGACGAGTTGCTAGAACTGATTGAACTAATAATTTGCTTACATTTTTCCAAGCTATTTACAACTGAAGATGATATCCATAATTCAACACACAGAAACAGTTCAAAACATCGTCCCCTAGTATTTTTTTTTTACACTGTTTAGGATGAAAATGAAGTCTTTGTAAGTTTTCATACATTCTGGATTGCAAAAAATTCAGCTTTTATCAAATATCTCAGAAAAACTTCATTTTATTATTATTCATTTCATTCAAATACCTCAGAAATCCACTTAACATCCATCCCTTGTATTCTGTCGAAGACTGTTGAAAACTGAAACAAAAAAAAATAGGTTCATGTTAGGAATAATAATAGGTTTTTCGAATTTGACCAGAAATTGTGTCATGAGTCGTATCATGGATTTTTCAATTGTAATATTATCGAAGAATTGCCTTTTGTATATTTTCATAAATTCTTTTAGATTTTTTTCAATTCTTCTACGAGTTTGGACTAAATGCAAGTTTTGCGTAGGAATTCATTCCGTGACCACTGTAAGAATGTTTCAGCATTTAATCCAAGAATTTCACGAGGAAATCTAAAAAAATGTTTAGTGATCCTATTTAGGGTAAACTTTGGAATTTTCTCATATATTCTCTTTAGGATTACTGCATTTACCAAGATAACTTTAGAAATAATTCTCTACCAAATAAAAAAGAGGTGCACTTTGAGAAAAAGGACCACGTGATTATTGAGTTGAAATCGAATTCAGGTTAACTTCTGCGTTCATGAGTCCTCTCATGGCGTAGGGGTAACGCGCCCTAACTAGAGATCAGGGAGTCGTGAGTTCGATTCTCACTGAGAAGACGTGTAACTTTTTCGCAAATCTTCACATCAATTTGTCCATCTAATCCAATTGCAAATTATATGTAATGTTTAGCTTTTCGGTAGTTGTTAAACTTCCACTCGGCTGGTTAGCCGTGAACCACGATTCATTATTAAAAACAAGTAAATAAAAGTTGTCAAGTTCTACGCATCTCATTTACCTCCATCATTCCTTCTCAATCCTCAGCTTTTGCAAAGACGTAGCACTAGTACTAGAGTGTACGTCAATATTGTATATCTAAGATTCATGGGTTTCCAAGTCTCTGTACTTGAACCAACGAGGAGATAATTATAAGATTATGCATATTGTTCAATAAGTATGCTTATGTTAATTCATCCAATATCAATGATTTGTCTACAAATTATATTCAAACAACAAGGGATTCTGAAAATCAATTCAGAAATTATTTTGGAAATTGTTCTCTTGACTACCAGAAACTTCTGAATCATATCCTCCAGAGATAATTTCAGGATGTCTTCCAAAGAATTTCTGGAATGTTTCCTTCATGGATTCCAGTGAAACAGATTCTGAAAACTCGTAAAGTCATAAGTAATTTTATCAGTTGTTTCCAAAAGAATTCTCAGTTGTTTCCAAAAGAATTCTCCAAAGCGACCAAATTGCCGTAGCAGTCAACGCGAATTCATTCATCAAGACCATGCTGAGAGTCGTGGGTTTTATTCGCACTGGTCGAGACTTTTTCTGGGTTTTTCAAAGAGCTCTTTACGATTGCCCATAGGACCTCATATTGGATTTTGCCTTGGGTTCAACACAAGCTTTAGAATATACCATAACTGAGGTTTCTGTAAATAATTCCACAGAGGATTCCACAGAGTTTCCCACGAAGGACTGTATGTAGCTTTTCAAAAAGATCTTTGAGGTGTTCATTTCAGAGATATCAACATAACCCTGTACAGAAATAACCTCAGTGATCTCTAAATACAGTGATATTTACAGTAACTTCCATAAATAAATTTGGATTTCATTCACAGGAGTCGCCTCAGGAGTCTCTGAGAATTTATGGAAACCATATGGAAACCAAACCTTTTCTAAACCCCTTACACATTTCGTAGGTATCCCTGTGAAGAATTGGAAAACCTATGAGATCATTTAAACCTTGAAAACCTTGTGTGCGTCTCTGAAAATCACTAAAATCTCTAGGAAATACGTTGCATTTATGGAGACATCTAATCAAATCTAATTTAATCTAAGCGCTTGCACAACCAATATTGAAAAGCATCCTGGACGTACCTAAATATTTTCAGGTATCTTCTTGTCAGCATTAATAGTTGCAGAATATCAACGATATGATACAAATATTAAAATGGTCAGACCCACTATGCAGACTTTGGGGTTGAAAACAATCAAAGAAATCGTGACGATTAGATTATTCACGTGTGAATAAACTGATAGACACAAAATCTTCAATTCAATGAAAGAAGAAACGAGGACAACCGTACCAACCGTTTTCAGTTCAGGGTTATAGGTAAATTCGTTGGGAGTGGCGATGCTAAGAAAGTTATCGCACACTCCATTGTTGTTCTCCTGGAATGGGACAGGGACATTTCTTTCCAGTGTCCTGGCTCTAGAGCTTTGGTATAAGCGCCACTGCTCGCTCTCTGAAACGAGATGAGAATTTATTTTGAACTTCTTCCACTTTACAGACCCCGCATACTGTTTTCCATCAATTTAAACACATTTGTGGTCAAAATAATAAACATGATTTTAAAAATCGTGGTATAAGTAATGCAATACATTTAAGTAAAAATGTAATACTGAGTACTGAAAACGATCTCACCGGATTTCAAAAGTGAACCAACGTTTGAGGTTTTTGTACCACTGGATTGTGGATCTCGCTATTAGCGCCAATGATTGCATGTTGTGCTTGAAGTCTGCTATGAATGTCTCCGGATGCCAAAATTGACAATTAATTGAACTCCAACCCTCAAGCCAAAGCTACTTCCTCCGACTTAACTCGGGCTCATAAATTGACCGTAGTTCACCGTTGAAATCAGTAGCTACACTGCGTTTGAAAAATCTTCACAGTAACAACAATTTATATGCACTTATATCAACTTAATAACGTATCTAATGCAGCAAACACTCAAATTACTATACATGAAAAAATACTGGAAATTCTTGAATTTGACGGACAAAAATTTTTCACGTCGTTTGTTGAGCACAGCACGTTTCGATCATAGATTTAAAACAAAATTCACATCGTATCGAAGTGCTTCTTCTAGCAAAGTTTCAATCAATTCAGCAGAAAACAACCATGTCAAAGTGAATCATGGGAGTGCCAAAGTAGCCTTGCACAATGGACAATGAAGGCTTTTAAAAAGTTGCACTTATGGAGACCTCTGTTATTTTGTTTAAAGTTCTCGAAGAACCATTTTATAGCCCGTGTGTATTGTTTGGATTACCACAATAGAAGCATTTTGTGCCAATAGAATTTTTTTTATGGAATCATTGGCAAACTACCTAAAACGACCTAGGAAGTTTAAATAATACAGTTTGTGCGGTGACTCGGTATAGAACGGACGCAAATCAATAGCGCGCGGTGAGAAATATCGAGCACGTTTCCAGCGAGCACGTTTTTCAGCTCAGCTGAATTGTTGTATAGGTTTCTGGTTTGAATAAGTGAGTGAATAAGTGAAAACAGAATTGTAGAAATGGCTGATGTTGAGTTAAGAGCTAACTCATTGCGGTTGCGCTTCGAGAGAGGTAGCCCAGAACCATCGGATGTCGACATTTTCGGTTTCATGAAGACAAGAATGGGACTGAAAAGTGAAAAACTCTTGTCTATGTACAAGGACAAGAACGACGTCTCGGTCATCATCAAATTCAAGACCGAGGAGGATATGAGGAATACGCTTAGGAATCTCCCGGATACTATGGAATTCGCATACAGCAAGTATCAAAGTGCAACAGTGAAACTTTCCCCGGCAAACGCCATTGTGCGTTATGTGAGATTGTTTAATCTCCCTCCGGAAATCGAAGACCGTGAAATCGCGGCCGTCCTCGGAAAATACGGTAAAATTGTTCGAATAGTGAGAGAAAAATATGGTGAAGAAACAGGTTATCCTATTTGGACATCTGTGCGAGGTGTCTACCTAGAGTTGAAGGACAAAGTCGAGATTCCTGCGTTGCTTAACGTTCGGAATATGAAAGCACGTGTATTCTACGAAGGTTTGGTGAATAAGTGCTATCAGTGTGGTAGTGCAGAGCACTTAAAAGCTGAGTGTCCACAGAAGAGATCTGTAAACGAGAGAATGGCGAATGCCAGTCAACCATCATACAGCGGGATCGTGACTAATGGTAATCGTTGGAGCAAGCCAACTATGCAGAAAGGGGTAACTATTGTTACAAGTCCCACTACGGCAACTAAATCAGCTATTGACGCCGTTGACGTTGTTGGCGGTAGTGCTGATACAATGGACCAGCAGCCAGTTTCGTCTGGCACTAACACGCATTCAACTGAGCAGTCTGGAGAGAACCTGGGCACACTCAAAAGCACCGAGATGGGTGTCGTTCAAGGTCAGCGAATGAACTTGCGTGCCGATGTGGAGCAGGAGAGCAACCGTACATCACAAGTAGCGAGAGGGGAAAAAGAGATCGTCGATGGAGATGGAGACGCAGGGTCGGTGGTAAAAGAGCAAGCGAAGGGAAGCGGAAAGAGTTCATCAAAAAGGGGGCACAAAGCAAGAAACAAAGGGCAGAATAGGGGGACTGGGGGTAGTTTGCCCACGTTAAGGAGAACAGCGATTTTAGATGTGAAAAACATTATTTTATGCTCTTTTTTTATTATGGTCGGATAGACAAACATGTTTTCTACCAAATAGCAGAAACAGCTATCCATTCTAACTTTTCTATGGTTTATAAATTAATTTTCAAAAAATGCTCGCTTAAGTGCATATGTATTGTTTTGCGGGGTAAAACGCCCCGCTTGAGTTCGGCGTTAGCCATGCTGTAAACGAACGCACACAATCATGCTTGTATATGTGTTGCAAACATCCGGGCGTTTGTTCAGATGTTATTGTTCAATAATAGTATACATGCTGATGCGAAAAATGTACATTTGTAAGGTTCCAATTTTTGTGTAACTTCAACGTGGCATTACGTTTGGTAGAATTTGAATTCAAACGGCTGTTTTGGTGTTATGAAATAGGGGTGGGCGTCTTGCCCCCAGAGTTGATTAAATTTTAGGTCCTTCAATAAGCGTTTTGAGGGCAAATTTAACATATATTTTGCACGTAATACAAACTATGACAGTGCACAAGCTGGCTCTTGGCAATGGTTTCAGTAATTTGGTTATTTATCGACCTAAAATATGACATTGAAAATCGCACAAAATTGCAACGAAAACAGCGAAAAACGTTTTTCTACGATTTTATCGATTTGGTTGAGAAAAACACATAAAAACATATTAGGAAAAGCATTTTCATCCATTTTTATGATCTAGGGTGAAAAAAAGCATTGTAAAACTTATCGTTCGCCCAAATCGATGGTGGCGCGTTTTGCCCCCTATGGGCATATTACCCCCAGTTCCCCTACAAATCAGTTGTCTGACTCGGACAACTCAAACACAGACTTGGAGCAGCAGATCAAATCGAGCAACACGATCGGTAACGTGAGCGATGCGCTCGACCGCATTACCCGGAGCAAAACGAAGCAGATAAAACTTTCTATGTCAGGTGAGCAAGCAAGTAAAGAGGATCCAGTCGAAGGGACGAATGAGGAAGAGATGGAGGAAATTTCTAATGAATCAATGAGTGATAATAGTATTTGAAAGACAACATGAACTTTATTCTTAATGTAGGTAGCATTAATTTGAATAGCAGTACGAGAACTGTGAATAAGTTTTTGCTGAGAGATTTTATTAATGTCAATGATATCGATATCTTGTTTTTACAAGAAGTGCGATACGCGAACTTTGCCTTTGTTCCGTCTCATCGTGCGGTTGTTAACGTTGATGAAAACGGTTCCGGAACTGCTATACTTGTGAGAGATTCTTTCGATATTGCGCAGCCATTGCTTGATATCGGTAATAGAATAACATCAATAGTAGTTAATAATGTTAATTATGTAAACGTTTATGCATATTCGGGAACAAATCGCAAGAAAGAACGAGACTCCTTATTTTTGAATGATCTGACTGTACATCTTAACAAACCAGGTGCCTCCACGAATGTTGTGGGCGGAGATTTGAACTGCATATTGAATGGATTCGATTGTGTGGGTGAGACAAAAAATTATTGCACGGGCCTGAGACAGTTAGTAGATATGTGTGGATGGAAAGATGTTGCGCTATCGCTGAGAAAAAACGAATTCACGTTTCACAGAAACAATTCAGCTTCGCGGATTGATAGATTTTATACCCATGCTTCGGTGGCTTTTTCTGACCACTGCGGAATTTTGATGAAAATTAGGGTGAACCAAACCGACATTATACCTAAGGGAAGAGGTTTTTGGAAGATAAATATCTCGATTTTGAACAACGAAAATACATCCGAGCAGTATTCCGTTGCTTGTACAGAGTGGAAATTACGGCAAACCCATAATGATGACATCGACCGATGGTGGAAGGAAATTTTTAAAAGTAAAACTAAGCAGTTCTTTAAAACAAAAAGCTTGGAACTAAAGTCAAAAGTTCGAGAGGAAAAGAATTTTTTTAACGGTAAACTGTATGAATGGATGCATAAAAAACAGAGGGGTGAGGAAACTTGGCTAGATATCAAGATAATAAAATCTAGAATTATTGAAATTGAACATGATCGGCTTAAACATTTGTCAAATTGTATGAATGAGACTTCCTCTTTACAAGGAGAGATAATAAATGTTTTTCAAATTGCCTCTCAAATTAAATATAATGATTCCAGTAGATTTTTGAAATTGAAACAAGATAACACGGTGATTGTCGATCCAATGAAGCTCAAAAACATTGCTTTTGAATATTTCAGTTTGCGGTTTAACGACACTGATTTGAACATTACATCCGATGCATCCGATGATCCGATTAATTTTATTACACAGAAAATATCTACCGAAGATAGTCAGAGCCTTGTTGAAGAAATATCCGAAGAGGAATTGAAAAAAGTACTTGCAGATTGTGCTAAAAAGCGTACACCGGGCCCAGATACGAGTTCATACGAGTTCTACTTCAAGAATTTCAATTGTGTGAAAGACGATATGATCAGACTTTTCAATTCTTATCTTTCGGGAGCCCTTAAGCCACATAAAGGCTTCTCAGATGGGGTAATGATTTTAATACCAAAAAAAGGAACTCGATCGACTACGTTGGATGACTATCGTCCGATTTCGTTGCTTAATTGTGACTATAAGCTTTTAATGAAGATAATTGCCACTAGAATAATGAAAATACTTGATAAATTGTTAGGACCGGGACAAACAGCTTGTTTAAATAACTCATCATGTATAAATAACTTGAAGGATTTACGAAGAATCTTGACGCGTTCATGTGAAACAAAAAGGTTTAAAGGGAGTATTCTGAGTATCGATCTGAACAAAGCCTTTGATCGAGTGGATCATAATTATTTGTGAAGAGAGTTGGAAAAGTTCAATTTTCCACAACAACTGATAATGTGCATTAAACATATTTATGAAGTGGCCTCATCTAGAGTACAAGTCAATGGATTTTTGACAGATGAAATAAAAATAAGTACTTCTGTGCGACAAGGATGTCCTCTTAGTATGATTTTGTTTGTGTTGTACGTAGAACCTCTTATTCGACAATTATCCGCAAATTTGACAGGATTCTGGATTTTTGATAAATTTATCAAAGTGATAGTGTATGCTGATGACTTCAACATTGTTGTGAGAAATGATAATGATTTTGATTTGGTTTTAATGATATTTGAAAATCTCTCAAAATATGCTAGGATTAAAATAAATTTTTCCAAATCAGCCTTTATGAGATTTAATCAGGCTCGATTTGGACCTCAATTGGTTAAAGAAGTTGATGCACTTAAAATTCTTGGAATAAATTTCCATAGAAGCTGGTATAAAACAATTGTAAATAATTATGATACCGTGTTTAATAATATTAAGCTGACATTGCAAAGGCACTCAATAAGAAACCTGAATTTGTACGAAAGGTGTTGGGTAGTGAATACTTTTATTTTGTCGAAAGTTTGGTATGTTGCTCAAGTTTTTCCTCCTTTAAATCGACATTTAGCTCAATTGAAATCAGCTTGTGGAAAGTTTTTATGGTCCAGGCATATTTTTAAGGTAGAAAGAAATCAATTATATTTAGAATATGAAAAAGGTGGGCTGCAGTTAGTGGACCCAGAGTCAAAAATTAAAGCACTTTTTATTAGAAACATATTAAATAATCTTGATAATGCAGGCGACAATCATGAAGAATCCTACCTTTTAATTTTTTCGATGCCCCAGAGGCTCACGAAAAATGCTAGGGTTTGGTTAGAAGAAGCAAATGAACTAAAAACGAGGTTTGATCTACCAAGCACTAAAGTTTTGTATGCTTGTTTGGTGGATAGAAATAATTGTACGCCTAGAATTGAGAATTTGGTAGACGTTGATTGGCCAACAGTTTGGAAAAACTTTAACTACAATTTCATCCCTACCCAGGATCGTGCAAAAGTTTTTTGTTTTGTAAATGACTTAATACATAACAACAGTAAATTGTGCGCCTACGGCATTCGTAGCGATGATATTTGTAAAAGATGTGGTCACCGTGATAGCAATAAGCATAGGCTAAAAGATTGCCCAGCCTCAAAAAAAGTTTGGGGATGGTGCAGCCAGATCGTTCGAGGTCGCCTAGGTATAAAGTGTAGAGATATTGAACAACTGTTATCATGCAATATAAATTTGAACTCTCAAAAAGAAAAATCTGCGCTCTGGCTGACAATTCGGGTTGTATCTCACTATCTAGGAGTTTCAGAACCTAATTTGTATGTGTTTAAAAAAGAGTTAAGAGAAATGAGATGGAATAATGGAAAAGTGTTTGCAAAGCATTTCGGTAGTTTTTTGAATATAGCTTAAAATGCATAAATGACAGTTGTCAACTGCTCTAATTGCTAAGAGATAAATATAAAAAGAAATAGATTAAGGACCTACACAAACATTGTATTTCTAAAACTAAACTCAATAAAAAAAAAATGACTTATTGGACTCAACTACAATTTTGAGTTGAAGGAAGGGAAATCCTTTATAAAAGCAAAAAATTCTCCTTTGGACCCTTTAGAAACGTCTCAACATGTGTTTACACAGAGTTCATCACAAGGGTCTGCACGGGCGGACTATGGGCTGAGAACTTCATAGGGAAATCCAGTGACAGAATTCTACAATGGGGTGTCCTTACAGGCATCTGAAACCCCTTAGATATAAAACGGAAACACTTGGAAAACTCAAAATAGCTTGAAACCATGCATGGATCAACCTTCTAATCTAATCTATTCTAAGTGCTTGCACAGCCAATATTGAAAAGCATCCTGGAAGTACCGAAACTTACTCAAGTATTTTCTTCTCAGCATTAATGTTTGCAGCACATCAAAGATTTGATACAAACATTAAAATGGCCAGGCCCACTGTGCAGACTTGGGGTTTGAAGATAATTCAAAAATTAACGTCGATCAGGTCATTAACGAGTGAATAGGGGAACTGGGGCTAATATTCCCATAGGGGGCCAAACGCGCCAACCTGGATTTGGACGAATGATGTGTTTTTGAATGCTGATCATAGAAAATGGATAAAAATGCTTCCACTAATATATTGTTATGTGTTTTTCTCTATAACAACGTTTTTCGCTGTTTTCGTTGCAAATTTGTGCGATTTTCAAGGTAATTTTTTAGGTCGATAAACAACAAAATTTTTGACACTATCGCCGAGAGCCAACTTGTGCACTGTCATAGTTTGTATTACATGCAAAAAATATGTAAAAATTTGTCCTTAAAAAGCTTATCGAAGGATCTTAACTTTAATCAACTCTGGAGGCAAAACGCCCACCCCTATTTTTTTTTTTACCAATTCATTTATTTAAGGCTCTATCGCGTTTAACGCTTTACGGAGCCGAGATTCATTTTTGTACTTTTTTACAATTGTTTAACTTCTTAAGTACCAAGTTTAGTCCGGGTTGGAGCCAGGGTACTCGTGGCAACTCGAGGTTAGTGGTCACAAATATTTTTAGGAAGGGCTAGGTTGGGATTGGGTTACAGGGTTCTTTGCAGCACATCCGGGTGGTATTTCATGGTTGCTCGTTTGTCGTATCATGGCGTATACCAACTTCATGTGGGTTTTCGATTGCCGGATGGCCAGGAACATCAATCCAACACAAATGGGACATAACACAGAGAGAAAAAAAAAAAAAAACTGGGGAAGAGAACACAAGAGAATTAAACTTTTATACAACACAAGCGAAGATAATCGTAAATCGACAACATGTAGACGAGATCGCGGGAGCCCAACACATCTCTAACTGAAACATAGGGTTGTCTACCTCGGGCCACAAGGGTATCCATAAGTTGTGCTCTGGAGGCGTCCATATCCGGGCACTGCCAAACTACGTGATCGATGTCATCATAACCGGAACCACACCTATTACATATATTGCTCAGCGCGAGGTTGATCCTGTGCAAATGTGCGTCTAGCGAGTAATGGTTGGACATAAGTCTTGACATCACGCGAATGAAATCTCGACTTACATCCCAACCTTTCCACCACGCTCGCAAGGAAACTCTAGGGATTATGGAATGTAACCACCGTCCCAGTTGGTCATTTAGCCAGTCGCTTTGCCAACCGTGAAGAGAACTTTGACGTACTAAATGAAACAATTCATCGTGTGAAATTCTTCTATCATATATCTCACCTTCCTCAGCGCCCACCTTTGCGAGAGAGTCCGCCTTCTCATTGCCATAAATTAAGCAATGTGAGGGGACCCATACAAAGGTAATCTTATATGATCTTTCGACCAGTGCACACATCTGCTCTCTTATTTTTGTAAGAAAGTAAGATGCATGCTTTACAGGTTTCATCGATCGGAGTGCCTCAATAGAACTGAGACTATCCGAGAAGATGAAGAAGTGGTCTGCGGGCATGTTAGAGATCATCCCCAAAGCGAAGTTGATTGCTGCCAGCTCAGCAACATAAACCGTGCAAGGTTCCTGAAGTTTTCGGAAGGCGGAAGAGTTTTCATTGAAGACACCGAAGCCAGTGGATCCATTTATACGTGACCCGTCAGTGAAATATCTCCTGTAGGAATCGACATTCTGGAACTTTGCGTTGAAAATACGTGGAATAGTTATACATCGAAGTTGATCTGGAATTCCATGAATAGCTTGTTTCATGGACAGATCATATTCAACAGAGGAACTGTCATTGGTGAAGCGTACACGTGGAGGGTTATAACATGGAAGGCTAATGTCAGATGACATGTAGTAGAGATAAACTCTCATGAATTTTGACTGAGTGTTCAGTTTGAGCAATTCTTCGAAGTTTTCGATGACGAGTGTGTTGCTCACTCCACACTTAATAAGTATTCTTAGCGAGAGCTCCCAGAATCGGTTTTGTAGCGGTAAAACCCCTGCCAGAACCTCTAGGCTCGCATTATGTGTCGAGTGCATACACCCTAAGGCAATACGCAAACAACGATATTGAATTCGTTCCAATTTAATCAAGTGGCAGTTTGCTGCTGAGAGAAAACAGAAAGAGCCATACTCTAGAACAGAGAGAATGGTTGTTTTATAGAGTTTTATGAGGTCTTCCGGGTGAGCACCCCACCATGTTCCGGTAATTGTTCGTAGAAAATTGATCCTTTGTTGGCATTTTTCCGTTAAATACCTAATATGAGTTCGCCAAGTGCCTTTTGAATCAAACCAGACCCCAAGGTATTTTGAAGTCAAAGACTGGTCGATGTCTGTTCCCAAAAGCTTAAGCTTTAGTTGGGCAGGATTCCGCTTCCTTGAAAATACGACCAGTTGAGTTTTTTGCGGAGCAAACTCGATCCCTAAATTTCTAGCCCAAGTGGATAGATTATCAAGGGAATTTTGCAATGGTCTTTGCAAGATTTCCGCTCGTGGGCCCTTCATAGAAACCACAGCATCATCTGCAAGTTGTCTTAGCGTGCATGGTTCTTCCAAACAGTTGTCAATATCTTTAACATAAAAATTATAAAGCAAGGGACTCAGACATGAGCCTTGGGGAAGGCCCATATAGCTAATTCTGGAAGTTGTCAGTTGACCGAGAGTGAAGCTCATGTGTTTTTCTGACAACAGATTGTACAAGAAATTATTCAATATTCCAGGTAATCCACTATTGTGCAGGCTTTCTGACAATATTTCTATGGAAACTGAATCAAAAGCGCCCTTAATATCCAAGAAAACCGAAGCCAATTGCTCCTTGTCCGCAAGGGCTAGTTGAATATCTGATGAAAGCAACGCTAGACAATCGTTTGTTCCTTTGCCCTTGCGAAAGCCAAATTGTGTACTGGAAAGCATGTTGTTTGATTCGACCCAGTGATCGAGTCGGGATAGGATCATTTTTTCTAACAATTTCCTTAAACATGATAACATAGCGATCGGGCGGTACGAATTATGATCAGACGCTGGTTTCCCAGGCTTTTGAATAGCTATTACTTTGACCTGTCTCCATTCAGGTGGAACAATGTTGTGCTCCATGAATAAGTTGAACAGGTCAAGCAACCGTCTTTTAGCGATATCAGGGAGATTTTTAAGAAGATTGAACTTAATCATATCGCGTCCCGGAGAGGAGTTGTTTGATGAAAGAAGAGCCATAGAAAATTCCAGCATAGTGAATGGTCTGTCCAACGCATCGTCTCTCTGGGTTTCCCAGGATGGCGGTTGAGCTGGAACTGAGTCTGGACAGACCTTTTTCGCGAAGTTGAATATCCAACGATTGGAGTATTCGTCACTCTCATTTGAGGATGAGCGGTTTCGCATGTTGCGAGCCACTCTCCAAAGCGTCGTCATTGAAGTTTCTCGTGAGAGGCCATCGATGAAACGTCGCCAATAGCTACGCTTCTTCGCTTTAATAAGATTCTTCAGTCTTTTTTCGAGCTTCGAGTACTCTAAATAAAGTTCTGAGGTACCATATCTACGAAAAGCTTTAAAGGCATTAGATTTTTCTCGATACAACTGAGTGCATTCATCATCCCAACCAGGTGTGGCTGGTCGTCTTTTGAAGGATGCACTTGGAACTCGTTGCTTTTGGGATTCTAATGCACTTTTATAAATCAATTCTGTTAGGAATCGATACTCATCCAACGGTGGGAGAGTGTTGAATGATTCGATACCAAAGGTTACCGCTGATGCAAATTTTTGCCAATCGATATTCCTAGTGAGGTCAAAAGGAACCTGAATTGACTGTTCTGACCTTTCAAAATTATTTCTGAAGTTATTATGGGCAAGTGATCACTACCATGGGGGTCATCGATCACCTTCCACATGCAATCGAATGATAGTGAACTTGATCCCAAAGACAGGTCAAGGCGGCTTTCTTTGCCATCGGATGAAATACGTGTCACTTCACCTGTGTTCAAAATGTTCAAGTTGAAATCGTCGCATAAGTCATAGAAAATAGCCGCTCTATAATCGTCATAAGATTCGCCCCATCCAGTACCATGTGAGTTCATATCACCCAGTATTAAAACTGGAGATGAGAGCATGGAGAC
This sequence comes from Aedes aegypti, assembly GCF_002204515.2. NCBI lineage: Eukaryota > Metazoa > Arthropoda > Insecta > Diptera > Culicidae > Aedes > Aedes aegypti. The sequence continues at coordinate 130,715,486 of NC_035109.1, read as the reverse complement.
TGCATTCCAGAGATGACGGCGGTTTATTGAAACTCTTGGAGGAATATAAACAGAAGCTACGCAAAGGTCTTTACCCTTTACGCTTATTTGGCAAGCAACGATTTCTATGCCTGGATGAGTCGGGATGGGGATTCTGTAGAATGAGTGGCACTTTTTGATCCCTAAAAGCACACCCCCGTAATTATCATCTCGATCCTGGCGTATAATGTTAAAATCGTAGAAGTTAAGATCATCTTCAGAAGAAAGCCATGTTTCACAGAGTGCAAATATATCACAATCGGAGTTGTGAAGCAAAAACTTAAATGTGTCTAATTTAGGTGTTAGACTATGACAGTTCCACTGTAGCACAGTGATCATATCTTGTACCTCACTCGATGAATTATCCATCGAAAGATATGATCGAAGCAAGGAGGGGCCACGAAATAGTCAATTCCCTGAGATACTCTTCTATTGCGGGGAGAAAAAGGTCGAGTATGCCTCTGAATGAGTCTGAAACTCCGAGGGCATTGCATATGCGATCCACAAGGGCCGTTAAAGTTATCAGTCCTCGCTTGGCCCCGGGGGTTTTCGAGGAAGAGCGAGGGACTTCAGTAGCTTTTTTCTTGCTATCTTGTCTAGAGCTTCTTTTTGAAGTATATTTAATCGGTGGAGGCGGGGGCGGCAGATCTTTGCTGCAACACGGAACGGAAGCATCAAAGACCTGTTTCTTCGGCAATTTCAAATTTGCCCCACCTCCTTTTGAATTAGGCAAACTTTTGAGGGAAGATTTCATTACCTTTCGGCGCAGTCCCGGAGAAGATTGAGACTTTCGTTTACCGGGTGCGTGTACCTCCGAAGAATCTCCCCCATCGGTTTCGTCGTCGTTCGCTTCATCGGAAGACAACTCTTGAAAAGAGTTACCAACTGGGATGGCTGATGAAGACTCTTTTGCGGACGGATTTAAAGATTTTACCATTTCCGCGTATGTCTTCTTGGAGCGCTTCACAATTGAGCGACTCTCATTTCGAATGCGTCTTTTATAAGCCGGGCATTTCTGCAGGTCATGAAGTTCCTCGCGACAGTAGCTACATTTTTCGGCTTCCTGTGTGCAAGCATCTTCCAAGTGAGCTTGGTTGCATTTGCCACAACGGGGCTCGTTGTCGCAATAGCTAGCACTGTGGCCAAGCTGCTTGCAGTTGGTACAATTGAATACCTTCGGCACGTAAAGACGCACTGGGTAAAAAGCACTGTCAATACAAACAAATTTCGGGAGGACGGAACCGGGGAAAGTCACTCGAAACGAGGCTGACGGCGAAAACACTTTCTTATTTCCTTCCATGGAAACTGATTGTAATTGTTTACAATCCAGTATAGCCACATCAGGAATGGACCGGTTCTCAAAGACGCCTTTGCCAGTCTTAATGTCTTCGCATGTTAGACTCGCGTCGATAATTTTCCCTTCCACCTCGACTTCTCGTGCCGGCACATAGACGCAATATTCCACAGTAAAAGCCTCATGCTGAGCAATTTCATTCGCTGCTTTGTAACTAGGTGCAGTTACACGCAACTTGGATTCTTTCACTTGGTGAATAACGGTCCCAGGATATTTACGCGTCAGCTCCCGAGAAATCGAGAGCACGTTCAAAATCTTCTTTTTGCGCCGGAAATAGACAACCCAAGGCCCAGCCGAAGACGGTTGATAGAACCGCGTTCGAGCAACGAGATCTCTAGGAGGCGTATCGCCTCCATCCGATTCATCCATGCGGAAAAAAGCTTAACCGCAACCAAATGAAGAAAAAAAAATAATAAAAAAAAAACAAAAACAAAAAAAATATGTGTAAAAAAAATTATTAATCAGTGGACTATTTTGTACACACCTCCCCTAAATGGGTAAATCAAATTCACAAAAAAAAAAGAAAAAAAAATAACCAATCAGTGGGCTATTTTGTACCCAACTCCCCTATACGGGCAAAATAGCACCGGGAGAGAGACAGAGGAGAAGCGAAAAACAACCTTGAACTCAACACTGTTGTTCGGAGATGCGAAAGCAATTCAATAGATAATGTATACTTATCCGTTCTACAGCAGGAGAACGTCCACGCGCCGTAGGTAGTAGACCGACCGGGTCGGCCTTCTGCCTTGTTGTTGTTCTCGGTGCGGGAGAAAAATCAATCACCGATAATTGATGATGGGCGATGATTTTATTGCGGTGGAACGATACTAGTTTCACTAGTTCGCTTCCTTCGCAAAGCGCAATCGTCTAAGCACTCACTTTGCACAAAACTGAAACTTGTTTAACTCACTAATTAAACCAAAAACCCACGCGGGCGGTGGGGAAAAAGGCCTAAATGAACTCTGCAAAAGGTGCCGTACGATGAGACCGGGATCCTGTCGACCGACTCGTTCAAGCGCTAAGCAAGGAATGAAAACGCCCACCCCTATTTCATAACACCAAAACAGCCGTTTGAATTCAAATTCTACCAAACATAATGCCACGTTGAAGTTACGCACAAATTGGAACCTTACAAATGTACATTTTTTGCATCAACATGTATACTTTTATTGAACAATAACATCTGAACAAACGCCCGGATGTATGCAACCTACAAACAAGCATGATTGTGTGCGTACGTTTACAGCTTGGCTAACGCCGGACTGAAGCGGGGCGTTTTACCCCGCAAAACAATACATAAGCAGTTGAGCAAGCATTTCTTTAAAATTAATTTATAAACCCCAGAAAAGCTAAAATGGATAGCTGTTTCTACTATTTGAAAGATATCATGTTTGTTTATCCGACCAAAAAAGAGCATAAAATAATGTTTTTCACATTCAAAATCGCTGTTTTCCTTAACGTGGGCAAACTACCCCCAGTCCCCCTAACATGATAGACGAAAATTTTTGAAGTATTGCAAAGGAAGAAATAGGCAAAATCGTTGGGAGAGCGTTGCCAAGAAAGTTAATGCACACTCCATTGTTGTTTGTGGTCCTATTCCTGGGATGGGACATAGGTATTTCTCCCGTGTGTCCTGGCTTTAGAGCCTAGGCTTAAGCGCCCTTACTCACTCTCTGAAAAGAAAAAGCATGCATGGTTAATCTTGGAATTATTAGAAATATGTTTTTAGCTTGTGTTTGTACTTGAGTACTTACTACCCCTATGGGATATTTACTGGGCATTTCTGAAGATCCCCATGAACTTTTTTGGAACCCCAGGAAAATCTTATTTATCCCTTTGGGAAAACTAAAAAACTTTTGCAATCTCTTGAAAACTCTTAAAATCGTCAAAAGCAACAGGAGCTCCTTAAAAAAAACACGAAATATTACTAAGAACCCTGAAAATAATCACTAAAGGGTTCTAAAACGGAATATCCACAATTGTCCCTTAATATTGTAATTGTGATAGGTAGAAACTTTTGGGCATCTTGGAAACCTTGGAAACGCCTTGTGCGCTTCTGATAATCCGTTGAAACCTCTTGAAAACACCTAGTGGCTCCCACAAAAATTTCTCTGAAACTTTGATATGACTAGAATCTCTTTCAAATCCTTTGGAATTATTTTTGAAATATTTGTTTCTAAATAAGAACGTTCAGTAAACCAATCAGGGTTTGTAAAATTTAACGATCACTTACACACACGAGATATAATATTATTCCATTTATCCGTCTGCCTTCACACAACAGGCAGAACGTTTATCGTTCGTGGAAGATAACGAACCTCGAAGAAAAAAAAAACAAACATATCACTCCTCTTTGAGGCCGATCTCTGCACGTAACCACTTGTTACCAAGGCTGTTTCATTGTACTCTGTGGGGGCTGAACCCGCCTTGCTTGTAACATTCGCTGACTCACTTTTATTCTGATCAAGATACAGAGACGAATGTTTTCCGTTTTCTGTGTTATGTGTGCAAATTAAGGGGTGTTCGATGATCCAATAGATAACAATTAAGTTGTTTAAGAATGCATTATCAGAAAATATTAAATTTATAACCAATTTTATGCAAAACAATGGCTCGATACCGTTGTAGTCTGTGAGAGTTGCTGCTCTTGAACGCTCTCTCGTCATATACCAAATTAGAGAGTTAATATAAACATTCATAGGGCTCTCCGATTGCGATGTTCCAGGAACAGTTTATGGTTCACGAACTGTTACACTCTCTGAATATGGTTCGATCGGCTTATTCCGATCAAAATCCAAACACTGAACCCAATAAAACCTACTGGAACCTTTTGAGAAAAGTTTCCTGAAGTGTTTCTGTTCTGGCAGCACGGGTTCAGATGTTGTGCAGAATCCAATCGAGCGTGGACGCACAACGGGGACTGTTAGGGGAACAAAAGCTATTGTTGAAACTGCCAAAGTGAAATCACGATCGTTTATTGAAAGTGTCGAATATTATTTGCTATCTTATTAATCTATTGCTCTGAAATTCTAGTTATTTACGGCATTGTTAACTTGTCGGCTACATTTACTATCATTGTGAATTCATTAACTAAAGTATATCGGTAAGAATTCTTTGAAAACGTCACGAGTCATTATCATGAATCCCCTTATGTTACACTAGGCTTGTAATCTACAGATACGGAAATTACGCAATACATACTAAACCAGTCTTAATCGCTCCAATCTAATCATCAATTTAATGGCGAAAGGTATGAGTGCTGTTCTACTTACGATTACAATAATTAAGTGAATTGTTCTTTAAAATAGGGATTAGAAGCCACAGCCCAGAAGCGTCATCGGGTAGAGTTCTAAGCCGGTAGGCAATACCAAATGTAAGGAAAAATACTTTGTTTAAATGGATTTTAATAAAACTACGATCTTTTCAGCTTTGAGCTGAGCCAAATTAACGCTGCTGCGAGATTTTTTCCTGCCCTTACAGTCTCTTTAGAGATCTTCACAAGGGTCTTATCAACGATCTCCTCTTCACAGATATTGCCACTGACATGGATTTCTACAAGAGTCTCCACAATCTCAGATCTCGAATCGGCTGCTGAAAAACTCTAATAATCTTCAAAAAGCACTTAAAAACCACTGGGAACTCTCTTTGAAGTCTCTTAAAACTTCTGAAGGATCGTTGAAAAGCTCTCAACCCACGACATCCTGAGAACTTTGAAAATTTGTTGTGTTCTTATGCGAGCCCACTGAAATATCTTAGCATCCTTGGAACTTTTTAGAACCCATGAGTAACTGTCAAATGCTTCTTTGGTATCGGTTGAAACTTCTTTGTACGTCCTAAAGGGCATTTGGGCATTACCAGAAAAGCGACCACGGTCCGTGGGTTGGACAGACGCTTTCAAATTTGAAACACAAACGGGATATTCATTATAAATTAATGTTTCAATCTATCGTGAAGACTAATTCCTCTTAACACAAAAAAAGTATTTCAAAGAACCATTCTAAAATTCCGACGAATGTTTTCGAAGCTTTGGCATTATAAATTTAATATTTTAAGTTTGATTCCTGTTCATGATGGTAGTACAAAACAGTTTTACAAAAAATATAATTAAAACTAATTTTATATTACTTAAAAATTTTCCAAATTCACAAATTACAAAGTAATTTGTGAATTTGGAAATTTTTTAGGTGATATAAACGGGTCAAGGTTTTCTCTATAAGTTCAACAGAGATTTTTCCTATAATTTGGTAAGTGTTTGTTCCAGAGTTAACCAAATGGTGCTCTAGGAAAACTTTTACACAGCGTTTATGTTGTCGATGTCTTTTCTGGAACTCCTCCAAAGATTTATCTAAACAATAGATAAATGAAATTCTTGGAAGATTCTGTCTTGTGATCTCTTATGAATTTCTATTGAACTGTGTTGTTGGAATTAGTGCAGAAATTCTTCCTAAATTATAAAATAAAATCTTTTATGTTTCACATCAGGGGCCTTCCTTAGCCGAGTGGTTAGAGTCCGCGGCTACAAAGCAAAGCCATGCTGAAGGTGTCTGGGTTCGATTCCCGGTCGGTCCAGGATCTTTTCGTAATGGAAATTTCCTTGACTTCCCTGGGCATACAGTATAATCGTACCTGACACACGATATACGAATGCAAAAATGGCAACATTGGCAAAGAAAGCTCTCAGTTAATAACTGTGGAAGTGCTCATAAGAACACTAAGCTGAGAAGCAGGCTCTGTCCCAGTGAGGGCGTTAATGCCAAGAAGAAGAAGATGTTTCACATCAAATTTTATTTAAATTAATGATCAAAACTCAAGACTTGTCTTGAGTATTTTATAGCTAATCCAACAAGACGCGCTCGTTAGAGGAATTCTTAAAAATGAGTTAGAATTTCAACGGGGATCCCTGATCCTCGATTTTACAGGCTAAGTCCTAATATTAATGCCAAGTCTGAGAAACTTGCAATTGAATCAAACCCAATCTATTTAGAAACATCGAAATAAATTACCGGAAAATGAAAAGAAAATCGAACTAATTTGAAAATTATAGATCTGCATACTTTTATCATCCAAATGCAAGAAATTGCATTGTTTCAATAAAAAAATCTTCAAAACTTTTTTTTTGACTAGTTCATTATTTCGAGGCTCAATCGCGTTTAACGCTTTACGGAGCCGAAATTAATTGTCTGTATTACTCATTTTTTTAGTTTTTAAGTACCAAAATTAATACGAAATGGAGTCAGGGTATTCGTGGCAAGTCAAATCTATTGGTCACAATTTTATAGGAGGAAGCACGTGGCAAGGATAGGGTTTAGGGTTCTCTGCAACTTATCCAGGAGGTATATCGTGGTTCACAGCTATTTTGATGATTTCTTAAACATATGTACATTTTGATTTTCTGTTCCAACCACGATAATTTTGGATTATTATCAAGCGACATTACGAAAAATTGTCACCAAATCTCTTATTATGGAATCCGTACAAAATAATATTAAATTAGCACGTTTGCATGGGGCCCAGATAGCCGTAGCGGTAAACGCGCAGCTATTCAGCAAGACCAAGCTGAGGGTCGTGGGTTCGAATCCCACCGGTCGAGGATCTCTTCGGGTTGGAAATTTTCTCGACTTCCCAGGGCATAGAGTATCTTCGTACCTGCCACACGATATACGCATGCAAAAATGGTCATTGGCATAGTAAGCTCTCAGTTAATAACTGTGGAAGTGCTCATAAGAACACTAAGCTGAGAAGCAGGCTCTGTCCCAGTGGGTACGTAACGCCAGAAAAGAAGAAGAAGACGTTTGCATAATTATAAAATTTCACTTCATTTACGCTTCAATTTTGAAGTTCTTCGTACCAAACTGAATTCTCAACTAATTCATAAATTTCCAGTTACCAATTCAGTTAATATGATAAAAGTTTTGAGAAGGAGGGGTATCAACTCGTTTTTGTTATTTTGTTTAACATAATAATTGATTAAAATAGATTTGTTTCCTACTTTTTTCTCAAGCTACTGTCTGTAACAGTGAACGTGCAGCTGTTCAGCAAGACCATGATGAGGTTTTATGGTTCAAATCTCGTGGTCTCGTGATTTTTTTGGTTAGAAATTGAGTCAACCAACCAATCAAAAAAAATACTTTCTTTGAATCTATACCGGCTATGACTTCTTTTAATAGGATCGGTTACCTAGAATGTCATTCATTCCCAAATTTTCATCAGTACATTTGACTTTATCCAAATTTGTAAATCTGTATAATAAAGATTACACACAACTTACAAAAACTTCTGAGGAGAAGCATTGTGGTTGTACCAAGAATTTGAACATACAAATAGTTATTCTAGAATCCTACTTTTTTGTGTTTGAAAAGATACTTAACAATATTTGAGAGTTTTTATGCAAAATTGTATTAAAATCTCGTTACAATTGATTGAGTGCATATTTCAGTTTCAATCTATGTATTTGACAAACGGGAAATTGTTTTTTAACCCTCTACTAGCAGCATTATTATAAAAAAAACAAATCGTTATAACTTTTATGTTTCTGGATGTTTTCTAACCATTTTCTCACAAGTTTTCAAAAAAATCTTATAGTATCTTTCTGTGTCGATATTGATCATCGGTCACCTTGTCCCGGATATATTTCAAAATTCCTTTGGGGACCGACGCGTAACCATAATCCACGTTAATTTCCCAGGTTACAGAATTTTAATCGTATTCACAAATTAACTCTTCCGAACAATACAATAAGAAAAAAATGATGCACTAGGGTAACGACTGTTTCCTTCGTTCCTAAACGCTAACAGTTAGAGCCAGCGACAAAAAGTACAGACAACAACCTTTCGAACATTCAGTTTCTCTCACTGGCTCCCGAGCGGCGACACAGTTGTTTGTATTCCACTCCGCGCCACGCTGGATTCTAAAATTTCTCAAACTTCCAACACAAACGCATGGAAGAATGGTAGTCGAGTGTTGTCAAAACGTATGGAAAATAATGAAAAACGTAAATTACTTGCAATTAGGAAACTGGATCCAAAAAGTAGTGATTAGAAAGCAAGCTTAATGTTAAAACATAACTTTTTGTGTTTAGTGGAGCTCTCTTTGCTTCAGGATTTCGTTTTTACTCCAATTGAAAAAGAGTCATCTTTTGCTTTTTTAGTTTTTTATATCGCCCTATTTGGTGCAGCCGTCTTTGCGTAATGTGCATTTAGGTTTCTGGTATTACGCAGGTCAAATAAAGATCTTGAAAACTTCAAAAAACATCATTTTGTAATTTTCAGATATTCCCAAGAATTCATAACCTGGCGTTGTATAGTTCACATTATATTTTTTGGTAAATTGACCAAAACCAAAATAGCCGTTTAATAAATTTGATATGAAGAATGTCGGTATCCAAAGAGCATCGGAATATCACCAAAGAACACCAATGATCAATATCGAGTTTTTTTTTTTTTGAGAGCTTGTGAAAAAATGGTGCAAAAATATTGAAAGCTATTGCGATTTGAATATTTTTACTGCGGTAAAAAATGAAGATGCTGATATTGGGGGCTAATGTCAAATGCTTGGTAAATCTGTTTTTAAATAAAATTAAATCAGCTTGGTCGTCATTTAAGGAGTTTAAAAACATGTTTATCCAAGCAGAATAAAATGGAAGAGCATGGTTTAAAGTTAGGCAGAAAACATTTCATTTTTTGAACCTCTATGAAATTTCCGCTTTTGAATCTTCGAATTTCTATTTTTTCAAAACACTCGAGGACCCAAATTGTGTTGGATTTTCCTATTCCAAAACAAAATGAGACTTTCAAGGTGCTCCTTTGATCCCGGAAGAATATTTCCCTTTTTCCATCTGCCATTCGTTGTTAAGAAACGTATCATGAAATGTGTTTACTTTTGTCAATTTTCACCTTAGTCCCTCAGCATGGGACAAAGAGTTTTTCTCCGGAAAATCCTAACAAGTTATGTCTGGTGACAAAGTTGTCGCTAGGTTTGTGGAAAATGTAGGAACGGAACACATCCAGCCGGTAACGTCTACCGTATTTGTGTGTGTGTATGTTTAAGCGATAGGAACCAAGTCGGAACAATAATCCTTTCCATTCCGGAGCCGGATCCATGAGATCCATGAGCGCCATAATCCTTCCTGTGAGGGAAACACCGGCAGCAACGGCAACGATTGCCAGCCAAGAGACAGAGCTTCTCATTAATTAATGTTAATTGGAAGTGTGTTGTATAAATTTACATCAATTTACGCCTCATTAGTAGGTAAGGATCCTGAAGCTTCCGATAGAGGACGACAATCGTTCGTCGTCGTCATCGTCGATGGATGAGTAAGTGAGAGAGTGAGTGTTTGTGTTGCTTTATTGAACCCTTTGTTGCCGGCTGCTGTCGAGTGAAAGATGATGAAAATTGTGATGTCTACGATTACAGATGGGAAGATTGAAGTGAGATACCAGACAGATCAACAGATTTGAGTCATTTCATCTTTCCAATGTTGGCAATTCACTTGAACTAGTGATGTTTTGTACTGCCTTTTTTCAAACTTCATGAACTTTACATTATGTTTAATGTGATCATGCCAAATGCTTAAGTGTTTCTTTCGAATAGCATGACCATTAAAAATTATTCTTATGAGCAAATCTTTAATGCTTTCACGGATCAGTTTCATGTAGTCCTTACTATTCCGAAAAACAACACTTTGCAATTTAACATTTGTTTTGATCATCTAGTTGTATAAAGGTTATAACACATATATGACATAGTCTCAAACGTCAAATTGGATTCAAAACTGAAAAAGGTTTTATTTGCAATCCTCATATAATCTCCACAGGTGAAAAACGTTCAATAAAGATCTCCAAAAATACAGCCACAATTAAGAGCACAGAAACAAAGCCACTACTGGTCTATCGCAAGTGGAATCATTTTGAACGGTTTCCCCGAATCACTTCCGGAGCGGTCGTCGGTCAGCCTATTTGCATTTTTTTTTTTGTGGGAAAGCGCTTTCCTTTGTTCACGAAGCTGTCGAATACTTTTCGGCGGAAATGATGATTGCTGTACGGTTTTAACAAGAAGTATACCCAATTGTGTATTCATTCAATCAATTATCTAGGATTCGAGTAGAGCTCTTTTATGCTTGGCATTTTCCTAAACTCTATCTGTTCATGGTTTGATTGGCCGGCGTCCAAACGATTCGACGAATGCAAACAAATAAAAGTTTTCTATATTTGTCGGGGAAAGAGTGGATCGTGATAGATGATTGCGAGTGGTTTCTGTTTTAAGCATTTTGTCATCTATTACTAGATATGAAACGCATTAATCGTGGAAATAAAAGATTGCAACAATTTTTGTCTACAATTATTAATAACTTGATTCGACATTTGTTCCATTGTTTCTTCATTGGATATTTTATGTAATTCATCAGTACTATACCAGGGAAGGAGCTTCAGAATCATTTATAAAAAATTTATTTTGAATTCTCTACAGAGCTTTCTTTCTGGTATTACAACAGCTAGTCCATATTGAAATTGGACGTTTCTTGATTTCTTTCTGCAAATCCTGTCATATAATTTTCATAGCAGGTTCGCGAGTGCGTTGAAATTGCCTTCTCCTCACGTTTTTAAGACGGATCAACAGTTTAAGATCATCGTTTATAATCACGGATTCAAATTTTACTTCACATTTTGGAATTGCAATGCTCCTGGCTTCAACAGTGGAATTTGATAATGTTTCAAGAGCATTGTCAATATAAAGTTTAGTTTGTAAAGGAATATTAACATTAAGATAAGAGTCAATTTACGTTTCGTATATATTCCAGTCGGTTAAAAAATAATTGAAAGTGGAGCTGATAGGATTGAGAATCGCTTCATGGGATGTTAGAAACGTAACAAGGACATGATCAGAATAAAAATCAGCATGAGTAATCAGTTGGCTGCAAAGATGACTAGAGCTGGTTAAGACCAAATCTATCGAAGATGAATTTCTTTAAAAGGAAAAAAAAATGTAGGGCTATCAGGGCATTGAATTGAGAAATATCCTGAAGAGCACTCATCAAATAAAATTCTGCCGTTGGAATTACTTTGAGAATTGTTTCATGACCGATGTATGGCATTAAAGTCACCATTGACAAAAAATTTCGACTTATTGTGAGTCAATTTTCGCAACTCAGTTTGGAGCAAATTAACTTGCTGTCCAGAGCATTGAAAAGTCAAATAGGTAGCTGTGAAAGTATATTTACCAAACTGTGTTTCAACAGAAGCACCTTAAGTTTCAAAAACTTTAGTTTCAGACGAAAACAGTTGATGTTTTATACGCCCATGAATGATGATTGTCATTTCCCCCACATGCCTCATCAAGTCGATCATAACGATAAACAAAAAAATTAGGATCTCTTATGAGTTTATATCCAGGTTTCAAATAGGTTTCAGTATAGTAAGGTGGGGCAAAAGTTCGACCTTGGTTGTATAATCAAAGTTTCCAGGAAAACAATAGCAGTTAAAACAAACAAATACCATACAGTGAACCTTCCACATATTGGCTATAATTTTGCTGAACAAACTTGTGTCAAAATATTTACCCATTTTTAGTTATAACAGTTTCAAAATTGATTGTCTTATTCGAACTTTTGCCCCACCGGTGGGGCAAGAGTTCGAATCTAGTGTGGGGCAAAAGATCGCTGGCTAAAACACAAAATATCGATCCTTTTATGACAGGCATACTTTACACCAACCGTAAACTTAAGTTTGACGAAAAATACACACTTAATATTCATCAAAAAATTGTCCAAAACCGGGTTATTTGTAATATACTCAAAAATAGCAGTTTTTCGCAAAACTAAGTGGAAATGTAAAATTTTGGTGACAATTTTCACACGATCAAACAAATTTAACTAAATTTGAAGATAATATGTGGATTTTAGGCAATTTGCAAATTTTTCGGTGATTTTATACATGGGTCGAACTTTTGCCCCGCTGATTCGAACTTTTGCCCCACTATGGGCCAAAAATTGTTTTCAAGCATTTATGCAAAAACTAATACACATCAAAGCAACCTTATGATAGGCCTAGAAACGCCCTTACATAAAATACTGAAAAAGATTTTATCTTCAATTGGTTCCATGCAACGAAAGTTTGACCAAAAATTACACTATTCACGTCGAAAAACAACAAATAGCCATAACTTTTCCAAATCTCAATCGATTTTTATGATTTTTGGATTGATAGTCTCTTACTTGAATAGCATTCAAACCACCATGACATTTATAAGATTTGTTTTGAATTGAGCTAGAAATCTTAAAAAGAAACTCTTACCCCACTCGAACTTTTGCCCCACTTTACTCTAATAACTGGTATATCCACGTTATTAGCTGTGAGAAAATTAAACAGCTCTTCCTCTTAACCATTCAAAGAACGAGCATTCCAATTTAAAATATTTAAATCATTATCTATTGGATCCATTACAAAAACGTAACCCAATAACAATTTTAATAATAGTAAATTTTACACCGACTTGGACTGCTTCAGTCATAGTGGTGGCTTTGAACATTGCATCAATCATTTGATTCAATTGTTCAGTTAGAAAATTAAAATCAGAGGCAGACATATCACAATTAGAATGGGTACGCATAGTATGAACAGGGGAGGAGTTCAAATTACCTGATACAATATCGGCAATGGATTTGCCTTGGGTAGATACATTCGAAAATGAAAGATTCGAACTGCTACCCGACGGATTAAAATTAGTTTATAAATGAGCATGATTATAATTTTCCTAATGGGTATGATTCTTAATCAAGCGATCGTTAACTGAAAAATGAGCATTGCTCGATACTCCGGAAACGACCGTTATCGTAACGTACATTACCGTTCATCTGCCTGGCACGATCCTCGACGACTCGCCTACGCGAAGGGCAATACCAAAAGTTAGACTTATGTTTGCCACCGCAATTTGCGCATATGAACTTGCTGGTATCACATGACAGACGTCCCTAGCGTGAGAAGAACCTCCGCAAATCATGCATTTAGCATCCATGCGGCAATGTTTTGTTCCATGACCCCACTTTTGGCACCGACGGCACTGAGTGGGGTTCTGGAAATTTCCTCTAGGTTTCTGGAAATGTTCCTATGTCACACGTACATTAAACATAAGTCTTGCTTTTTCAGAGTGTCTTCTCATTTACAGAAATGAAATTCCCTGATTTTTCCAGGTTTTTCCAGATTTCAAAAAATAATTCCAGTTATGAGAAATTCTCCTCAAATGATTGACGAATGGTTAAATATAGATAACTTAAAATTTATTTTCGAAGATAGGTAGTTTGGCTTCGAAATACTCAAACAAAAAATCTAATGATAAATTTCAAAGTTTGTTTCATTTCAATAAATAATCTATAAATCTCTTTGTTCTAAATGCGTCAACAACAAAGGATAAATTTAAAGAAATTTGGTTTATTCAATTATTTAATTTCCACGAAAAACAAAAATTATTATAAAATGGATTGAAAGTGTATTTTATCATCAAAATCAGATATTAAAAAATATTCTATTTGATCTTGAAGAAAAAATAACCTTTCCCTTAAAATTTGATTACAATTTATGAATATTCAGCGACGTACCCAGAATATATCCTGGAGGCCGTTTAATATTTTTTCCTAGATGATATCCAGGAGAAATCAGGAGTAGCGACTGATAATCTTTGAAATAGAACTATAGAGAATTAAAGTCTGAAAAATAAAACAAACATAAACCAAAAATAAACCATCTATGAATTATGAATATAAAAATAAACCTAACAGGAACTGCGACATGACACTTTGATTCCTCATTTGAACAGATATTCAAGATTATTTCTAACACTTCCTCGTGAATTTATAACAAGTACTCCTGCTCGATTTACTGTTAATTTCTTTCTCATATTATTCCGAAGAGCTCTTCAGGAGTTTGTTCTGTGATTTTTACGAACTTTTTGTGTTATTTTCGAATAATCATTTATCTGATTTTTTTTATTTCATTATAACTATACCCCTACATCTACCACGGATGGTTTTCTACAGTTTCCTCATTACAAGTTATGGTTTTAGCTCAAAAGATCATCAAAATGGTTGGTTCTTTATCATGGCGAAGAAATAAATTACTTCGATGATTCATTCAGGAATTGCCCTAAAGATTGTTTCAGACATGTTTTCAAGAAAGTACCAAGTTCTACGGAAATTTATCAATTGCTTGTTTCATAATTTCCCTAGGACCTACTCTAATTAATTTTAAGGATTTCCAGGAAGCTTCAAAGTATTTTTGAAGAAATTCGAACCGAATCCAGCAATAACTGTAATAACTGCTGTAGTTTTAACTGGTATGGAACTTTGAATGCTGTTTTGAAGAATCCATGGAGATTTGAAAACTGTATTTGGAAAAATATACCGTAATTTCGGGTGAAATTGATCATTCTTCATGGTTTTTATAGTCTGTTTTCTATAATGTTAGCAATGCCAAACAACTAAATGCAGGAAAACAAGTACGAAGGTGAGCCTCATCGACTTATGTACCGACATTTTCTAACAAATGTCATTTTAGTATTAACAAATACCTCTAAAATAAAAAATCAGAGGATCTCATTTCGGGGTGAAATTGATCACTTGTCAATGCCATTATTGTTAGTTTCCAAAACAACTCTATATGATAAATTTGAGCTCCCTGAATCCGAATATGCTTGTAAAATTCTTAACAATGCAATATTTATATAAATAACGAATAGTTAAATTTCAAGAAATACGCTGAAAACGCCTAAATGTATGCAATTTCCTAAGGAATTCAATGATATCTAACAGAAATTCAATTATTTCAACCATATGAGCCAATTGGTACGAGTTTTGGTGATGAAATCTGGTTTGGGGATATATCTCAAGCATCCACACAAACTTTCAGGTTTATGCCATGTTTAAATCCTTGCTTATAAATAGAAGTTCATAGGTGTTTGTCAATAATGCACCGTGCATGATTTTGAAATTTTACGTTATTTTCATAGTAATAAACATTCTTTAACGCAAAAAACTTCACACCACACAATTTGACAATAGTTACGACAAGCAACGTTCATTTACTGCAGCTTACATCAACATTTGTGCTCCATTACGAGTAAATAAAATCGTGTGATACGATGATCAATTTCACCCTTCTGATCAATTACACCCGATTTTACGGTAAGTGAAGTACTTGTTTTTAATTATGAATCGTGGTTTTACGGTTAACCAGCCGAGTGGAAGTTTGAAAACTACCAAAAAACTTAACACTACATATAATTTGCATTTGGATTAAATGGACAAATTGATGTGAAGATTTGCAAAAAAATTACACGTCTTCTCAGTGAGAATCGAACTCAAGACTCCATGATCTCTAGTTAGGGTGCATTACCCCTACGCCATGAGATCGAATCGAATCGAATTCAAGTTAACTTCTGCGTTCATGAGTCCTCTCATGGCATAGGGGTAACGCGCCCTAACTAGAGATCAGGGAGTCGTGAGTTCAATTCTTACTGAGAAGACGTGTAACTTTTTCGCAAATCTTCACATCAATTTGTCCATTTAATCCAATTGCAAATTATATGTAATGTTTAGCTTTCCGATAGTTGATAAGTGAAGTGTTTTAACCGCAGCAACAATATTTTGATGAAATGCTGGAAATTTCTAGAGGAATCAAATGAGGAATCCCAGGTGCAGATTAGGAATTCTTGGAAAACTTTAAATAAATTTCATTGAATAATGCCTTAAGGAAGTTTTAAGTAATTTCGGAGAGCTGTTGTGGATGAATTTTTGAAAGAGTCCCTATAAAAATGCCTGATCAAATGAAAAAAGGCGTAGGAATTATTTTAAGGTTTCTGGAGGACCTGTGGGAAAATCCTAGAAGTTACACTTGGAGAAACGGTGAACAAAAAAAAAAACATCTGGAAGAAATACTGAGATTTTTTCTTTAGAGTAATCTCTGTGAAAATAACTAGAATTGTAATAGCGTAGGAATGCTCTAGAATTTTCTGAATCAATTTTTGAAAGAATTTAGTCTTTTCGCGTTTTTTTAAAGTAATTGAACAAACAATGTTTCAAACAGTTAATTTTTTTTATCGACTGGAAATTTTTTGGCTGTTTTATAATAGTCAATTGATTGTTCATCAATAGCTTAACTATTCAAACAGTAAGTTGACTTTTGAATTAATCTGATGATTATAAAATAAAATCTATCATTCATCTGGCTCGGTTTGAGTCTCAAGTTCGTTGAATATTAATGGAGTTCTCATGGAGCTACCATGAGAAAGAGAGGGTTAAGCCAAAAAGTGGCTCTAGATACCATATTGTTTACAATTTTGTTATAGATCATAACCATAAAATGAGACGTGTATTAAAATAGTAACCAAGCCTTCAAAAAGAGACTTGCGAATCTAAAAATATACTATGTCCGTACCTGTTATAATATTTAATCTTCTCCTTCAAAATGTATTGTTTAATTTGCTCACGAAAGATACCCAGTTGGCAAGTTTTATTCGAAATAATTATAAATAACTAAAAATTGATTGATTGAACGTTATAATTACGGCGCAGCCGAAAATTTTGTTGATTTTAGAGATTTTGTGTTACAAAAAGGACATATTCTACCATGTATTACTGGTTCGAAATATTTTCCATGAGTCTTGCCAAAATTCCCTGAGAATTCCAGGTTTTTTCCAGGTTGAATAAAATTCCCTGATAATTCCAGGTTTTCAGATGTTTCCAGGTAGTAGACACCCTGTCTTGTTTTTTTTTAAGCTTTAATATTATTTAGATCTTTTTTGTTATGTGAACTGAACAATATTCTTGAGAAAGCCCTTTCCGAAGAATGCTAGATTGGGTTCTTTTTTCATAATGATTACTTTGACTGGGGAAAACCAAAGTAATCCATTTTTGATCTCTACAGGTGACTTAGTCACTTGAGAGACCTTTCAAGACGACTTTGAACCAATGTTCAGTTCTGTCGTCATAAGTAAACAAAATTGTGCTTCTTCTCTTCAAGATGGAGTTCAACATCTCCTACCTAAATCCCGCAAATTCGGAACAACTGATTACGATAGGCGGCACATTTTGTTTCCTCACTTTGATCAAAGAGAGGCTAGAGGCTGCTTCGATTTGATGTTCGAAAATGTGTCTAAAGCATCAAACTGATTGCATATTTCGATGCAATTATCAGCATTAACCATTTTACCCTTGGAGGAAAGCGCGCATTTCGGAGAAACGTTCGTCTTCTATTTTTGCTACGTTCAGTAACAGTTTTCAAACACTCTTTTTTAGAGAAAAAAAAAGCTGTGAGTTCAGCCGTTTCAACTTGTCCCTATGTACTTTGTCGAAGTTTTCATATAAAGTAAAGGCCTATGCAACTCTACAACGTTATGCAAACCAAAGTGTGAGCTTAACATTAGGGATGGTACACAAATTATGTCACGCTAAATTTTAACTTTTTCGACCCCTCCCCCCTTTGTCACACTTTTTGTATGGGTTCTCCGAATATTTTGTAAAACTTGTCACGTTGGACTGACCCCCTCCCTCCCTTGGAGCGAGACATAATTTGTTCATGACCCCTTAATGCTTGATCAAGAAGGCGATAAAGCCCTCAACATTGTCATCCATGCATTGTGTATTTCTTCGGAATACAAATTCAATACTTTACTGTGGTAAAGCCACTGTTGATATTGCTTGATTCAAACACACTCTTTGTCATCGCATGCATTATATCCCCCATAGATCCATCGTGCCAAGCTGGATTCTGTCGAAGTTGAATGAAAGGTGTCTCAAAAAAGAATATATTGGAAGACTGATACAAAAACAATTCCCTGGCAAATCCAGTTTCCCTTTGCCATGGGAGATTTATCATTTTTCCGATGCTGTGTTGTTTTGTTCTTGTCTGGAAATCCCACAAGGAAGATGATAGGTTCAAGCCTCAAGTGAAATCAATGGCTTGTCATATCTCGAATCATACGTTTCCATTACTCGGAGCGAGATTTCCCGAAATTGAGAACAAACGAGTCCTTGAGCCAAACGGATTGCATAACAAAAGAGTGTGTCATCATGCTAGTTGTCACATAATGTGATTGGAGAAGTTTTTTTTTTTGCTTCTGCTCCGACAGTCTACGACTCAAGCCATGATAAAGCGTCAAATTCCGTCCGACAGAGATCTAATATTACTGTCACCATAAAAATGACCGACTCGCTTACAGTCAAAACAATGACACATAGCCAATGGACGGGGCAGGATGAAATGTCCTATCTGTGCGTTGGCTGTCGTGCAAAAAAAAACTCCGGAAAGGAAGCGTGAGCCAGATAGAGCAAAAAGTACAACAACAGAAATGACGTTTTCGCTTCGTTGAAACTGTCCATATGAATAGAAGCCACGGAGCTTGTCGAGGTTTTTTTTGCTCCTTTTTTCTTCCATTACACAATAGAAGGGAAAGCTAACACAGAGCTCGGAAAAATCTCGTTGCGAATATATGTATGTACCGACCGAACCGAGTGAATGCGTGTTTGGAGGTCTGGGAATGAATCTCCGAGGAGCCAAGCGGCGCACAGTGCACTATGTTGGGAGGAAAAGTGGCAAAATTCAGTCATTAACAAAAATATGTTTATTGACACTGAAATTGAGCTGTTCGGTAATTCAATCCGCATGGATTTTAGATTAATTTACTCATTTCGCGTGGTTAAGATGGATTGATTATAAGTGAAATGTAGAAAACAAAAAAATCATGTGCTCAGGTGGGATTCGAACCCACGACTTTTGTATGCTAGACGAGTGCTTTACTAAATAAGCTGTTGGGATTTGAATTGATTTTTTGATATTATTTTCCAATTTAAATGCATTTTTCTAGAAATATTGGAATAGAGGTATAATGAGACACTAGAAAATGAGAGGGGAATCGATCTTTTCCTTTATTTCAAATAGCACAGAATCATGTCCAGAAGCTAGCGGCTGAATTGTGTCCGTATCTTCTACCAAAATAGAACACTGTGTAGCGACAGTGATGGAAACAGAAAAAAAAACACATTTATGCCCTCCCACAGCTCACATCAGAAAAGAATCATCATCAGACGACGACGACGTCGACGACGAGAAACAAACGAATGACGTTAATAATGCTGGGGAAATGAAAATGTTATTTTTCCGCTCCCTTTCGCACCAATGACCCTCACAGCATTGGGTGGTCTTGAGGCGGGTGGAAGGGTGTCCTTTCTTAGCCCTCTTGGGGATCAGCGCGGGTAGTCATGGTCCCAGACAGTCGGTTAGTCAGACGAAATGTATAGTCAGAAAGCGCTCGTTGTTATCCTACTGCTGCCATTACTGGTTGCAAGATGTGTGTTTGTGTGGAAAAAGGAGGAAACCTTTTGTTCTAAGATATTCATCACTGTTGCCCGTTGTAAGATGCGGAGTTGATGGGATGACGTTTCAAATGAATTGAGATGTGTCGCAGCAAGGAAACATAACGACTTATTCATAGAGCTTCGGTTGTGTTGCACAACCGTAGTGAGAATAGAAACTGAAGAAATGAACTTCATATTTCCATGATATGATTATTCCTCTAATATCGGTTCTGATGAAAGCTTTTCATGCTCCTTATGGAAGCTTTTCATGCTTCTGATGAAAGCTTTTCAAGCTTCTGATGAGAGCTTGGGGCCCAGATAGCCGTAGCGGTAAACGCGCAGCTATTCAGCAAGACCAAGCTGAGGGTCGTGGGTTCGAATCCCACCGGTCGAGGATCTTTTCGGGTTGGAAATTTTTTCGACTTCCCTGGGCATAGAGTATCTTCGTACCTGCCACACGATATACACATGCAAAAATGGTCATTGGCATAGTAAGCTCTCAGTTAATAACTGTGGAAGTGCTCATAAGAACACTAAGCTGAGAAGCAGACTCTGTCCCAGTGGGGACGTAACACCAGAAAGAAAGAAGAAGAAAAATGAGAGCTATTCAAACTTTTGTTGAAAGCTTTTCAAGCTTCTGATGAAAGCTTTTTAAGCTTCTGATGAAAGCTTTTCAAGCTTCTGATAAAAGCTTTTCAAGCTTTTGGTGGAAGCTTTTCAAGCTTCTGATTAATGCTTTCTAGCTTCTGCTGGTAGTTTTCAAGTTTCTGCTGGTAGCTTTTGAAGTTGAGATAAAATCTTTTGAAACTTTTGATAGAGGCTTCTGATGGAAGCTTCTCAAGCTTCAAATGAAAACTTTTCAAGCTTCTGATCGAAGCTTTTCAGGCTTCTGATGGAAGCTTTTCAGGCCTCTGATGGAAGCTTTTCAGGCTTCTGATAGAAGCTTTTCAAATTTTTGATGGAAGCTTTTCAAGCTCTTACTGAAGGCTTTTCAAGCTTCTAATGGGAGCTTTCCAAGCTTTTGACGGGAGCTTTTCAAGCTTCTAGTAGAAGTTTTCGAATATACTGATGGAAGCTTTGAATTTTCTGATGAAAGCTTTTCAAGATTCTAATGAAAGCTTTTCAAGCTTCTAATGGAAGCTTTTTAAGCTTCTGTTAGAAGCTTTTCAAGTTTCTGATCGAAGCTATTCAGGCTTCTAATGGGAGCTTTTCAAGCTTCTGTTAGAAAATTTCGAATATTTTGATGGAAGCTTTTCAAGCTCTTGATGAAAGCTTTTTAAGCTTCTAATGGAAGCTTTTTAAGCATCTGTTGAAAGCTGTTCAAGCTTCTGATCGAAGCTTTTCAGGCTTCTGATGGGAGCTTTTCAGGCTTCTGATAGAAACCTTCGAATATTTTAATGGAAGCTTTTCAAGTTCTTGATGAAAGTTTATCAAGCTTCTGATGAAAGCTTTTCAAGATTCTCATGAAAGCTTTTCAAACTTTTGATGAAAGCGTTTCAAGCTTCTGATCGAAGCTTTTCAGGCCTCTGATGGAAGCTTTTCAGGCTTCTGATGAAAGCTTTTCAAGCTTCTTATGGAAGCTTTACAAGCTTCTAATGGGAGCTTTCCAAGCTTCTAGTAGAAGTTTTCGAATATACTGATGGAAGCTTTGAATTTTCTGATGAATGCTTTTCAAGATTCTAATGAAAGCTTTTCAAACTTTTGATGAAAGCTTTTCAAGCTTCTGATGAAAGCTTCTCAAGCTTCTGATTAAAGCTTTTCAAGTTTCTAATGAAAGCTTTTCAAACTTCTTATGACAACTTTTCAAGCTCCTGATGAAAGTTTTTCAAGCTTTGATGGAAGCTTTTCATGTTTTTCATTGAAGCTTTTCAAGCTTCTGATGAAAGCTTTTCAAACTTCTGATGAAAGTTTTTCGAGCTTCTGATGATAGCTTTTCAAGGTTCTGATGAAAACTTTTCGAGCTTCTGATGAAAGAGTTTAAAGCTTTTGATGAAAGCCTCTGATGATAGCTTTTAAAGCTTTCATAAAAGCTTTTTAAGCTTCTGTTGAAAGCTTCTATTAAAAGCTTTTTAAGCTTCTGATGAAAGCTTATATAAAAAGCTATTCAAGCTTCTGGTAGTAGCTTTTCAAGCTTCTGACGAAAGCTTTTCAAGCTTCTGATGATAGCTTTTCAATCTTCTAATGGAAGCTTTTCAAGCTTCTGATGGAAGCTTTTCAAGCTTCTGATAGAAGCTTTCGAAGCGTCTTATGAAAGCTATTCAAACTTTTGTTAAAAGCTTTGCAACCTTCCTGAGAGAGCTCTAAAAACTTAGTATGAAAACTTTTCATGCTTCTGATGAAAGCTTTTGAATTTTCTGGTGGAAGCTTTCCAGCTTCTGATGAAAGCTTTTCAAGCATCTGATGAAAGATGTTCAAACTGCTGATGAAAGTGTGCAAACTCAATGGAACCTTTTTAAGCTGCGGATAAAAGCTGTGCAATAGGGTCTGGCTTATTTTTTAAATTGCTCAAAATCAAGAATTTTTGTGCTCTTCTGAATTCAAATCACATAAAAAGAGAAACTTCAAAGTTTGAGCCAAAAATACTTAGAGGTATCGCAAGCGCCTTGAAGGTGAATTTCCAAGATATGGAAAATTACATTCAGTGAAAACTTTATTGCTTTGTTATTTCTAACCAATTTTGAAGCTTCTGGTATCATTCTCAACAAAATTAAATTTATGAAATATTTGTTGAACATCAAAATTATCCAAAATCAAAACAAATTTTAGTTAGAAGTAGTTTTCTTCATTTTTTTTCTCATTTTACTTGAAAAATCATCTTTGTTTAACCATAACTTCACATACACCAAACTGATTTCAAATCTTCTTCATGATTTTGAAGCCAATTAAGTTGAGCATGAGCTTTTTTTTGGGGGTTTGAACCACTGCGACCATTAATTGATCTATTGTGGTATACCCCTGTTTACTATCGCAACGTGCTCAGTACAGAGCATGAGCTTTGATGACCGTGCAATTCGTAGTTGCTACTCCGTGATTGACAAGAATCGTCGAAATTGTACAGGGAACCAACAGAAGTAGCTTGGGAGTAGCATACCATCTTCAATGTACATTTTCGAGGACCCTGAAATTAGTAATGTCAATAACGGCGCCGGCCACGTCCTTACGGTCATCGGGGAAGGGAAGAAATGTTAGTGTGACATCCATTGTTACTAAAGACCGAGTATACCTCTGCATCTTCATGGTTGCCACGGGAAGGAGTTTTGTTAGTGGGAGGGCTTCAAAGCTTCATGATCAGGATTCACCTTGGTAAGTGATGCGGTTCATGAAACCTCTATTTTAAAAGTTATCTATCATTGCATCGACATCTTAAACATCGAACTATTCAAAGGTTTGAATCTCGAAAATTTATCAAAACACGTATAAGCAGGAATATAAAATAACTCCGATGACGCGCGAATGAAGTACTAACTAAAAAACAAAAACACTCCGAGCGCGCGAAAAAATGAATCGGACTGTTTGGGTCTTCGCAAATGATTTTGAAGTCAATTAAGTTGTTCCAAAACTGTGTATGCACAAAAAC
Organism: Aedes aegypti; assembly: GCF_002204515.2. Taxonomy (NCBI): domain Eukaryota; kingdom Metazoa; phylum Arthropoda; class Insecta; order Diptera; family Culicidae; genus Aedes; species Aedes aegypti. The sequence continues at coordinate 130,692,197 of NC_035109.1, read as the reverse complement.
TACAAAAAAAAAAAAACAAAAAAAAACAGAAATAGAGTTTTTTCAGATTTCTCAATTTTTTTTTTTCGCCGGAGATCACATTTTAACTTTTTTTTATTGAGGACTTTAAAGCATCAAGGTAATGATTACGAGATGTAAAGTGCACAAAATGGTGCGGCTTATTTTTCAAATATTCTTAAAACCAAAACTGTGTATGCTCTTCTGAATTAAAATAACATAAGAGAGTAATTTTTGAATTTTGAGCTCTAAATATTAAGATGTAGAAGTGGCGCACGCGTCTTGAAGGCGAATTTTTAGCAGAAATGACCTTCAGAGAAGTTACCATAACTTTATTATTTTTTAACCAATTTTGAAACATTTCGCACTATTCCCTTGGAAAAAAAAACTTTGTAGAATATCAAATTTATCTAGAATCAAAACTAGTCTTGGTAAAAAGTAATAAAATTTTTGCTCATTATACTGAAAAACATCATAACTTCTTGAAAACTTAATCGAAACCGAATCTTTTAACATGCTTTAAAAGCAAATTTAGTTGTTCTCAAACAACATATACAACACATTCAACTAAATAATGGTTTCAACTTGAACTATCCAAAAAATTGATTTTTTTATTGAAAAAATCAATTTCCTTTGGTATATAATGGTAGTTTTTACATCTCTACTATAAAACTTATGTTTTTAAAGCTTCTTGTTAAGTACGAGTTGAATAGTGCATTTATTTTTCAACACATGCAAAAACAGATATGTAACAAAATTATTTAAAATTGTTGCAATGACCTTTCGAAAAGTTTAAAAAATGAGAAAACTCAGTTGCAGCCTTAAAAAAAGTGTAACTGCCAAATTTTTGAAAAAAATGACATATTTCGTTAAATAAAATCTTGTTTTTTTATAGCTTGGTCTAAACCATTTTTTGTCAAATATGTCGTATGTTTGAGAACAACTAAAATAGCTTCATAAACAAGTAAGAGGATTTGGAATCAGTTAAGTGTTAAAGTTCTGGTGAATCAAAGATAATGATTTTAGTAAAAGAGGAAAATTTTGAAGAATCTTACTTTTAACTATGATTAGTTTTGATTTTAGACAAATTTGGTGTTCTACAAAGTTTTTTTAAGAGAATGACGCCAAAATTTTTGAAATTGATTTTAAAATAACAATGTTATGTATACTTGACTAAAGGTAATTTCTTATAACTTTATAGCTTTATAGTTTTTAAAACCAACTTATATAACTTATATTTTCTGAAACTTATTCACCTTCAAGTCGATTGCGCCACCTCTAATGTAATATTTTTGACTCAAACTTTGAGGTTTCGCACCCTAGTATAAATAGTTTTTAATTAATTCAATAATATTCTTCTCTTAAAAGTTTTTGCTAAGGCCTTTATAGGGGTTTAAAATGAGAAAAACTAGTTTCAGCTTTAGTATTAACGACAAAACGGCAAATAAAAAAGATGTATTTTTCGTTGAAAATTCATGTAGTTTTGTGCAGTGTTTGTTGCTTTAGTTAGTTGAAACAATGTTTAAATAAATGTGATTTATACAAAGTTTAAAAACAACTGAATTAGCTTTAAAACTGTGTGAAAATATTTAAAATCAGTTGATTATTTATACAACATATTTTTATGTAAAATGAGGAAAAAATTAGAAGAAATTCCTAGTTTTGGTTTTTGACAATTTTGATGTTTCACAAGCTTTTTCAACGAGAATGATGCTAAAAGCTTTGAAATTGGTGAAAATATAACAAAGTTGCTTTTGCCACATCTACATCTCACTATTTTAAACTCTAAATTCTAAGGTTTCTCTTCTTATGTTATTTGAATTCAGAGGAGCGAGTTTTTGGTTTGAAGAACTTTCTAAAAATAAGCCACTATACTGTTCAAGGTTATGATGAAAGCTGTTCAAGCATTCAATGTTTCTGATAAAAGGTTTTGAATCTTCTATAAAGTTGGCGGTTGATTTTCTGTAGGAATTTCTCCAGATTTGCTTCACGGTTAACGAAGGAAGCTGTTGGATGGTTAAATCATCATAAATCTTGTCGATCTTTGATCGTTTTTGTATTACCTAAATCATGGGTAGTACAATACTTTAAATACGCTATTCAGGTATTCTTATGCGTAACACATGTCCTACCTGTCGTACCCACTGCTTGCGCTCCTCATTGAAAGCTATTGGAGTCTCTCATTTGATACCCAAATTAACGTTCAACATCATCTACTTCAGACGACTGAAATAAATATGATTGTCTTCTGACATTTAAACATCATTACCAATAACTGCTCCACAATTGAGCGTTATACTGAATAGAATTGTATTATAAGAAATAAATCTCATATCGAAATTTACCTTTTCTGGAAAAAACTAATAGAAGCTGCTTTCGGCGAGTTTCCACTGGAAATTATTCCGATTGCAGAGAATTCTCAACACTCTCGAAATTTTTCCCACTGCTTCACATTGCATACCTGCCAAAAACTTCCGCTCAAACTCATTATTTAGCTTTCATAATCAGAAATTTTCGAACTCAACTTGGCCGTATGCAACAATAGCAAACATCATACTCAAAGTTAGCTCCTGGATCGGCTCCCGAAAGCTTCCGGAACGAGTTCATGTAACTCGTGCTTCCTGTAAGTTGGCTGCTACGTCATCGCATCGGATCGAAGAAAGGCTGACATGTGTGCTTCCAACCAACTCACCTACTCCGCGGGCACCGAACCGAGGACCAGCACAGGGGTGCCACAGTTTTGCTCCATTTCACATTTCTGTCACGACCAATATGTGCGCATGTTGTTGTACGCAAATGCCCGCTTCTTCCGGCAAATCTCCTTAATTATAAACTTTATCCAATCAAACTTTTCCTTCTGCGTCGGGTTTCAACACCACCATCGGCGTCGATGTTGGTAGGTGGAAGTCAGAATCAGCCGGAACTGAGTGGCCCCATTATGAAACACGGGAAGGGATTTGTAATCGACTCGGCTCAACTCGGTGATGGCCATCGTGTCGTCAACGTGCTTTCTAGCTTGATGACCGGTAGCCGATCAAATCGTCAAAAAGTCATCAGCCGTTAGGCAGCTTTTAGAACAAGTTTAAAACGAAGAGATTTTGACGCTTGAAGAAGCTTTCTTTCGTGTCGGGAAACGATAATTATCGAAAAATAAGCTCGCTGGAATGATACCCGGGTACAGATTATTCAGATTAACTTTTCCAATGGAAAATTATTCCATGTAGTGGCTCTCCTATTTCATCCTAGTGTCATTCTGAAGACTTCTCAATAAGTTTTGCAAGATCTTCATAAGAACTCCAGACATTGATATTTGTTTTCTTTAGTTCTGTTTAAGTTCCTAGCAAGAAAGAAAACACACGGGTGGAATTATTTTTGTACTTAACACTACTTTATTCACTTCACTATTTTACACCTGACCCTTCGCCAGCTTACGCCCCTTTTACAAATGGCCGTTTGCCGGGTCAGATAATACTGTTCCGTTGGTCTCGGTTGCTGCACTGATCATACACTGAGAACAGCGTTGCGGTTGAAAATACTATATCAGAGGGTTAAATTAAATACACAACGCCACTTGATTTGTGCAGACTAAATTCGCATTTATTTAGAATATTTTGTGCATTCAATTTTACCATGGCACCATTTGTATAGTAAAAATTACTATATCATGGTTAAAAACTTGCAGCAAACCAGAATCGAACCGAGGATCTGGCGATTGTCAAGCGCGAACGCTAGCCGCTCGGCTATCGACGCGGTTGGATTGAGAGGGAACAAAACGCAAATAAAAAGCGTTCATGATAGCTCAATCGTGGTTGGAATAGTAATTTTAAAAACACGTTCATGGTTCTCATTACTGCAACGCTTGTTTCAGTGTATCACTCGACGGAATGTGAATAATCCATTCATCTGGCAACACTGCAAGAGAGTCACTTACGAGTAACTCAATCTGTCATTCGCAGCACACCCCTGCTAAGTACCGCCTGGTTGACGTTCGGTCATTGAAAGCTGTCTTTGTCGGCTGGTTCGGGTTGCGGTCGGCATCATCGATGTTGGATGCTGTTTAAATTCGATGGGTGGCAAAGTGGGTGGTAAATCGTGCTCTATGAGACACATCAGGTTGTTACTGAAGTTGGTAGGAGAAATCTACCGGAGCGGTCGATTCGCGCGCGAACAATGTTCTCACAGAATTTAATGATTACTCTAAACATTTCACTGAGGTTTCCCCACAAAGTTGCTCCAAATACGCACAAAATTACCTGGCTTTGACGGTCAAAGGATTGTCCCACCCACTATTAAAAAAAAAAAAAAAAACAAATAAAAAACAAGGTCTGCCGAAAGCTTAAACAATAATTAAAATTATTTATCGTCTGTCCAATATACATACAAACTCGATAAACATCGCTCTTATTCTTATGTTCTGGCTCGTTAGAAGAACGATTGAAGATATCTATAGTGAAAATCCTGAGAAACTAGGGTGATTAAAGTTATTTGGACCGTATATAATTTGGCCATTCACGGCAGGTGGCCAAATTATATACGCGTAACGTCCAAAATATATAAAACACCCTAACTGTAATAATGACTACAAGATCCTTCTTTAACCATTAGAAAAACAAATGAAGCAATCTTCTATGGCAAATTTTAGTGAATCAATGGATGGTTTCTTAAAAATATCTTCGGCCAACCCTGTTCTGGGAAATTCTGGAAGTATTTCTTGAGAAGTTTCTGGAACATCCATAGAAAATTATCAAAAGATGATTGATGAATCTTTGGATAAAGTTATGGATTACTTTGATACCAGTCATACACCGCACGAGTATTATAGTGCTAGCGATTTTTTAACGTGCGATCACTCTTGATATAATCTTTGGAAGCATTACTGAATCTTTTGATGATTTTCAGAACAATTTCTATAGAACTCCCCCAGCACCCTCTCATATAGTTTATATGAGTTAACTTCTAAGTTATAGTTCATAGTTAACTTCTGAAAAATGATTTGATCGAATTCCTACTAATATTTTGAGACATCATTCATAAACTTATATAGAGTAGATTATGACGATTTTCTGAAGGATTTTTTTGAGAAATTTCAGCAAAATATTCGATGGAGTTTCAGCGCGATGTTCAGTTTACCCTGAAAACTTTTGTGACGACCCTGGTCACTTGAGTTGAAAGAGAAAAAACATATTCACAGAATTTTTGATGTTCATCCAGTTGTTATCTAGAAATAGATGAGGATATAAGAACAACATCACTGGTTGTAAAAGCAAGCAGTTTGATCTACGTATGTCAAATTTGTTTGATAATTTAAATGATTTAACCATGATCAGTGTTGTGAAAAATTCAATTTCTTATAACTCACGCTTGAGATTTTTCACGTGTGAGTTTTCAATCATGCAACTCAGCAGTCAAAAAATCATGAATGAGTTGGCTCCCTTTTTTGAATCATTGTCTCGTATTTCCACAGTTTCAGAAGGCCGGCTCCAAAGGCACGTTCCCCACCAGTTGGGAGATTTGTGCCATCGTTTCACGTGTTTTGTGACTGATTTATTTTTTACGGTTTGAGTTGATTGAGTGATTTTGCATCAACATCATAAGCGTGAGATTTGCGAAGAAGATCTCTTATGAGTTTGCTCCAAGGGTGGATCACTTCTTCACTGCACATTGAATGTACATCAAATTGCATCAAATGCATTTTTTCGGCATTCACATCAGCTTATCCTTTTTATCATGCCGTGCTATGGACCGATGCACGGGTTCATTATTTGACGTTTGAGCGGTGCCGTGTTATTTATGTGACCATGGAAACGAATGAACTCGGCACCGCTCAAACGTCAAATTAGTGAACTCGTGCATCGGTCCACAGCAACGCGTTGTTTGTTGTGAAAGGATCAACATAGTTTTACTCTTCGTAATAAAATAAACTATTTACTAATATTTTATTGATTTCAGATATTCAAGCTGTAGGTTCAGAATAAATATGTATTATTTTTTTATTGAAAGCTTTCCCGATGCCGCGGCAATCTTCTTATGGATCCTTGGAGCGAAAAGCGTCTGATCATTAAGGTTTTTGTTTTGAAGAACGGTTCATACATTAGAGGATGACAGTTGGATAAAAATTCATCGTACCACGTCCCTTTCGGAACCACCGTCCTGAGAAACTCACATACTGTGCCTTACTAGTGACGGTGGAACAAACAGCAAAAGCCTTGAAAATTATTGGTCAAAATAGCTTGTGTTATTGCTTTCAAGAATAAACTCTAGACTATGAAAGTGTTACAGTGTATGTTACAGTATTGGAAAAAGCGTGACAGATGGGGGAGGGGGGTCTAGAAATCCCGAAAAACGATGGACGTCATATTTGAATCGTCCCTTGAACGTATGTCTACGAAACTTATATTTGCTGAATTAATTTTATAATATTGTTAACAATTACCAGCAAATGGACAGATCTTCAGATCATAAATCATGTACCACAGCGTAAAAAAAGCCACTTCCGAATGAACTCGAAAACAGAGCGCGATAGAGCTACGCTTTTGATTCTAGGCGTTAGCAACTTTGACGAATAAAACAATCACTAGTTATTTCGGATATGGTTTCTTTTCATTTGAGCATGCCAATGGTCCATTTTCTGACGATTTCAAGCTTCCCCGAAGCTGGAGTCCACCATGTCATCGGCTTAATTTCCGCAAAGATTAATCGCTTTCTGATGAAGTTGTTACTGAAATGTCGATTTCCGATACTCTAATGAAAAATGTTTCCTGTCCCTCTGGCACTATAAAGCCTTATCGACCATTTTTTGGGTGTTTTGGGTTTTGGGCTCTTCTTAAGTTTATGGAAAAAGGAGTTTGACATTTCAACAAGTACAACAATGAAATGTTTGAGCAAGCCATGAATTGCAAATCTATCGAGTGTGCATTTAAATGCATTTCGATTTAACAGATGCATCAGGAGTGATCAACCCCTTGGTTTGCTCTCACCAGAAAGCGTTTTGATTGAGATTTGAGTATGAGTATATCAACACTGACCATGATATAAATAGAAATAATATTCATATGTTTTATATGAATGATAACAAAAGTTGATTCGATGAAGGATCCTAAAGATAGGACTGGTAGTAGATTATTTTTTTGCTTGATCCCTGATTAGAGGCATATAACAAAAATATAAAAAAAAAATTATCATAAGATGATATTCATGTCTTATTATGATATAATTTGTTAGGCACCGTTATCCAAAGAAACTAATAAAATAAAAATATAACATAATATGTTATATTTAATGGGATGTGCTACTTTTCCCCGAATGTCGGTTCCCCGAACGCCAGTTCCTCGAATACCAGTTCCCCAAATATCCCATTTCCCCGAATAACCCATTTCCCCGAAAAGTTTTTGGAACTCATAATTGTCATAATTAATAAATTTGAGGGTGGTGAATGTACTGGTCATCTGATATGCACCCTTCTTTATTTGATTGGCGGTTCTTACGAGTTTTACCGTCCTCAACATTTTTGGCAACATGTGTATAACCGAGAATGATCAAATACCTCCTTCTTTTGATTGCTTATCGTTCTTTCTAATTCACCATCCTGCCACTGCAAACTATTTTAGCGCCTATTTGAGCTGCTCCACTTTTTCGGGGAAACGGGTTATTCGGGGAACTGGCGTTCGGAGAACCGACATTCAGGGAAACGACATTCGGGGAAAAGTAGCACAATCATTTAAAGAATACATTTATATTTGTTTATTTTTAACAGTTTTACAATAAAAGGGATGGTACACAAATTATGTCACGGTAAATTTCAACTTTTTCGACCCCCTCCCCCCCTTTTGTCACACTTTTTGTATGAGTCCTCCGAAAATTTTGTAAGGCTTGTCACACTTGACTCGACCCCCTCCCCCCCTTGGAGCGTGACGTAAATTGTGCATGACCCCAAATTAAATACCTACATATTTCAATTACTTATAACATTTAAAAATATTCCTTGTTTTAAGACTTACGATTATTTGGTTTTTACGTTTTTTATCATCCAGATCATTTTAATTAGCTTAAGTTTTTTACTTACAAAGCGAAATATATTTTTTTATTCGGGGAGAATGAAAGAATCGTTTCTTGGCTTTGTTAAACCATCCAAGCGGTAACGAATTGTTATTATCTTAATTTGATTATTTACTCAATGCAAGTTATTGAAAATTGACTTGTTACGACATAAACCCAATTTTAAATTGCTTGTTGTATATAAAAACATAATTTTTTCTGTCTATTGTTCCAAATATAAAGTTTTGTTGGAATTTTCATATAATCGATCAAAAAACTCGTAACTGAATGTGTTATCTCTTATATCAGACAGTATTATAGTTTTCATACTTCGTATCAAACATTATAACTGGGTCTGACATGCTTTTGATAGATCTACAACATTATTTGCTATATTTATGTTACAATTCACATAGCTTTTTGTTAAGTGTTAGTTATTTTAACAACATCCTGCGTCAAGTTTGTAACAACCTATGTTCGATAAAATCTTTATGTCATTATGACATAAGCTGATGTAAATTTGTTATGTACCCACAATCAGGTCTCTATTTCAATGCAAGTCTCCAAAAATTCTCTTCATTTATGTAACATCTCCAGATTATCTATATTTCATTTTGGTCTTTAAAGTCTCTTTTTTTTTCTTTATTCTGGAGAATTCAATGCAAAATCCAGATGTAAAATTGTACAGGCTTCAAAGAAACCCTCAGAGACTCAAGCCTTGTTTTGTCAGGCGATAGCCTGTTTGGGAATGCGAAGCAAAATGCAACTAAAATGTGTCTGTTTTTCATACTTTTTCCGTGTAGCCAATTCTCCCAGAAAATCTTCACAGGTTATTCAGAAGAATTTCCCCAGAATTTGCTCTAGGAAATCCTTGAGAACTCCAAAGCTACTACCTCCAGTAATCTCCTCAGGCATGACTCTGATTTTTTTCCAAAACTGTTATTTACTCTAGATGTTTTTTCACTAATCCTCCAACCAAATTCTCCTGCTGCTACATTCAATAATTCATCCAAATTTCTAACCAGCAATCTAAAATTCCTTGATCTTCCGATGATTCCTAAAAAAATCCATAGAGATTCTGTCCAATGTTTTTCAAGAGTTTTTTTTTAAGAAATCCTGCGGAATATTATCTCAAGGTTCGATTGATTTTTTTATTATTTTAGCAAATTATCTAGAAATCTTCTGAGACTTCCTCCAGGAGTTATTTCAGAGATCCTTGTTCATTAAGGACGACTTTAAAACTAGGTCACTTCAGGATTTTTTTTATATACATCACGGACTTATTTTTCAGACAAAAGGCATTTCCCTGGAGTCATTCCTGGAAGAATTCCTGAAGAAACTTTCAAGGTTAACTGAAGAAGATCTCAAAGAATTATTGGAGTAATTTCTGTAGAAATCTTAGAAAAAATCTCTGGAGCAATTCCTCTAGCAATTACAGAAATCCCTAGTTAAAGTATTATATAAATCGTAAAAGACAATTTTATAGGCAATCTCTAGAAATTTCTGGAGAAGTTATTGATTGACATCTTCTTAAATGTTTTGACCGGGAATCTTGAAAGATGTCCCAGGAAAATCGATGGACGAATCATTTGATAAAGTCTTGGAAGAATTGGGGCTATCTTGAAAAATTTCTCAACGAAATTTTAAAGGAATTTAGATTCTGGAATGATCTTTGAAGAAATTTCATTTCATTGATTCTCCTTGGGAAAATCCAGGTTAAATTCATTCTATACAAATTGTATGGGAGTCAAAAATAACAAGCTGGTTTTCTAAGAATTATTTTATTTGTTAACCCTCGCCGCCCTCCAACGATTGGTAATAATAAATAACCGTAAGTTGAATATTCGTTGTTTTAGGACTACCACATTCGAAAATCTCCCCTACTTTATACGCCCTGGGACCCAGGAGACATAAGACGTAAGAATCAGAAAAAAGTTTCTTGTGTGATATCTTTCCGGATATCAACTGCTCGAGTCTACTGTTGAATAAAATCTGTCTTTATTTCAATCTTCAAGTTTACAAATCACTTAATTCTACATACATAGATTTGTTCTCTACACAATGCTTATCCTAGTGGGAGGTGCTTGGAGTTACTTTTCATTTAGGCAAACCAATCAGGGATCAATAAGAGGTTTGCAACAAGGATAGAATAATGAAGAAGGAAAGAGAGAGAGAGAGTAAAGTAAAAGCGAATAAGGCATCAACGCTTGTTGCGTGATGCACTTGGCAGCAGTCTAAGTCATTTATGTGTATGCAAGTATTATTGCCTGGGAACGGAGTGCTATGCTGAAGGAGTCGAGTTACGGTTCATGTGGGTTTTGCATTTGAAGTGATTTCTGAAGTGCCAATGACATGGGTCATTGCTATGTGACATTTGAGAATACATGACAACGACGTGGGTCTGGGAACTGCACTCCTTTTTTAAGCAATGCATTTAATGGTCGAGCTATATCCGCAAAATTTGGTACGAATTTTCGGTAGTAGTTGCAAAATGCAACAAATCTACGTACTTCGTCAACATTGTTAGGTTTGGGATAGTTTTTCAAGGCTTCAAACTTAGAGTCGTCTGGAAGGATGCCTCTATCCGTTACCTTGTGACCAAGAAATGTCACTTCATTTAAGAAAAATTTGCATTTTGCAGGATTTAATTTGAGGTTATAATGCCTCAAACGCTCAAACACCGTAGTTAAATTTTGAAAATGATGATTTTCCGAACAGCCGATGACGATTATATCATCGATATAAATGAATGCACATTCAGGATTTAATCCTGCCATAGCAATAGTCATCATTCGCTGAAAACTATTGGGTGATATGTTTAAACCGAAGGGTAATCTTTTAAAATGAAAATGACCATTAGGGGCTGAAAAGGCTGTGTACTTTCTAGACTCTTGGTCTAATGGTATCTGGTGAAAACCAGACATTAGATCAAGCGTACTGAAGTACTTTGCTCTCCCTAATTGATCTAAAATTATGTCAATACGTGGCAAAGGAAATTTGTCTGCCAAAACTTTTTTATTTAATTGTCGGAAGTCGACAACTAATCTCCATTTTTTTGAATTATTGCCAGCTTTCTTTGGTACCAAGAGAATTGGCGAATTGTACGGAGAAACTGATGGTTCGATTATATCATCGTCCAAAAGTTTTTGAATTTGTTTTGCCATTTCATCTCCTTGCGAGTGAATGGTTTTGTAATTTGGAATATAGACTGGTACCTGGTCATTTAGAAGAATATTTTGAGAATAAAAATTATTGTGAGATAACTTTTCGTTCTCTAAACTGAAAATATCAGAATATTTTTCAATCAACTTTTTTAATGAGGAGTGAACATATGAAGGAATTTCATTAAAATTGATTTTCGAAAAAATGTTTTGTATCCTTTGCTTTTTCATAGCTAAATTTTCCGTAGGTTTATTGACTCTAACATAATCGTGTAAAGGTTCACATATAGGATGAAAATTTGAGATTGCGACCTGTGACTGCGTTGTATTAACAAATTTTATATACGGTGAGTTTGATGATACAATAGTGTTTCCACAAAAAACTCCTGGAAGTATTTCTTGTGAGAGCACGATTGAATCCTCGGTCACACTAAAATTTGGTAATCTTCTAATCACCTCGCATCTTGGTGGTAAAATTATACTATTATTAATACTATCTTCAATAGGTATGCATATTGAATGATTTTGAAAATTAAAATTTAAAAGCCAATTATCATAGTCGATGGTGCACCTGAACTTGACTAAGAAGTCACGCCCAAGTATACCATCTGTGGGTATAGGGAAATTTTCACTAACTAACTGAAAAGAGTGAACTAATTTAAGGTTATTGTCGAATGTTACAGAAGTTTGAGCTTCGGCAATAGTTTCCGTCACTCCTTCCGTAACACCTGTTATTCTAAGTTTCTTGTTAAAATCTACTATTTGCATTGCGGGAACTTTTGTAACTTTAAACAGAGATACATCAGCTCCGCTATCTAAAATAAATGTACACTTACTGTTTGTCATTTCAACATATAAGGTTACGAAATTTACAGCATTTAAATTTATCGAATGAATTGTTGTTGAGGGGATGGACCCTGGTTCGCCTGGCCTAAAAAATTTACATTTTGAGGTTGCCCTGCTGTCGGAATCGGAATTTGTTGAGGTAGGTTTTGCATACGTGGCATGTTTTGTGGCATAGGATAAATTTGTTCAGCATTTGTTACAAACATTTGTCGAGGTCGTTGGTCTCGCCGACCGCCTCGATTAAACCCGTAATTTTGAGGGGTTCGATTTAAAAAATGCCCTTGATACCTGTGATAAGTATGCCTTCCTCTTTGTGCATTTTGGTTCCTTTCACGTCGGCCCCGATTATTTCTGGTATGATTATTATGCTTATGTGTACCATAAGTCATAATTTGTGAAGAGTTCTGTTGATTGGCTGCTGTTGGAGTAGCGTTTTCTTGTACTTTCTGCACAGCTTCATTGATATTGGAGAAGGTGCCGGCTTTTAAGATAATTTTTGTTTCATAGCTGGTGGTGCCATTAATTAAGGCATCTACTCCAGCTTTCGTGGCCATGGTCTTAGCCACCCCATCCGGGATGCCTTGACCAACGTAAATGCTTTTCAACTTGTTGGTTAGTTTGTCTATTTCGTCACAAAAATTATTTGTGTCCCCTTTTTGTTTTGTAGTTTTTAATTTTGCGATTATGTTTGCAGGTGTAATTTGTTCTGCGCATCTTTGTTTGACATCATCGATAAGAGCATCGATTGTGTTAAGATTTTCCGCCAAGCCTAATCTGGCTTTTCCAGTCAGTCTGGTTTTTAAAAATCTTACTGCTGTTTCCACTTGATCAGCAGCAACATAATCCTTCAATAAATTCGCCGAATCCACGTAGGCGTCTAGATTTTCAGACGTTCCATCGTACACTTGTACGATGGAAGTTGCCGTTTTTATGTCGAATGGCATTGTTGTTACGTTTCTAGCTATACACTTTTTCAGTAAATTGTTAAATATTACGGCGTAGACCACCGACTTGCAAGATACCGATTTTTTATAATGCTTTAACTTTGTATTTAACAAAATAAGGGTTTCGTCAAATTCTTGACGAGCTGCTTTAATCAGAAAATTAAAATGTGAGCTTCCGATACGCGCCTCATTTTCTAAGAGAAGGTCCGTAATATTTTTATATATTAACTTTACATTTCGTAATTTTTCATCGAGTGTGAATTTCAAATATTTTCGAAATGGAGCCTTTTTCAAGTTTGTTTTAATTTTGTGAATTTGTCCTATTAGAAGCTCGATTTCACTTTCACCATTATTCATTAGAAAAAATAATATTTGTTCGACGATCAAAGCATTACTTCTAAGTATTATTTTCCACTGGTAAAAAAAAAACACCTCCGTTGATTTGTTTACGTTACCTTATAAAATTGTATACGGTTATATCGTAGCTTCCCGGTTGTCGCTCGACATACGATCCTCGGCGTCTCGTTGCATCACATCGTTGTTGTTGTTGTTTGTGTTGGCGCTGAGCCCATGCGCTTTCTAATCCCGCCGGTCGACTCCTGTCGACCGTGGTCTCGCCTGCAGTTGATTTGTTTGTTTGATTTTTGCACTTATTTGTGCTTTCACTTCATCACTATAAACGCCAACGGTGTATTCTAACGGGTCACGAAACTGTTCTTATTCCACTTCGACGGTTTTTCATAATTGTTCTTTTTTCACTTGCAGCTTACTCGAGTTCTTTTTCAGGCACTAAGCAGGGTTTTGCATGTTGGCTATTGATCTAGCAGCCTTCATTGCTTGCCTTTTGGTATGTAATTTGTACAGTTGGTAAAACATCACTGCTAACTGTAGACCGACTAATGCTAAGATGATGTTGAGTTTAAACTCGTGGTCGGCGTGATACTCTTCATGAATTGCAAGTTCATTCAGAATTTGGACTTGCGGGTCCCCTGAATTCTGAGCAGTTTTGGATTTATTATTCCCCATTGTGGGTACTCACTTCACAATTATTTTATAATTTAAACTTTTTCCACTTTTCAAGATTTTTCGCTTCCACTTGGCACTTTTTACAGTTTTAATTGACTATTGAATAAGTCTTCAGGCTCGGTTGCCTGTTCGCGGTCAGCCATGTGATATCTTTCCGGATATCAACTGCTCGAGTCTACTGTTGAATAAAATCTGTCTTTATTTCAATCTTCAAGTTTACAAATCACTTAATTCTACATACATAGATTTGTTCTCTACACAATGCTTATCCTAGTGGGAGGTGCTTGGAGTTACTTTTCATTTAGGCAAACCAATCAGGGATCAATAAGAGGTTTGCAACAAGGATAGAATAATGAAGAAGGAAAGAGAGAGAGAGAGTAAAGTAAAAGCGAATAAGGCATCAACGCTTGTTGCGTGATGCACTTGGCAGCAGTCTAAGTCATTTATGTGTATGCAAGTATTATTGCCTGGGAACGGAGTGCTATGCTGAAGGAGTCGAGTTACGGTTCATGTGGGTTTTGCATTTGAAGTGATTTCTGAAGTGCCAATGACATGGGTCATTGCTATGTGACATTTGAGAATACATGACAACGACGTGGGTCGTCGTTCTATGTTATTTGAGTATGAGTATAAGCTATAAATTATTTTAGGGTGCTGATTGTCGTTTTGTAACCAAGCAACAATTAGCTGATTATATGAAAGTTGTACGTTTTTGTCAAGTCGGGTTCTGTGACTGTGGGAAAGTTACAATCACAGAACATGTGGTGAAGAAGTCAGGTGATTTATGATATGATGTAACTAAATACACTACACTTGGTATATGTTGGATAAATCCAACACAGATCGATAAACCTCAAAGCTTCCACCGTCAATCGTTGACAGTCTGGATCCGAGAAGAACAGCATCAAGCACGACAATATTAATCGATATGGGAACATCAGAAACAGTCCGTAAAAAACTCGAAAAAAAGTTAGGGGGAGATCTAACAATACCTTCATTTTGGTCCTAGTAGAGGTGTAAAAGTTGAAATTATAAGACTTTTGGCTTTTCGGTTTCGTCGTCGACCGACACTCGTTGCTTTTTACGATAATTTCCGGACGATAACACGTTACAGGCTGGAGGACAAGCACTGCCTTTCGTGGTGGTTTAGGTTTCGGTTCGTAATTTCGCGGATAATGGCCCTCCCGGATGGATGCTGTCGAACCGAACGGTTCTCATTTGGGTTATGTTTTTCCAGGGAAACATTTTTCGGGCTGCTCTCGTGGGATGGCGGTTAATTTTGCGGAGGCAATTAAAAATTGTACAGCATTGGTAGGACACGGTGATCAAAGCGAGGGGAATACAAGGAATGATGAGAAATTTTCCGAACATTAACGAAAGATGTGGCATCAACAAGTGCTGTGAAACTTTTTCTTCAAATTATTTTGAATCTGATGAACTAGAAAGAACTAGGGTGTTCCCTAGTCACACTACAGACACTTATTTTGAAGCGATTTAGAATTGCATACATCAAGCCATCCACTCTCACACCCTAATCCACATCCGATTCGATAAAAACCCCGAAATGAGCATTGAGCACGTTTGCTCAAACTTCGTCAAGCGGAGAGACAACGCGCTCCATTAAATTCCCATTTGGAGTGAATGGGTTTCGAGAAGTGATCCTGCCCTCCGGGGACCGTTTCTCGCTTTGAATTGTTAATAACCCGCCGATCTGGTCGGGGAAGGGGCTGGCTGGGACGGAGTCTGTCCTAGGGAAAGGCGTAACAGTTTGCCACAAAACCGTAATGAAAATAATCGTGCTTCTAATCACATTGTCGAAAATGCGCTCATTAATTCGAGGTACGGATGGTAGAAGGGATTTTTTTCCTTTTTTCGACTGGGCCATTCCCATTGACGAAAAGCGGTATGAGCTTTCGGAAGGAAGGATGTTTTTTGAGAAATTAATTCAATTTTCACCTTAATTTAAGAGCTATTGTAATGATGGAGAATGGGATCAATCATAAGTTTAATAACGGATTTTCCACAATTTCAGAGAGGATATCGTTCCTAATTTTTAATATTGGTTGTTTTGTTCATAGTACCTGTTCAGAGACAAAAACGATAAAAAATATTATTTTTTCTGCAATGTTGGTAACGTTGTGGCGATATGGCATTTCGAGAATTGCACACAACAAGCGAACAACAAACACAACAACGAGAGAAAAAAAAATACACATCGTCCTCTGTGTGGTGCCGATCACTGTGTGCCATCACGTGTAACATTTGGTGACATTCTCTCATTCTGATCGAGATACATGAGCATTTTGCGATCGAACGGGTGCTAGGGTTTTGTTCTACTTCGTCGTAAGCGCTACTATTCGTCGTATCAAACTTTAAATGTTCCACTACGGCGGATATTCAAACTTACCTGCAACATAGATTCATTATCCAAGTGTAATTTTGTGAAAGCTGTTATGGTGTGTACACTTGTACACCAAAAACGCAATAAAACTACTGTATTTCGGTAAATAACTTCAGTTCAATTATCCACTTTGCACTTTTTCACCGAAATCGCATGGACGAACACGATTTGAGAGAAATGCTTAACGATCGACTGAGCCACACCACTTTCCAACACAAATTTCTTCCTGCCCCCGTGGGTGACTTACTTCGCCGGGCACTTATTTTCACTATGGAAAACCTTCGTACTTCTTCACTGAAGGATTTCATTCCAATCACACGCCGTAAAACTTCAATAAATCACCAAATTTTACGAAATTTCCTCAACCGTTGCGTATAGTTGAGAATGTAAACAAAGTTCAATCCGTCGTACTGAGAAAAAAAAAACTTGTGCGCATCAATGTGTGCGCAACGCTCGACGTAAAAATACGGTTCCTTTGATTGTGTTGTTTTCGCTGTACTGTGAGCAAATGCCATAATTGTACGGTCAAAAAGTGTTGTGTTCATATGTTTGGGCTGAATTATGATGACGAACAATTAATTTTAAAGGAAATTAGTATATTCCATCATGCTGAAGGAATGGAGAGAGATGCCCGTAGATCTATATATTCTAGTGAAACATTTTATTATAGCGTTGATATGTTGTGTTTTAACCATTCAATACACACAGTAAGCCGTAAGTTGTGAGACGAATCTAGATTCATGCTTTTGGGCAGTTTTTGTTAAATTACTTGGTCAAAATATTTCTTTAAATAATTTGTTATACACACAATTTGAAAACTATTAGCTTCAGAAGCATTTGAAAAAATCTGGAATTGGTTAAGTATTATGAGCATACAAAGATGATTTTTTTTTTTGTAAAACAGGAAAATTTTTGAAAAAACTACATTTACAATTCTTAGACAAATTTCTTCTACAACCTTTTCATAAATTTAATTTTAAAAGGAATGGTGCTTAGAACTTCAAAATTTGGTTGGAATATAATTAAGTTATGAAGACTTCACTAAAGGTCATATTTCATAACTTGATAATCCACCTTACAGTCGCTTGCGCCACCTCTAAATCCTAATATTTTTGGTTCAAAATTTTATGTTTGCCGTTTAATGTTATTTGAATTCAGAAGAGCACGCGATTTTTTGTTTGTTTTAAGAACTTTCGAAAAATAAGCCGCACCCTACTCGACAGCCATCAGCACTACTAAGTAACGGTTGGGCGACAAAATGTCGAAAAGAGATTTGGAAGGAAACTAAAATTTCGTGAAAGTGTGATTCTGTTTCGAAAGAATAAATATTTCGATTTGTTGTCCTTCTGACGTTGTGTCCCTTTCAACATTATGGTATTTGATATTTTGTCTTTCGCCGTTTTGTCTATCGACCATTTGTCCCAAAATCCTGAGTAACATGTATCATTCAAATGAGTCACAGCTGACAAACCAATGTAGTGGTGTAATGTACATCAGAAGTGGTGTCGTCATTGGTGACATTTAACTCAATATTGCCCCAACATCGGATCAATATCACTGA
Source organism: Aedes aegypti (assembly GCF_002204515.2). Classification (NCBI taxonomy): domain Eukaryota; kingdom Metazoa; phylum Arthropoda; class Insecta; order Diptera; family Culicidae; genus Aedes; species Aedes aegypti. The sequence continues at coordinate 130,674,227 of NC_035109.1, read as the reverse complement.
CCTGAACACAACATTGGTCCAACATCGGGGACAATTTAAGTCGACATTGAACCGACGTCCACTTAGCGTATCGTTTTACGTTCTTGGTTGTTCGTATGTTATTCCATTCAATTGACGAAAAGTTGCTTTTGGTTGCTTTGACACATGATATACTTGACTGAATCTTTTGGTCATTTGATTGGAAGAAAAAACGAATGAGTTGAATGATGAATAAACTACGGGAGAGTAGAATAAAGTAGGCTCTACTGACTCCCTATATAGGGTGTCCCAGAAAGTATGGGCACGACTTCATCATACTGTCATTTCAAGACTAGTGAAGATAAATATCTGATTTTTACACATTTGGTTACTGTATCCAACAAGAGTAGATTGCGATTTTTCAAGGATAATTTAACTATTAAGGTGTTGATACCGTAACATTTCTTTGAAGCATCTCTTATCAGTCTTGCACAAATCGCGTTGTTTTTGAGCGACTTTGTTTTACAAAACTTGTTCTATGCCAGAAACTTCTTATGATAAAAATCTGAAAAAAAAAATTATCTGCGACTATATGATAATTGATCGGATGATCAGTTATTCAAACTGTAATTTTAAACTTAAGCTTGTAAAATTTGAATTGGAACTACAAATTCGATTCCAGCCATGGTCGATTTGAAAATGGTCAAAAAACCAATTTTTATATTTAAGTAAAAACATGAATAAATCGAAAATTAATTGCCTACCCAAGAGAATAGGAGTAAACCTTTTGTAAATCTGAAATGTATTATTTTCATTTCTATTCAAAATGCCTGAAGAGTTAGAACTTCGTGATGTCGTCTTATGTGGAGAGAAAAATACGAGATTTTTCTATTTTTACCATTTTTTCAAGTGTTCTCTCACAAAGTCAAATAAAATTTCAAACAAAAATTTATGTAGGACATCCTTGATACAATGTACTTGAACTCACTACGGTGAAAGATTTTCTTAAAAAACATATCTTACTAGTTATTTTTCAACAAACACTAAATGTAGGGTCTATGATGTATGTAGGTAGCCACCAATCCTTGCTTGAGTCTTGCTCTGCATGCGGCTCCACTCAAAAGTAAGGTCAAATTTTATTACCAATCTGCCTTCAACATATCGCTGTATGAAGGGCCAAAAGGGGGGTGGCGGACCCGTAAGTAGAAACACTTACGCGAAACCCGCGGGAAATAGAGAATCTCCTTCCAGCCATATGATCCAACAGATTGAGTATTAGAATTTGCAATACTTGTCGAGCTTTCTACGGAAAGGTTTGTTTGAAGAAGGGCGCGTCAAATCTTTTACAACTGTTGGAGAGAAAAGTAATAGACGCGAACGACTAACACTTTTCCTCCTGACTCCGATTGGCACTCCACTTCATTGTCCAGTTGTAAATTCAATGATGCCCTGATGCTCCCTCCCTCCCCAAAACATGATAAATTCAATTATAGTGATATGTTATATAGTAGATAATATTATAATATATATAATAATATGATAATAAAATATGCAAATAAAATGATAGTAACAATAAAATATGACGCAGTAAAACAGCATCAGAATGCATGCAGTATTATATCGGCCGACAAATATTTTTCTGTTGAATATTTGTCCTACTGATGATATTAGGCTGTTCGAGGGAAGAATGATAAAAATAACCAAATAATTTGAATAAAAATAAAAAAATCAGCGATTTGTTGATAATGTTTCCGGGTACATCAAAAACAAAATTCCAGCTTCCATATGTTTAGAGAGGACAAACAAAATAATATTACATCAGACGCTTCGTTTCATTCGCTGTACTTTAGTAAACAGAGACAATTACATTAGAGTCATTTTTAAGTAGCAGCATGTAGTGCAAGGATGTTACGGCACATTCTCCTAGATTCCGGCTGACACCCTACTACATCGTCCATCTGTGACTTCTCTAATGCCCTAATGCACCCTCTCAATACCCAGCATATAATAAATGAAATAATTATAATAAATTATATAAAATGGAATTATAGTTGTATATGATATTAATACAGATGTTTCAAAATTCCCATTCTCTAATTGTGATGAATTGAACCTCGTTAGGTAGTCTCCAAAATAAGGACGTATTACAATTTCCGGAATAGAACGACATGCTGAAATATTAATAGCAGTGATTATGTTAGTATCTCCGCTGACTCCATGATGCTTCTGAAAATTATGCCAATATTGACTGCGATTGGCACTCCACTTCATTGTCCAACTGCAACTTCATTGATGCCCTGATGCTCCCTCCCTTTCCCGTATATGTTATATCCGTAACAGTGAAATGTTGTATATGATAGAAAATATAATCTATATTAAAATATAGTATTAAGATATGAAAACGATATATCTAACAAAATTCCATGATATACAGTACAACACGACCCAATGAAATATAACAAAACATAATAATATATTTATATATTGACACTTGACACGGCCCACGTACGATCTTAATCAAGAATGGATTTGCTCGTCTCAATCTGTTTGTGTTGCACTACGAGATTCTCTGTAAAGAATGTGTATGAGGTAAGAACACGATCAAATTTGAAGCCAAGTTTGTTAAGTGAAAATTACAATCTATATACTCTGTAGACAAAGCCAGAAAATGTTAAAAGTTATTTTTCTCGAAATATCTGGTTTGATTTGATATGAGGACTGTGGCAAACTTAATTAAAACCAAAAAAAAAATTTAACCAATTTATATGCACACTTCAAGCAATGATCAAGAATAAGTCAAACGTGTAAAAAAAAAACTTTTTAGACCTGTGCTACAACAATCAAAAAGAGCTTAAACAATTTGATTTCGTCAATTTAATAGAACTAAACTAAGAATAAAAAACTGAGTAATTGTCAGACCGTTAATCTGAAATTATTTCATTTAACCTAAAGGGATATCAGTCTACTGTTCCACATTTTCGGTGCATTGTCACGGATTGGACCAAGCATAATCATCAAAAAGCTGGTAAATATTTAGGAGAAAATTTTTTTTTTCTTTTATGGATGTTGGAAATTGAGAGATACCATTAAAGTGACATAAAAAAATCATGTGGCGAACCTTATGGAACAGGTTGGTGTATCTTTTGGTCAAACATGAAATAATAAATTGAATTTACGTTAACTAATGCTACTATTATTCTGCAGCATGTTCTACAATGACGTTTAAATGAAGACAATTGCGCTGTTCGGAAAATTTACAGGGCATTTATTTGTCAGAATTTAGTTTGCCACAGTCTTAAACAAAGTATAATGATAGACAAACAGACGTAACATTTAGAGCAAATTCATGCATTTATTCATCAATGGTCAATGCTAAAATCCGTTTGTTTGGTCGATAGGCCAACATATGCTGGTAGTATGTAAATGTCAAATACAAACATAAACGATGCGAGCAATGCGAGTGCTGGATTAACCATCTGCCATAATTTGAATCTACCTTGAAAATGTGCCCAATAGACAATGAGAGTGTGGCGTCTGTTTGTCTGTGGTAGAATTGAATATAAATTATTAAAATACATTTAACGGATAATATAATACAATACATAACACTACACTGTATAGCATAATATAACACTGTATAACACAAAAATATGTAATAAAATATAATTAAAGACAAGCAGACGTAACATCTAAAACAATTGTCAATTCAAAACCTAGTCACGAATATACTACCGCCCAATGCTAAAACAGAAATGTTGTTTGAGCGTCGCAGGTTTGCTTCCGAATGAGTCTGTGAATCCAAACTATTATTTCTCTGTTGCATTTGCTTATGAATCTCAAGTGTTTCTGCGAGGATAAATTTCAGGAAATTATTGAACAATAGAAATAAAAAATATAATAAAAAAAATCATTTGTTTGAATTTCAAATACATAAAAAAATCTGGAAACCATGTAAAACTGTAAGTATAACAACGCATGGTAAAATTAGCTACAAGCATACTTGCATACTAAATATAAACAATTTAATATAAGACCATATGAATTAGAAAAAAAAAACACAAAATTATATTTAATATACGAGTCAACAGTATATCAATTATGCACTCCTTCTCAAAACATGTTACATAATATGAATTGATCAATATAGTTAAACATAATAATCTAATGAATTGTTACTAATGATAAGGGGTCATCCATTAATTAGGTAATGGTTTATGGGGGGAGGGGGGGTTTGAGATTTCTTACGCGTCATACAAATTATTTTTAATTTTCATACAAAAAATCTTACTATGGGGGGAGGGGGGTCTACTTCAGCAACTACATGGGCTTGAAAACAGCAGAATTTGCAATCTCAATCATCGTCGTGAAAACGTATAGACGACTGCTGAAATCACGATGTTTGGCCAAAAGAGGGACCAGATGCCATGAAATGATGTGAGATACTAAGCTACTTTATCTGAAAAAAAAAAAAAAAAAAAAAAAAAAAAAAAAAAAAAAAAAAAAAAAAAAAAAAAAAAAAAAAAAAAAAAAAACCGTAACGTACATGTAAATAACAATTGAAATTACATTTAGGTTTTCATCAGTGACTAAATAACGAAAGCAAAAGTGATAAAATCATCGAAAGTTTTGGTTCGTTTGTTCCAAAGTGATAAAGTTGCCAAGATGTACATAATAATACAATATATCAATGTATTGGAAACTGTGAACGTGTATAACCATCTCTACGTAGTCTAAAAGGTTTTTTTTTAATTTATGCATAGAATTATGCAGTTACTAATACAACTGCATAGGGGTAAAAGCACTAAATTTCGCCCTTCAAGAAATCATATTCCCAAGCAAGTAGGCCAGATCGTATGGATGGGTCGAAAACTAATGGTGGGTCGAAAATTGGTACTCTTCCCCTATCTCAACCATGCGCAACAATCCACGTGTCGCATACAGCATATGGGGCTCTGCACAAAACGCAATCCCTCTATTTCATGCTTCCATGAAATTAGTAAACAACAAGACCAGTAAACGTCAAAATCCTATATTAAATCAAAACGGTGCAGCGCCCTATACCGTACCAACACTCTCCAAATCCAAGATCGGCGCTCGGCGCTCCTACTATGAACATTTACACTTCAATACTGTTACATGCTCAACAAACGTGCGCGTAAGAGTGAAACAACTTTTTCGTGTTATGTGTATTAGTAATTACGATACGGCAGAAAGCCAAGCCGTCAGTTTTGCAACCCCCATCCCAAATTTCAACAACCACAATGAATCAACCTGAAACGCTACGAAGGATGGAAAAATTACTTGCGCATATGGTGTAGATTCTATGTCCTAATACTCCACATCGGTGTAGATTGGAACAAACTCACCGGATTTTTCTGCAATCTGATCAGCATCTCCATCAGTCATCGTTCCGTTCCTCTCATATGGACAAAGAAGTACATAATTCTAATGGTGCGTCGTTCACTCTTTCACACACCCACACGTTTATACGCTTTCGGATGCCGTTCGGCAGCCTGCACTTCACACAAACAACGGGTACACAAAAATGGAAGCACTTTTTTCAAACATTCAGCCACGTTTTTAAAAAATGCACGGATTCAATTACAACGAAAGCCCAGTCAAAGTATGCTAAAGAAGACACATAGTATTCCTCCCGAAAAATCACACAATTTCTGTAAATGCTTTGATTAAAACATGAGACGAATGCCTGCACTTGCGGAACCCAAAATAAGAAACGACTGCTCGCGACGGCGTTCTAAGCCGAACTGCTAAATGTAGGGTCTATGATGACCAGAAAAGAATTGATTTTCTAAAATCAAAATTTTCAATGTAAACGATTATTAAATCAAACAAATTTATCACAGATGCTGGTTGAAATAGTCTTTGAAAAAAAATCAAATATATAAAAATATTTGATTGTTTGGAAAAATACCATGATTTTCATTATCAAAGTCGTGCGAATACTTTCTGGAACACCCTACATACTCCGAAAAAATCATGCGATTTTACGTCTTTTGGATACACATAAAAGAAGCGAGCCAAATGACGTGAATTTGTGTCACATTTTAAATAAGATGGTTTCTGATTCAGAAAATGTCAATCATAGCGGCATCGTTTTCAATACATCTTTCAGAACCCATTTTACGTCATTTCATCACTTACATCATGTGTCATTCGGTCACAATGTGAATTACGTCCAGAGTGATTTTCATTTTTTTTCTAAGAGTGTATAGTAGACTTCTTACCAACTGCCGGAACAGTTTTCCAGTTAAATCTCTGAATTTCTGAATTTTTGAATCAAAAGCAGAATGATCCAAGGAATGCTCAAGGAATGTATAAATAATACCTGGAGAGGCATCACAAGAAGTTGCTGTTAATTCAACAGATAAATTCCCCCTGGTGCAGAAATGAGCTATTTCGTGACATACAAACGCCATTCCATTTTAATTCATATCAAGATAGATAAGCTTCACTTTACTCTATGTTCGAAAAATACAAAATAAATATACTTCCGATCATTGTTGTTTCAGATATCGAGTAGTTTCTTTGTCCTCATATTAGGATTTATAGATAAAGTCTATTCGTTTCTAAATTTACGAAGTGGTGTCCCCACGGTACAATATCAAAACTCAAAACCTTCAACGCCACATGCAGGCACGACACTTTCCTCTCCAATCACGAAAGCCATATGACACCACACAAAGTAACAATCAAATCCTTCAACGTTCGCACCACAATCCTTCACCATCCATCCCCATTCCCATAGTCAGTAATCAAGTACGGTATCAAATCGGACCCCCAAAAGGATTGAGGTCAACTGGTTGGAAACAGAGTGACGGATGGACGATTGTAAAGGACGTACCTTGAGCAAAAAAAAATAGAAAACAGAAAAACAGAATTCCACTCGAGAAATAGACATAAGCCCACTGGTGGTGGTTTCGTTTCAGCTAGGAAAAAGCTTCTCTCGGGGACGATCCTTTTAGGCATTGAACCACCGCCGCGTCACAGTGGCAAAGTAGAGGACCACGGTCTGTCACCCGTCCGGCACTGAAGTGTTTGTTCTATTGTTGTATCCGGCCCATCAGCAGTCCAGACCCGATAAGAGTTCTACAACACAATTGTTACAACTGATGGTTTATTATTTTAAAAATATGTAGCAGAGTGTGTTATGAAAAGCATGTTATACAAATTATACCAAAATATACACCAACTGTAACTCAAACTTAAAAACTATTGATACGATTATTATAAAAATATGAAACTTCGTCTTGCCATCAAGCAGGCTGTTGAAAATGTTATGAAACCTCACGTAAACAATTAAAAATTAGTTTTCTCCCTGGTTAAGCAGGACAGAAAGGGTGAAAAAGTGAGTGACCAAATAAGTTCCACACTACGGTATCACTTGTTATCCTACTTTATCGCATGTGCGTTCTTGGTCCGTTTCGTTCTGCGAAACGATATGATCGTAGGTACCGTAGTGTGTGAAAGTATCTGCTATCACGATCGCTTCTCGGTCGTAGATCAGCTGGTCTGCAAAGAGCGATAATTGATTTATATAGGCAGAAGTAAATATACCGCCGCGAGTACTACACCACGTCCGTTGGTTTTAATAAAGTATAGTCTCTGTTCGCGTGAATAAAGTGTCGTTTGTTGAACTAAGTCCGTCGCGAGTTTTTAATACGTGTCCGAAAACTGTACTAAGTTAGCGCGCGAACACTCCCTTTTTCCTGAATATTCTAAAAAAACTGAACTTTTTCTTAACACAAACACGTCGGAGTCATGGACGAACGCAACTGTGAATTAATTATTTGAATCTGTTGACCCATTCTCAAGCCAAGCCAACTCGTGCTTGTTTTTTAATTATTATGGATAGATTTTGTTACAATTAAAACTTTGGGTTCAAACTAACTTTTGACTTTTTTATGCATAATGTAAAGAAATATTTTTCAATTTGTAGGTATAAGAATGGGAAAAAATCCGAGTTTTAAAAACCCGACTAAAACAGGGCTAAAAAAGCAACTTTCGACATAATTATGTTTTAATTTAGTAATTCCTCTCCGATCGGGGAAGGCACCGTGGATGGGACGGAACGAGAATCCACCACCCAAACGGGTGGGTGTGGGGTGTTGTTTTGATGGAAGGGTGAATTGCGATGGTATTTTCGCAAATATTTTCCGTTGTAATCAAAGAGTTTTCGCCTCAACGCAGTCGGCCTTCGCCCCCGAGATGGATGGATGGATGGATGGGTGGGCGTCGTCGTTGTTCGAAGCTGAGAAAGATTTGATGATGGGTCGTAAAAAATTTTTCCGCAGTTGGAGAAATGAGGGAAAAAAAGGGATCGCAAATAGCATTTGGCTGGGGCGTTACATTGATGATGCTATGAGGGGGCTGGGTGGAATCATTTACAACTAACAATAGGATCATCCATTTTCGGGTCTCGTCCGGGCCAGTGTGTAAATGGGTTGTGGTGGAGAAGTGCTTTGAAGGGGGCGAGGGCGTTTTAGTGGAGAAATAATGACGAGGTGGGATTTTGGGGCAACCGGCTGTTAGCAGCACAAAAGATGGAGTTTGATGGGACAATGGGATGATGCATTGGTTCTCAAATATTTCTGGTTCAATGTATTTTGAACTCGTTCAACATCACTGCTGTTTAATCCTTTAATCCAAAAATTGTAAAATAATGGTGAATGCATTCCTATATTTACGACTCGTGCTGTAAAAATCATCATTCTGCAACTTGTTCCGTAAACTACTATTACCACACTGCATAATTCAGTGCAGGAAAGTAGGTCGTTTCATGACAGATTGGCGTGATGAAAAACCGCCTATTTCGATGAGAAATTGCAAAAAAAAGCCTATCATGGCTTAATACTTACATCATTGCTTGGATCACGAAGCTGATTACTTATAACGAATGGTTTACTTATTACTTATTACGAAAGATTACACAAACAACGCCAACTAAGGTCATCACCAACGATGACAGCAACAGCAAGCAGAACCAGAGAATCAGGGGTTGAATGCAGTTCCACAAAAAAACGAAGATAATATTGGCGTACAGCTCCTCCGTGGACAATTGAAGAAAAGTTCACAAGAAATTTAAAATTGTGGTTGTAGGGATTCAAAAGGCTCATGCAGGCGGTGAACAATTTAGAATAAGCCACCAACGGAAGCCTGGCTCCAGACTCATGTTCCCCGTCAACCGAGAGATTCTTGTCATATACAGTTGTGTTCAGAATAATAGTAGTGAAAGCCGATTTCCATGAAAAATGCTCCACTTTGGCATGCTGTACCTTGGTTTCCATAGGAGCAATTGGCATGAAATTTTGGCAGTGAACTACAAATATACTCAATTTTATTATCACAAAAATTGAAATTCTACACAGTATCGGTAAAAAATTTAAGCACAAGGTAAAATCGCTCAAAATAATAGTAGTTTTAATGTTTCAAATATCTGCTGTGATTCGAGTTTTTAAATGTTTCTTTACTCATCGGTTAAACAATATCCACCCAAGCTACACACTTAATTTTTTTAACCGTAATCCATGAATTTCACCGTTATCTAAAATGCTGAACAGTTCGGTAAAATAAAATACCGTAATACCGTCGAAATTTAACGGATTCCGGTAAAATTTTACTGAAAACTGTTAAAATTTACCATACACCGTAAATTTATTTCGACGAACTTTTCAGTTGTATTTTCACGGATTCCTGTGAAATAATATAAATGTGTATAAATGTATCAACAAGCCATTTTTTACAAAATTGTTGTTGAACAAAAAATTAGAAAAGAACACTACTATTTTTTTGAGCGATTTCACCTGGTGCTTAAATTTTTAGCTTGTACTGTAAAAAATCAAGTTTTGTGATAATGAAATTGAGGACATCTGAAGTTCTCTGCCAAAATTTCATGTCGAGGGCTCATAGAGAAACAAAATTACATCATGCCAAAATAGAGCTTTTTGTATGAAAATCGGCTTTCGCTACTATTATTCTACTATTCACACAAGCACATACATTCAAACATACATACATACATACACATTTGCTATTTTGTTCCTTATCCGAAATAAGGATACACGTGTTATTGGATTTTTTGATTAGGGTGACCATTTCCGAAATAGGGTGACCAGAGAAATTGCGATTTTGCAAAATTTATATTTGTTTTGTATTAAAACTTTTGAATTTGTTGACCAATTGAAATTTTCTTGGACAAAATGAAAGCTAAAGATTTTGACTTTTCAAGCAAAATATAAAATTTCACAAACCATATTTTTTTACATGAAAAAAAAAAAAAACGTTTTTTTCGTGTTTTGAAGGCCTCGGCACCAAAGAGGCTATTGCTGTCCTCATTTTTTCTTGAAAGTTCAGAAAATGTTACGTTTACTTTGAAATTTTCAGCGATGTATGTATTTTAGTTTTAAGAATATATTTTTTTGAAAATAAAAAATCAGTCTTTTTTATCGACACTTTATGTTTATGTTTTTTATGTTTGCAGTGTTATTTTATGTTTACAGTGCAATTTATTTTATGTTTGCAGTGCAAACTAGTGGGAAAAAATATGAAATAAAAAAAAACAATCATTGGCCCTTAAGCTCTTTCAAAACTTTGTCAAAGATACCATTCTTCCATTTTGTCTAAACAAAATTATTGTATTTATAAAATTTACTGATCTCAAAATAGGTCACAGGGCCAGTGCAGTTAAATGTCAAAATTTTGGAAAATTTTAAATGCTTATAGCACCTTCGCATGCGAAATATCGTATCATGGCAACCGATAGTAATTCGGGAAAGGTCACCGGGAAAACCATTTTCTGATGACTTTTTCCACTAGGAGCGATGATATTAGCAATATTTAAATGTCAAAGTCACGTGAAATTCATGTCATTTAACAGCCCTGCACAGGGCGTTAATAGCTTAAGGACTAGCAATTTTTATATTAGATCAAGTATTTTGTAATCAAAATTGATTTATTTCGTATAAAGAAAGAACATTGAACAGGATTGACACTGATATTCCGGGATCCACATTGGAGTTACAGGATCTACACTGGAGTTACAGGATTCACAATGGATTTACAGGATCCACTCTGGAATCCCACTATTCACACTGCAATCCCAGCACCCACACTGGAAACCTAGGATCCGTACTGGAATGAAAGGATCCACACTGGAATCTCAAAATTCCCATTGGTATCCCAATTTTTACACTGAACTCCTAGGGTCCACATCGGAAATCCTAGGATCCACACCGGAATCTCAGGATTCACCTTGGAAACCAAGGACCTATGTTCCGATCCCAGGATCCACACTGTAATCGCAAGATCCACAATGGAATTCCAAGATCCACACTAGAATGCCAAGGTCCAAACTGGAGTCCCCGGATCCTCACAGGAATCCCAGGATTCACATTGGACCTCGAAGATACGCAGTAGAGTCCGAGGATAGATACTGGTAACCCAAGATTCACATTGGAATTTCAGTATCCATACAGCAATCCCAGGACCCACAATGGAAACCCAGGATCCACACTTAGATTCAAAGATCCACACTGAAATTCCAGAATCCACAGAACAATCCCACATTGGAACACAGGGAACCAAGTAATACCAGGATCTAGGATCCACACTGGAATCTCAGAGTCCACACAGAAATGCCTGGATCCACACTGAAATCCTAGGATTCACTCTAAAATTCCAGAATCCACACAGGAATCCCAGTTTCCACACTGGGTTCCCAACATCCACACTGGAATCCCAACATCTACACTGTAATCCCAGGATCGATACTGAAATCGCAGGATGCACACTAGATTACCAGGATTTGCACTGAATCATACTGAAATCCCAGGGTCCATATTGATGTCCAGGACGCATTCTGCAATACCACGTTTTAAACTGGAACACTAAGATTCGCACAAAAATCTCAGAATCTTTACTGGAATACCAGGATCCACACGAAAATCTAAGGATCCTCACTAGAAATCTAGGACCCTTACCGAAATTCACTGAAATCCTGCGATTCAGACTACAATTCCAACATCCAACAACCCAACGATCCACGCTGCGATCCTTGAATCTACACTGGAAATCCAGAATTCATACTGCAACTCCAAGAGCCAAACTGTAATTCTAAAATTTACACTGTTATCAAAGGATCATCACTGAAATAGCAAAAGCCAGGCTGGAGCTCTGGAATCCGTACTGGTATCCCAAAATCCACACAGAAACCCTGCGATCTACACTACAATCCCAGGATATTCATTGAAATTCTACGATCAATATTACAACACCAGGAACACTGCAATCAAAGGATCTACACTGAAATCCAAGGATCTGAACTGCAATTTTGGGATACACACTGGAATGTATCATTTAAGGTACACTCTTACAAGAAGTCAGTTAAATTTACGTCTTCTATGATGCACATAAAAGAAGCGAACCTTTTGACGTATAATTATATCAGTTCTTAAAATTACATGAAAGTAAAAAACCAAAAAAAAAAAATTACACGTCGAGACGTAAAAGTCATTACATCACGACGTGTATTTTTTTTCTAATCTTGTTGTCATGTTTATTAATGAATGCATTCATAAATTTGCATGCGCGTACTCCAATTTTTTTAATTTGAGAATAACTTAGAAACTCTTACCTTGCTACTGTTGATGATCAATCATTAACACACATTCAATTGACAACATTTAAGAAAAACTAATGATCGTTGCGCACATTACATATGCCGTTTTCGTAAACACCTTAATTGCCCACAGGAGTAACAATTAGCAAACACTTTTAACGGAACGATGAATTCTTAAGACGTAGCAAATTACGGTAACTTCTGGCTCAGCTTCAATTGCACTACACTACTAACTTAACAAAACACAGCTGCTGCAAACGGTAGCAGTCTCGTTCTCTAAATGTTCGATAGTCAACAGCCGACGCAAACCAAATGAAAAAAATGTTCAAACCCGCAGTTTCTCGCGTTCAATAATTCACTGACTGGCTGATCACAACCGCACTTTTCCGAAAGAAGTGAACTATAAGTTACTTTTCAAAACGATACTTGCACAATTTAATGTCTACGACCACTTCAATTTTCTTAATTTTATTGATTCCGCGCGAAAACACACAAGAGAAGATTCGACGTATATTCGATCGGCCATGTTGAAAACGAACAGCTTGATGCCGGCACTAAGATTGAACCCCATGTCAAAAATCATGTAATTTTATGTGTTTGAACATGAAAATTCAAGTCTCACGTTTATATATTACGGCAGGCAATATGTGGGATTAGAAAATTGACGCAAACACTACATGTGTTTGGAAAAATAGATTGCTGGACGTAATTTCCATTCTAGTGCTATTAGAAATCTTTGTTCGTTTCACGGTTTTGAACTTTAACTCATTCAAAACAGAAAATTACGCTGTAAATGCATTACGTCACAAACTAAGTCAGTGTCTATTGAATTAGGTCACATGTAAATTTCAAAAATTTTAAGAGTGTAGTTTTTGTCAGTGCTCTCCGCATCAAAACAAAGGCGCCACTGTATATGGTATTTAACATTGTGACAGCACACAAGGCTACGGTGGCGCTATATATGCTTTCCATAGCGGACGTTTTGGTTTTTTTAATGATCAATTGGAGTAACGATATCGTGCATTTCATAAAATATGCCATAGACAGGTGTTGCGGCCAAGCCAGTTCATGATCCGTAAAAAGAAATAGTATTATACTTACTGATTTCATTCCTCGTAAACTCTCGTGTCAACTTCAAAACAATATTATGAATGTTGATCTGATTCGATACGATAGCTACAAATTCATGCTCTCGTGATAGTCATCATACACACATTCGCACGTTGGAAGAACTGTAGCGCTGTAAAATCATTAAAACTTGTATACCCAGATAGCCGTAGCGGTAAACGCGCAGCTATTCAGCAAGACCAAGCTGAGGGTCGTGGGTTCGAATCCCACCGTCGAGGATCTTTTCGGGTTGGAAATTTTCTCGACTTCCCAGGGCATAGAGTATCTTCGTACCTGCCACACGATATACACATGCGAAAATGGTCATTGGCATAGTAAGCTCTCAGTTAATAACTGTGGAAGTGCTCATTAGAACACTAAGCTGAGAAGCAGGCTCTATCCCAGTGGGGACGTAACGCCAGAAAGATGAGATGATGTATACAAGTTATCTAGACAAAGAAAGCAAATGTCAGTTCAAAGTGTCTGTTTACATATACGCAAATTGACCGTTGGAAAATCATGATCACGCAAGCAAAAGAGATTTTTAAATGCTTTAGAGGACAATTGTAGGTTAAAAAAAACAACTTCAAATTAATTAAATCTATCACAATAATCCCATATGAATTCATGGATGAAAAATGTTTTTAATACGCACCCCAAATCATGCATAATTCAGGTCAAAAACAACATCAAAATCGGAAATACAATCTAGCACTCAAAGTTTAAAAAAAAACAGTTTCCATTAAACCGTTGGAATCATAACCACCGTACCGCAAAGTTGCGCTAGTTTGGATCAGTGTCCAAAATTCTAAATCCGAGTTCGTAATGAGGTGAGCGCTTTAATTAACCCTTTGCTGTCCAGTGTCCTTAAATCTTCGCCTTGTGAAAATTAGATCGCTGTGAAAACAACAGGGATAACACACACGATTTCCTACGAAATAGTCTACACAACCATTTCATTATAGCAAATAATAAATGATTTCGTAATACTAAACATTTTTTATCTGTAGTAGTATGCCCACAGACAAACAGACGTCACACTCTCATCATTGTCCATCGACCACCTTTTTAACGGTTGATTCAATAATATGGTAGGTGGCCAATCCACCACCCGCAGCGCTCGCATCGTTTTTGTTCGCGTTTGACGTTTACACACTAACGCCATCTGTTGGCTCGTCGGCCAAACACACCGATTTTAGCATTGGGCGTACATGTCCTCGTGACTATGATTTTGATAGCGATTTGTTCTAAGTGTTACGTCTGTTTGTCTGTGGTATGCCATTATGTTTGGTATATGAGTCTGTTTGGAATTCGAGACAGAACGTTACTTATATTTTCTTTTTTTTTACATTTCCGTTGCACATACCCCTACTTTCCACCGAGAGAATAAACGGCATAATGGCCTACTTTTCCTATCAAACGAAAACGTACTGGAAAGTGCTATTTTCCAACACTGTTAACGGCGCTGAAAAGTGGCCATTTTCAATTCTGTTTAAACGTCTGAGTCTACTGAAAAGAAATTCTATGAATTTCTCAATAACTTTTTAATAAGCTATAGAGCTATACAGTTAGGTGGTTCGGATTCGTCTCAGGGGTTTTGATTTTGAACCGGAACGCTCAGCGGGCGTATAAGGAATTGTAGTAGAGTCAGCACCTATAACTTTTTTCGCGCTATAGTTTGCGTAGGCAGTTTGAATAGCAGCTGTACAAAATGATTAGCAATTACTTGCGGTATCTTACCTGATCTATTCTTCAATGTAGAATATAGATCAGTATCAATAGGAATGAGTAAATGTGAGACAGTCTACTACTGTGGATGTGATGTTCGTTACTACCTTGATAGTCCGACAAATATTATTTTCTCCTTCTTCTTCTTTCTAGCGTTGCTTTCCAAGTAGGGCATAGCCAGCTTTTCAGTTTATTATTCTTATGAGAACTTTTACAGTTAACATAAAGCTTTCTATGGTATCTTCACAGAGTTTATTTTAAGTAACTATTTTTTTCGTATCTCTTTAGTTTTTACAATATCAAGGTAGGATATGTTCTCTGAGCCTGTAAAACACTGCACATTCAGAGTCCATCACACCGAATATAAGTGCCTCTTATAGTTTAGTAATAGAAACCAAAAAAACCTTAATTTAAAGCTCATCATTCCGCACTTTTTCAAGTGTTCACTCACTCAGCTCAAAACGCATCACGTCCAGATAGATTAAAAGTCAAAAGTTCCATCGCAGAACTTTCTGATCCCACACGCTCATCCATCTTGCAAGATGCTCTCTCTCTCAAGCAGTGGCTAAGGTTCACTTCAGAGCAACCATAATTTACAATCAATCATCTAACGATGACTAATGGCGAAAAGATGTCACCCTCTGAAGCTCTAGCCCACCACACTTCTGACCAGTCGGAGTGTCAGCGCCGGGCGTCCTCTTGCTACGAAACCAACCGACGACGGAACCCAACCAAAAGACGACGGCCGGCGAGTGGATCACGGTCCAATGTTCCCGCAGAGTCCTCCGGAAAAGGCAGCATCTGCTCCGAGGGATGTTACTAGTTTCTCATGTCAGCCGCACCCCACACACACATACACACCGCGTCTAAAGAAGACATGTTCCCCCTACCAGCAGCAGGGGTGATTCGAACAAAGACCTCCAGGACCAGTTTCGGAATCGATACGATGGAAGCGTCGCGGAGTTGCTAGTGGGGGTGGAGGTTATGGCACGCGTGGCTCAGAGAGGGCGCCGGCAATAACACACCATATGCCACTGGACAGCCCACTAATGGAACTTCATGATATTGTCTCGCTATTCTGTTGACTTTTGTGCCATGATGACCCCCTCTTGTGCTGCAGAAGCATCAGTATTAGCCATGGGTAAAGCCAGAAGGGGGCCATTACCCTGACCGATCGAGAGAATACTTAGGTTATATTAACATCCCTAAATGGATCTTGCAAGAAATCTGTCAAACATCCGTAACGCAACTGAAATGGTTTCTGTATGAACATATAGAGCAGAAAATATAAATCTAATGGAATAGATCTTTATTTTTACAATTTCTTCTTGACATTAACGTCTTCATTGGGATAGAGCCTGCTTCTAAACGTAGTGTTCTATAAGCACTTCCACAGTTATTAACTGAGAGCGTTCTTTGCCAAAGTTGCCATTTTTGCATTCGTATATCGTGTGGCAGGTACGATGATACTCTATGCCCAGGGAAGTCAAGGAAATTTCCATTACGAAAAAATCCTAAACCGACTGGGAATTGAACCCAGAGCCCTTCAGCATGGTTTTGCTTTGTAGCCGCGGACTCTAACCACTCGGCTAAGGAAGGAAGAATTTCTAGAGTTCACAAAAAAATCTCTTTCTTAAAGAATCTTGCTGAGAATGTTCATCCATGAATTAGGCCAGTCATAACCCAATAATACTCCACCGTCCACCCCTAATGGAAATCCTGACAACGCCCATGGAACCAGATGCTCTCGAAGGTGCCTCACGTCACGGACTCACCACTGTGATGCTACTGCATGTCACACTCCATAGTCGTTTGTTATGTAATTGGGCAGCACTGAGTGGCGTGTGTTATGGTGATGTTCTTCCCCAGGACGCCGTCCCTACGAAGGCAATGGCGATGGCTGACCCTGTCATGGCGAGAAAAACGACCGACAGATTTCACGTTTAATATCTTATTGAATCAATAATAAATTATGGTTGTCCTTTTCCATCGGAGATACTGTCGCCGGCGTTCTACTGTGATGTGGCTACACCCATCGATTGTGTGGTCGAGTTCTGATAGGAAAAAAGCAACCACGACGTTGTACTCAACAACGAAAACGACGACGATGATGATCATGATGATGTGTTTGTCAATCGAGTCGTTGATAAGCTGATGGAAAATGGATTTTCATCAGCGATCATTTCTCTTCCGGTGACAAGGTTGCTTTTTTCCCGCTCCGTTACGAAGAAAGACAATTATTTGTCCCGAGATGTTTTGTTGTGTTGGGCAGTTCGAAAGTTACACAAACATCTTTTATCTTCGTCCTATTCTGTGGCTATCATTAACGGGTCGGGTTGGTTCCGCTCAATACAAGTATTTATCTTCTTCTTAGATGGTTGCCCTAACAAGGAGTGGTGGTTCCCAACTTTTGATTTATGGTTCAAATTCAATATTCAATTCAGTCTCAGTTTTCTTCGGTGAGATTTAGATGCTCCATCTAGGTAGAAAAAAAAATACCAGCAGTGTTTTTGTCTCCGATCCCCTCTCAAGCACTGTACAATACGGCATTCCATGCTTATTCTCCTTATATGTCTGTTGATTATTTTCAGTAGCATCCTTGGTTTTGGCATGTGTTACTATTTTTGGATCTTACCACATTACATTACGAAGAGATCTTACATGATTACCTTCAATTTGTCTAGACGCTCATGAGCTGGCATCTTTGCCATTTCGGTACTCGTTAACCCAGCGATAGGCATCTGTATCTCGGAACAGCTGCTACTTCAACTAATTTCCCAAAGAATTGTAGCAAAAGCTCTGAATCCATCTTTCGGTATTCCTTGAATAATTTTATTATACTAAAATTCTTCCAGACATAATGAAGCAGGGCTTCGAATATTTTTTAGAATTTCTTAAGAATTCACAACACAGTTCTTGGAAAAATGTAGTTTTGAGTTTGAGTTCATTAATGTGAAATTTCTTTAGAGAATGAAGCAAAATCAAAGAAAGAATTCATTGCTGGAATAAAAACTAAAGTTCATTGTTGAGGCCATCAGCAAGCTACCGGGGTGTTTTCATTACACCGCGCCGGCAGACGAACATGCCTCATGCTGAGGCCCCAAATCGCACTCTTCACGTCCGCACTATTCGGTAAAACACTCTACTTTCCTGTTTCTCATCATTCATTATCATACCTAAAATATACAAAACATTAGATAAGTATATAATTAATAAGCAAAGTAAAACTACTTACCAGTCGATCATTCCAGATCACAACATTGAACAAGCATTGTTATTGTTTATCTTTGCATTGTATCATTGTCTGACAGTTCCAGAAGATTCAATCTATCAATTGTATAACAGTTACCTTTCAACACATTATTGTATACAACAATACACTTCTGGAAAATTCCATGCGATACGCATTAGGGTAAAGGACTATATATAGGGCGAAATATCATGTATCACATCAGTTGGAAATAAATCGTGAATTCGATCACATCTCTCTCGTGTAATTATTCCCTACCGGATCGTATCCGCGGGAACAGTTTGGCGCTGTAGACAGGATGCTAGTTCTTAACTAGTATCCTGGTGAATAGTAGTGAAATGTAAAAATAGTTCGACACAGTTATTGCGAGTAGTGTTACTGCGTGAATCCGCCGTGTGATCCAACATGCTAATACTTCGACTGCCGTTGACACCCTATGGCTTCGCTACGACCATTGCCTACTCTACTTGGACATCTTCACGACCATGTCGGCGGTAACATTTCGTAATCGTCAACGACAACAATTTGCTGTGAACAACGTGTACATCGCTTCTTCATATGTTCGTCGGAGCAGTTTCGCTGTGCGCAACAACCCGTTGCGTGGAACTCGTGCCTCCGAGAACTCTGCACATCGCATCAATCGGCACATCTTCGATCGCAACAATCCGTTGCATCTCCCATCGTCGAAGCGGCTACGGCAATCGCAACAATCCGTTGCCGAAGTTATTGCCTTCGAGTTGGATGTTCGTTCTTCATCAACCTTTGTCGGAGCAGTTTCCCAGTGCGCAACAATCCGTTGCCGAAACTATTGCCTCTGAAAGGCGCATCACTACATTCACGGTGTACTTCAACGTCGGAGCGGCCTCGATAAGCGCTAGTGCCTTCGAGTTGGATACCGTCACGTTTCGTATCGTGCAACAATCCGTTGCACAAATACACAAGAATCGCCGAACGGTCCCTGCCAGCCAGTGACTATTGCTTTGGGATTCACTTCATCCTCCACGACCTCACATCGCCGAAACGATCCCTGCCAGCCAGCGATTATTGCTTTCGAGGTGTGCGTCAACGTCATCTACAATTCAAATCACCGAACGGTCCCTGCCAGACAGCGACTATTGCTTCGGGATTAACGTCATCCTCTTCAACACCCCATATCGCCGAAGCGGCCACTGCCAGCCAGCGTCGAATGCCCTCGGGATACATTTGGACATCCAAAATTCATCGAATACATCCAACCATCCAAAATTCATCGCTTTATGCTGCCCAATAAGATCATTTCACGGTGGGCGGCGCATTAAAGCCCAAATTCTACGCTTAAACCAACCCATTCATCAACGAACATCAATATCAATGACGTTCAAACCCAACTTCATTCAATGATTTAGCATCACGCCTACAGTAACCAGTGCACTCGCATGCAAGCTTCGCTGTTCATCCTTTCGTCATTATCACCCAACCTGATCGCTCAAGGTGAGCGGCATATCAATTCATCAATCCATCAATCCCCATACCAGCAAGGTGAGCGGAACATCTCCTATCATCATTACGATCATCAACGATGAGCCAACTCGTCCCTCTGGCTTACCAGAATAAGCGGCGAGAAGCCGAAACAACGATTCGAGATCCCTATCCCTGTGTCATCTCCAATTTGACCAAAGTCCTGAAATTGTTCCCAATTTGGTGGGCGGAATGTTGAGGCCATCAGCAAGCTACCGGGGTGTTTTCATTACACCGCGCCGGCAGACGAACATGCCTCATGCTGAGGCCCCAAATCGCACTCTTCACGTCCGCACTATTCGGTAAAACACTCTACTTTCCTGTTTCTCATCATTCATTATCATACCTAAAATATAGAAAACATTAGATAAGTATATAATTAATAAGCAAAGTAAAACTACTTACCAGTCGATCATTCCAGATCACAACATTGAACAAGCATTGTTATTGTTTATCTTTGCATTGTATCATTGTCTGACAGTTCCAGAAGATTCAATCTATCAATTGTATAACAGTTACCTTTCAACACATTATTGTATACAACAATACACTTCTGGAAAATTCCATGCGATACGCATTAGGGTAAAGGACTATATATAGGGCGAAATATCATGTATCACATCAGTTGGAAATAAATCGTGAATTCGATCACATCTCTCTCGTGTAATTATTCCCTACCGGATCGTATCCGCGGGAACATTCATATTGTTGGAATTTTCCACATCAGGATAAATATTTGCCATTCTTCTGAAGATAACTTCGCCAGGTTAATTTTTATTTTTTTTTGAAAAGATTCGTTATGTACCGTAAAATGGGGTGTTAAGGGATGAAAAAAAAATTCGACTCGATTTTCAAGCAACTTGCAGTACGTCAATAATTGAACAAAGGCCAGCCCTACCATACTCTCGTCGTGTATATCAAAAGCCAAATACAATTATGAGGATCCTATGACAGATTTCTGAGATAATCATGAAAATGTGTGATTTTTGACGGATATGCAAAATGGGGTGTTAAGGAATTTGAGTGTCGTAAATAAAACCATATTTTGCCAACAACAAAACATAATATTTTTGGTCAATAACTTTGGTGCTTTCATTCAATTTCATAAGTTATGTTCAACCTTAATCAGATAATACATTAATATTATCGGACTTGGAACGCCTGCAAACGCAAACCGTTTTATTTCAACTGCTAAATCTTTCATAGTTAATAATCCCATTGGGAACTATCAATACATCGTAAAATTGTCTTGAAATGATTGTTATACTTAAATGCAACAGGATCATAACCTATATATTTGCAATTTATGAATCCTATAAGCTATGCAGAGCAACTGTAATTATAATCTATAATATAGAGATGATTTCGACATGCTTGTAGTTTCAATAAAGGAAATGGCCAATCTGCCTTATAAATAAAACACTACACCAAACAAAGTATTTGCATGCAACACCCAGAGACTGAAGAAGAAAAATGTTCCAGTTTGGAGCGGAAATATAACGCTCACTCTATAAAACAATGCGTTTAGTGCCTGACGAGGCCGCGAAGTTTCTCAAAAAGAGCTAAGAAATGACTATATACCGTAATTCGGGGTGTAGTTGATCAGTGGGGAAAAGTTGATCATTCCCGTACCCACATGTATAAACTGTCAAGAGAGCTATGATCCGATTTCAATTATCAAAATTTTTGTGATGTTACATTACCTGATATCTGCTCTTCATATTTTGAAGTTCGTTTTTACATGCAAGATAATTATACCATGTAAAAACAGATATTTTATGACATGTTTGGTGAACTGTTGAAGGGTTCTTCTCCAAACAATCGACTATTGCCAAGACTATATAAAAACACTATTGAAATAAACTGTTTCATACATTCCAGGCAGTGATGGCATTTTCCCCAGTGCGAGAAAGAGCGGTGCGTTTCCCTGCACACACTCTCGTTTTTAAAGTGAGAGCGCTCTGATATGGTTCAATTCACCACTGCGCCTGTTGAGCGCACTGGGCGAAGTGAGAGGAGATAAAAGCTTGTATCACTGCACACTAACATACACTAGGGCGCTAATTGAGAGCACCAACATTCTCTACGGTGATCATGTTTTTTCTCACCACAGTGAGAACAACAGTGTGCGCTCTACAGTATGCACTGGAGTGTACACTGCGGTGAGTGAAAATGAATGAACAAGTCGTATGGACGGTTAGATTGATCTGCTTCTATAAGTAGGGAGTCGATGCCGGTTATGGACCCTTTGCGTATTATGGACCCCCCACAGAAAAAACATAAAATTAACACTCAAAGCACTCTTATTCCTGTGAAAATCCACCGGGGGAACTTCGATTGCATTGTTAGTCAGCAGTTTCAGACAAAATATTTGGTTTGAGGCGCCGCAATACAGGTATTTGAACAGTTTTGTAAATGAAACCACACAAGATGGTCCATAATACGCATTTCCAGGTGGGTCCATAATAGGCACGTCGGCAGCGAGCCGGATTACATGGGAATCAAATGGAGGGTCCATAATACGAAACGTCAAATTTGTAAACATTCCTATTATGGACCCCAGGAGGGTCCATAATAGGCATTCGGACAACAGTTTTCCAAATGCATATTTTGCTGGAAAAATCGAATGATTTTGTATGTTTCATAGGCGTACTATGAAGTAAAAACATTGAACTTGTTGTTAGACGCCACAAAACGTATATCCGCCTGAGATAGCATTGCGGAAAGGCGTCGAGAATGAATTTCAGCTACTAAGGGGTCCATTACTAGCATTGACACCCTAGACTGTTCTTAGATAAGGGTGGAGGAGTTTCATTCCCACTATTCTACAATGTACATTTATACAGTACTTCTTGAAATTGTCTCTAAAGTTGTGGAAAAAGGAGGAGTAATATAAGCTTTAAAGTGGGTTTATAATTATCTAAATGTGCAGGAAAAGTATTATTGGCGCAGATTAATATCCAGAAGGTGAGCCTCGCTCGTGCGGAATATCATCGATCGAAGTTTTCCTAGTAGCGTTGTTCATTTTTAGAAGGGCGCGAGGATCGGAACCAGACGGCACACAAATCACACGCAACGAGTCTAGTTTTAAAATCTGAATCTGGAAAGTTGTACCGAGCGTATCATGCCCTCAGGAGGTTAACGCATGAACTTTTGAACATATATTGTAGGCGCGGTAAAAAATTAGAATCGGTTTCTCACCGAAGTTGACTTTTTCTCGAAACCTATGCGAGATAAGTAAACTTCAGAAGTAGGGCATTCGATTCGCATCCGGATGCACTCTGATGCGCCATTCTTCTGCAGAAGGAGGTCATTCCTTAATTACATAAGAATTTAAGAAAACTTCCTTTGTTCATATTATGCAGTTATATTTGCGTTCTAGTTTCATTCTGACAAAACAACGTTGCAACGCGTTGTATTAATTTTATTCACTATTTCTACAAATAGGGTAGCGGTACCAATGGTTGTAATGTACCAGTAGATTGGACTAATGGAATAAAACGTACATTTTTCGATTCAAACGACATGTGCCATTTTTGGTGGATAGATCGCCTCTAGTTTAGTCGATTTCCCATATTTCAGCTTTTTATTTTATCAAAAAGTCATATAAATGATTAAGTTTACGCAAAAAATTGGCTCCCTTGCACCAATAGTTGCCGTCGTGTTCCAGTAGTGGATCAACGGATGGAAGCAGTTTTTAAAATGGATATATAAAAATGAAGAAAAGTCCCAAAGATGATCTTTATGCTTCATTCGAAAGATATTAGTTGCTGTTCCGAGGGAAAAATTTTAAACCTATGTAAAAATTTACCATATTGTTCAAAATTTCTTGTATCTCTCCCGAACGTCTACTGGAGCACTAGCTTCTTCTTCTTTTTGGCAATAACGTCCTCACTGGGACAGAGTCTGCTTCTCAGCTTAGTGTTCTTATGAGCACTTCCACAGTTATTAACTGAGAGCTTTCTTTGCCAAAGTTGACATTTTTGCATTCGTATATCGTGTGGCACGTACGATGATACTCTATGCCCAGGGCAGTCAAGGAAATTCGCGTTACGAAAAGATCCTGGACCGACCGGGAATCGAACCCAGACACCTTCAGCATGGCTTTGCATTGTAGCCGCGGACTCTAACCACTCGGATTTTATGTCAAAACATAGTCTTACCACTCTTTTTATATTTTTCCCATATAGTAGAGGTTGAAATCTTTCTGTTGAGATCTCTGTTAGGGCTTTTCGTTATTTTGTTATGATTTTTTATAGCTTAGGTAGTCCACTTATGGCACCGGCACCCTAATTTGCGTGTTTCATAACCTCAAAAATTCAACACGTTTTTATTCATATTACGGACAGCTTTAAATTCCGGACACTCTTCTTTGTATGGAAAACATTTCACACAAAATGTTTTAATTTTTACCGTTCAAAAGTTCTCACCTTCGAGACTCGTTTTAATAAGTTTTTTTTCCATAGATGTCTATGCAAATTTATAATTCCCAACTACCTTATACGTTTCTTTAGTGGTTGGACGATTTCAATAGATGATTTGACTTTTCTATTTATGATTTTCACGAGCTGTCCGGAATATTTTTTTTTATTCTATTCTAAGTGCTTGCACAGCCAATAATGAAAAGCATCCTGGAAATACTGGAACATCGGCTGATACTTTCTTGTCAGTATTAATATTTTTAGCATATCAGAATTCAATATTCAAATGGCCTGGCCCACTGTGCAGACTTGGGTTTTAAGATAGTTCAAACATTTACGGCAATCAGATTATTCACGTATAAATAACATGATTGACGAAAATTTGGGAGTGGCTTTGCTAAGAATGTTGAAGCACAATCCGTTTGTGGTCCTTTTCCAATTCCTGGCATGGGACACGAATCAAAGTGCCCGGAATATAAAACAAAAGTGAGGAAACTTCTGGCAATGAAAAGGCTACATATTTCTATTTATATAAAATTGTTCATGTTTCAAAATGAAATCAAAATCTTTACGCACCATTCGGAAATAAATAACGGGAATGATTCATTTTATATGCTTTTTGATGAGTTTTAATTTACTGAGGCCTTAAGTGTCCGTAATATGAATCAAACGGTACATTAGATGCAGTAGTTCAACCACCCAAAAAATAAAAAAAGTCTAAAGTGGTCACGCTGTCGTATTTTGTACAACGCATTAAGAAAACATCGCCCTTCGAACATAACCAGAGGCTTAATTATAAATATTTTCATTCCAAGGATTTGGATTTATTTGCAGCGTTAATATTTATCTGAGAAATTGTAACATTAGCACTTTTATTGACTAATACTCAAGCCGGCATGTACATTTATCGGAAAGATTACACTTAAAATATAGAATATAAAAATATTATGACGAAGAATTAAAGGGCTGAGGGAGCACAAAAGATAAGCGTTTCCCATAAAAATCTTTATATAATATTTAAAAGGCATGTTCATAGCTAAATTTCTTCTAGATCATTTCAAACTTTAGAAGAATTATATTTACTGTAATTGACAGCGCTCAAGCAAAGGGTAGCAAAAATAAAGAAATTTGCACCAATCCAATGATTACATTTCCACTCCATTTTTTTTTACATTTTCAACTTGTTCGATTTTCCGTATAAAATGATCATCTTTGGTAGGATAGATCTCAGTTTATTATGGAACGATTGAAGGAATTTTAACAACATATCAGACATAACTTTGATTATTTTTCCACTCCCAAGTTTAAAAGCAATGACAATTTAACTAAAGTGAAATTTCGGATGATAATTTATAAATGATAAACCTGAAAATATGAAAGCCCTACACAAAAGGTGTCTTCAGGATAATTATTGATTTCGTCTAATTTAACAACTTTTGTCAAGATACCATGATGCTATTCCTTCGATTTTTTAAGTTAAGGTATGGCGGGGTAAGTGGATACAGAAAAACCAATGGATAACTTTATCTTGCTGTACAGCTAACATGAATAAAGCAAATTAAACTTTTCTTTCTATTTTCAATGGAATTGATTTTTTTTCTGATGAAATAACGTTAAACTAATTTGCGATTCTGATAAGTTTACAATCAGTACACGAGATATGAAAATTTGCTCCAAATGGTCCACATACCCCACCATGGTGGTTTTGCAAGAAAAAAAATGCAATAGGTTTTGAAAAATAAGTATCCAATTTGCGTATCCCGTTTTCTCTGCAGGATCCCACAAATATTATGCGTCACAAACACATAGGATCCATTGTGGAAAGGAATATTGAAAGAATTGTTCAAATCAGTTGCCTTGATTCTCAAACCAACTTGGGATATATAAACGCAATTCCTTTATCATTAATATAGATATTTTTTATACCAGATAGCCATTTTTACTTATAGATGGTTTGATTAAAATTTTCTCTGGGACCCCATTCCTATTTCCTCCCATCTTTCCCTTCCCTTTCCTCTCCCATCGGGTAGATGATGAAATAGGCTCAAATATGGCGATGGCACAAATCTCCCAACTGGTGGGGAACGTGCCTTTGGAGCCGGCCTTCTGATACCTGATTGATTAAAATTTTCTCTGGGAAGATTGACAAATGAAAGAAAGTTAAATGAAAAAAGTATTTCAGGATATAAAAATTTATTCAAATTCAGACCAGTCTATTAGTACATGATAATAAAACTTGAATTAAAAGTACCATCCCATAGAAAGTGCGGAGAAGTATGCCATATCATATATATTTATATTCATTAATGTAAAAAAAATCATCTATTTTTCCTATGGCTCATTCAATTTATATGTATACCATTAGTTGAAAAAAATCTTGAGAAATTGGTACGTTGAACTAATCAACGTATTATTTTTAAAGAAACGACACTTTTTATTGATTTAAAAAACGGGACTCGCGCTCCATGCCCCGCGCATGCGTGCTTGTAAATAAAGCAATCGTTGCTACACTCATTTCTGAGTTGACGACCAGAGATGTGTGTGCTGTCACAATTGATGTTTCTGTTGGTGACCTCAACAGGAAATACGTCTATTGTTCGGTATATTTACCACATGATGAACCATCCCCAACGGATGACTTCAAACGAGTTGTCGCACACTGCGTAACAAAAGGCCTTCCGCTGATTGTGGGCAGTGATGCCAATGCTCATCACATCATCTGGGGCAGCTCGGATATCAATTTGAGAGGCTCCAGTCTGATGGAATACTTAAGTAGTACAGACCTTGGATTACTTAACATAGGCAATCGCCCAACCTTCATGGTTTCTAATAGAGAAGAAGTGTTAGACATAACGCTCTGCTCGAATAGAATCAGTCACGAGTTGACGAATTGGCATGTATCAGATGAGGAATCATTATCTGATCATCGCTACATCTTCTTTGAACATTCAAATGTAACTGCGCAGGCTTTGCGTTTTAGGAATCCCCGGTCAACAAACTGGGAACTCTACATTGAATTGGTTGCGACCAAATTTCATGGATATTCTCCGTCCATTGAAAATCCAAGTGATCTGGATGATGCCGTTGATACTACAACATCCTACATTATGGAAGCTTTTGAAGAAGCATGTCCTCTGCGGTCTGTAAAGACTACAAGAGGGACCCATGGTGGAATTCCGATCTGACTAGACTCAGGAAACAATGTAGAAGGAGTTGGAACAGACGCCGTTCAGCTGGATCAGAGTCGTTCAAGTCAGCTCGCAAGGCTTACAAGAAGGCTCTTCGTTCTGCTGAACGATCCGGCTGGAAAAACCTTTGTACAAATGTTTCCAGTTTGAGTGAAGTCAGTCGGCTGAACAAAATCCTTGCAAAATCTAAGGATTTCCAAGTGAACGAAATTCGCTTACCTAATGGTGACTTTACTTCTTCCGATGAAGAAGTTTTAGAATGTCTATTCAATACACACTTCCCCGGATGTGTGGACATAGCATCTACGGATGAACCAAATGTCTTTTCATGCAGTTACGAGTCTCTGGCCTCGGCTCGCAGTATCGTAACTACTGAATCGATTCAATGGGCACTTAATAGTTTTGCTCCTTTCAAATCTCCAGGAGCGGATGGGATTTATCCTGTTCTGCTCCAAAAGGGATTTGAGTCTATCAAACATGTTTTGGAAAAGCTACTTGTAAGCAGTTTTGCTACCGGGTATATTCCCAGATCTTGGCGTGATATTACTGTAAAGTTTATCCCGAAAGGAGGCCGTGCGTCGTATGAAGAAGCGAAGAGTTTGAGACCAATAAGTCTGACTTCTTTTCTTCTGAAATGTCTGGAACGCATTATCGATCATCACATCCGTGATGTTTATTTGGCAAACATGCCTCTTCATGTGAATCAACATGCTTACCAATCTGGAAAGTCCACGGTGACTCTTTTACACAAAGTTGTTTACGATATCGAGAAAGCATTCGCTCAGAAGCAATCCTGCTTGGGTGTTTTCTTGGATATTGAGGGTGCCTTTGATAACGTGTCTTTCGATGCCATATTGGAAGCCGCACGAAACCATGGGCTACCTACAATGATTACCAATTGGATTCATCAAATGCTCAAAAACCGACATCTCTTCTCGACATTGCGTCAAGCAGCGATTCGAAAACTGAGTGTTTGCGGATGCCCCCAAGGGGGAGTTTTGTCACCACTTTTGTGGAATCTCGTAGCAGATACGCTATTGAGGCAACTCAATAATAGCGGTTTTCCAACATATGGATTTGCCGACGACTATCTAGCTCTGATAGTTGGTATGTGCATAAGCACCCTATTCGACCTGATGCAAAGTGCTCTTCAGGTAGTCGAGAGTTGGTGTCGCCAATATGGCCTTTCGGTTAACCCGAATAAAACATCTATTGTTCTGTTTACGGAAAGACGAAACCGCGATGGAATTCGACCTTTACGTCTTTTTGGCACTGAGATTAATGTGACTGATCAAGTAAAGTATGTCGGAGTCATTTTAGATTCCAAACTTTCATGGACACCTCACATTGATTTCAGAGTCAAAAAAGCTTGCATGGCCTTCGGTCAATGCCGGCGAACCTTTGGTAAAACTTGGGGCCTCAAACCCAAATATATCAAATGGATTTACACAACAGTTGTTCGACCAATATTGGCATATGGATGTCTTGTATGGTGGCAAAAGGGCGAAGTGAGAACAATCCAATCAAAATTGGGCCATCTCCAAAGGATGTGCTTGATGGCGATGTCTGGTGCGTTCTCTACAACTCCCACAGCAGCGCTCGAGGCCCTTTTCGACGTTGCGCCACTACACATATATCTTAAACAAGAAGCACTTTCTTGCTCTTACCGTTTATGGGTACTGGATCTACTGGAGAAAAATCCAGTGAATCGTAGATCTACACACACTTCGTTGTTTCCACTTTTGGTGAATTGGGACAAAATTGTCCTTGCTCCAAGTGATCTCACAATTGCTTGTAACTTTCCTTACAGGACATTTATCACACAATTCCCTTCACGGGAAGAGTGGACGTCTGGCTATTTGGAAAGAAGTATATCAAACAATATAGTATGTTACACTGATGGCTCCCTTCTTGAAGGTAGAGCTGGTGCAGGAGTATATTCTCGTGAGCTAAGGCTGAATCAGTTTTACTCACTTGGTAGAAACTGCACCGTTTTTCAGGCGGAAATATTTGCCCTTATGTGTGGAGTGCAATCAGCACTTCAACAGCGCGTAATGGGTAAAGTCATATACTTCTGTTCAGATAGTCAAGCTGCTATAAAAGCTCTCGCTTCGGCCAACTCAAGGTCGAAGCTTGTTATCGCATGTCGAACTCAAATTGAGGAACTGAATTCAGTCAACTCTGTAACTCTTGTATGGGTACCTGGCCATTCTTCCATCGTTGGAAATGAATTGGCTGATGAGCTAGCTCGCGATGGAGCATCACATGACTTCATTGGCCCTGAGCCGGCTATTCCAATTTCGAAGTGCTGGGTGAAGCTTCAGATAAATTCTTGGGCGGCAACTCAGCACAAGCAATATTGGAATAGTTTGGAGTCATGTCGTCAAACAAAATTGTACATTACTGAGCCATCTCCAAGGGTGGCGAAGTATTTAACAAATCTGTCAAAGCAGAATTGCAGTCTCTTGGTCAGAGCGTTGACAGGCCACTGCCGACTCAACTATCACATGGCAAATATTCAGCGTGCTGACTCATTTGTGTGTGATAGTTGTGACTCCGATTATGGAACTTCGTATCACCTGATATGTAACTGTCCAGTTTTTGCGCAAATGCGATTCCAATTACTTGGTAAACACTTATTAAGTGAAACTGAATTCAGAAGCCTGAATCTTCAGGACATTCTGTTATTCTTAACCCGCTGTGGTAATGAGCTATAGGCTCTCTTTACGCTCTTGCGTTTTGCAGTGTCCTTTTTAGGGCGCTGTTCGAACCCATTGTGGTATGGAGCTACATGCTCTCAATTCGCTTATGCGATTTTCCCTCTTCAAGGGACCCCATTCCTATTTCCTCCCATCTTTCCCTTCCCTTTCCTCTCCCATCGGGTAGATGATGAAATAGGCTCAAATATGGCGATGGCACAAATCTCCCAACTGGTGGGGAACGTGCCTTTGGAGCCGGCCTTCTGATACCTGATTGATTAAAATTTTCTCTGGGAAGATTGACAAATGAAAGAAAGTTAAATGAAAAAAGTATTTCAGGATATAAAAATTTATTCAAATTCAGACCAGTCTATTAGTACATGATAATAAAACTTGAATTAAAAGTACCATCCCATAGAAAGTGCGGAGAAGTATGCCATATCATATATATTTATATTCATTAATGTAAAAAAAATCATCTATTTTTCCTATGGCTCATTCAATTTATATGTATACCATTAGTTGAAAAAAATCTTGAGAAATTGGTACGTTGAACTAATCAACGTATTATTTTTAAAGAAACGACACTTTTTATTGATTTAAAAAACGGGACATGAAATTTTTACTCGCGAGCGATCTGTATTTTAAAAATCGAAAGGTTTCAAAAGATTTCTTATTCATACATATTAATAAGCTAAAACATGTTGTTAAACGGGATTTCCATGGTTTGGAATGAAAAATAGCTTGAAATCAGAAAAAAAATCTCCGATATTATATTCTTAAACTTTGTGAAAAATATCACAAATGCTAATCTCATGCCTTTAACAATTCATGTACATGCCATTGAGAATAAATTATTTACATACCATCGATGGGGATGATTCTACAGTTTTCAAGCTTTCCGACAGTGTTTTGGGCGATTTTTCTGTTCAACAGAAAAAAATAACATAATTCGTTGAATGGTTCAAATTCGATTTTCTTAAAAGCAGATTTTTGTCACTAGCACCCCTTTGCGTCAAACCCCCACAAATGTATATTTGATGGTGTCATAGAACATCACACTTTAAGAAGAATTAATACAGGTCGGACTCGATTTTCCGGAGTACCGATTTTTTTTTCACTCCGAATAATCGAGTCCTCCGGATAATCGAATCACTAAGAAAATAATTGAAATCTTCGATAAAAGAACCTAAATATTATCTTTTTTTGTTGTTTTATTCATAAGATGCGGTGGCGTAACCAGAAACTATTTCTAGGAACAGTAGGGGTCGCTACAAAAAAATACATTTGTGACAAGTATACACAAAAAATCACTTTTTCAAACCCCCCTTTTCTTAAATACGTTCAAAACTGCAAAAGCATTCATATTGTATATTGCAATACCAAATTATCTCATATATATGCATAAAAACTGAAAAACAAGAACATCAAAAAACAAATTCCGGATAATCGAGTCTAAAATTCCGGATAATCGAGTCTCCGGATAATCGAGTCCTACCTGTACTATGTATTTTTATATTTTATAATAGTACCAATCGTATACATTGTTATTGGTAAGAAGTATCAGACGACGATTATTCTGCTTAGTTCCTAATGCAGACCAATTCAAGTTTCTTTGACTCAAGTCCCCTCTCGATGGAGTGAGAATGTGTACACTGGCTACACTATCATGGGTCACCCCCTATTATGGATCATTTGCACTTGAATTACAAGTGGAATAGAGTGACTAAAAATGAACTACAAAGAATATTTCAAGACAGTTATCCAACAATCAACTTGAACATATGCAACCCATTCTAATCCGCGACATATTGTCGTACGCTCCAAATTCCATGACCGCGATAGAATGAATGTCGAATCTATAGCTACCACGCCAACGACGTATCCGAATGAGAGAAATTAGAAACCCGGAGCATGAAAAAATGCTGGGTGTCGCACCATGGAGCGCACTGCAGTGCCACGCCAGCGTGGATGGCACCGGTGAGTTCACTGGAGTGAGAGATCTTGAGTGCGCGCAAAATTCTTCTCACTGGTATGGTGAGTTTTTAATTTCTCTTTGGCTTCGCAACACTCGCACTCACACGCTCTCGAATGCATGGTTAACCACAGTGAGTGTTATGCTTTTTCTCTCTTGTGGAACAACCGGCCGCTCCTCAGTGAGACCGAAACTAGAGATGGTCGGGTTTCACATTTTTCAAACCCGAACCCGACCCGTACCCGACTTAATTTATTCCTTTAAACCCGGACCCGACCCGAACCCGAGACAAAAATTTAAAAGCAAACCCGGACCCGACCCGAACCCGAAAAATTTTCGCTGTTCAAACCCGAACCCGACCCGAAACCCGAGAAAGTTTTCTAAGAAAAACCCGAATAGAACCCGAGTTCGAAAAGATGATAAATTCATCGGTTCTGATGCATAGGGAAGCTTTCCGGTTGTTACTTTGTGAACAATTATCCCCAAACCCGACCCAAACCCGGCAAAACCCGATTTTTTTCAAGCCCGAACCCGACCCGTACCCGATATTTTTTTAACCTTCAAACCCGACCCGAACCCGAACCCGAAAAAATAAAAAGTTTCAAACCCGAACCCGACCCGAACCCGTCGGGTTCGGGTTCGGGTCGGGTTTCGGGTTTGAAAACCCGAGACCCGACCATCTCTAACCGAAACACTTGCACTCCAGTGCTTCACACTGGTGAAATGCCATCACTGATTCCAGGTATATTCTGTGAACTCAGTTTTGAATTTGCATTGACGATAAAATTTCATTTTCAGCGAAAAACACGTTCTTCTTGTGAGTGAGCTGCTAATGCATAGGAAAATTGCATACCTCTAGGCGTTTAATGTGGTGTATTCTGTAATTCACAACTTTCAACTCTAAAATTAAACGATTTATCAAAAAGTTGTAAGATTTTTAATACTTGATTCAGATTCAGTGACACCAAATCTTTTGATAAGCATATCGCTTTATTTTACGAAACCTATCGCAGTAATTGATCAACTTCACCCCGGAATCAAAAACTCCACTTTTTGATTTCTAATAAATATTTTTATTATTATGATGACATTTCGTCAAAATTACATTTGTATAATTCGATAAACATTTAACCAGTACAGGTTTTAAAAATATTTCGATGATAATACATGGATCCTACTAGGAATTATAGAACAGAATGGCACAAAAGTGATCAACTTCACCCCATTTTACGGCACACGGAAAAAAATCGGTTGCCGGATTCATGAACAAAAAGTCATGAATTCATAAAATTTTATGTTTCATGATATCATGACTAAAAGTCATGAAATCGTGAGTATTATGCAAGAATTTGTATGCTCAGGGCGTTACACAAATCTAACTGTCACTTTCTTCATCGTAGTCAACGCGTCTCATGGCGATCGGTGATTTTTTCTAGTGAAATTATAAAAAAAAGTTTTGTTTTTGTAAAAGTTTAAATTGAAGACAGTGCGCTTCGGAACCTTGCCATCGTATCGATGACATTCTTGGCGAGATTCCTACGTCAGTTCCCACATTGTGTCACGACACAATCAATTTGCCGGAGCTTCC
This sequence comes from Aedes aegypti, assembly GCF_002204515.2. Taxonomy (NCBI): domain Eukaryota; kingdom Metazoa; phylum Arthropoda; class Insecta; order Diptera; family Culicidae; genus Aedes; species Aedes aegypti. The sequence continues at coordinate 130,640,182 of NC_035109.1, read as the reverse complement.
AAAATATACTTACAAGCCTTCATCCTGATTTTGCAGAACCGAGCAATGTTTGACTTTGAGCGAAGATTTCGCTGCACAAATTCGTCGGCGATTTTAACTGTTCGGATGTGATGCCTTCCCTATGTCCTAAAGCAGAGCAGCTCACAAAAAGCCTTCGGCAGCCGGATGTTACAGTTCACTTTCCACATCCACAGTGTTGTTAATTACTTATGCAATCCACCAGCATTTTGTGAGCCCAGGGACCATTTGTCAAATCAATTGATGTTCGAAACAATATTTTGCGTACAAACCTAACCACTGAATGTTCGCGTTCCTGCTAAAGATTTGGCACTCGTTAGGTTGACAATTGTGGAATGTGTTCGCGGTTTATTACGAAACTACCGGCACAAAAGTTGCAATGATTTTAATTTTTATTTCATTTGTTTACCAATAGCAAATATAATCTGGGATCTAAATTGACGTATAATGTTCCGTTTTCATGAAATGAGTTCATGATTCAGGGATCCTGCTTCATGATTTCATGACTCAACTTTCCACTTTTTAGCACCAAAATCGGAATCATAAATGACAGCCATCTAAATACATGAATTGTGCTTATGTTTTCATGAACTGTGTTCATGATATCAGACCCTGCTTCATGATTTCATGACCGAAATTGCCACTTTTCGTATCAAAAATAGGAATCATAAATTACAGATGACTAAATCATGAATTTTATTCATGGTTCCAGCATACATGCTTCATGATTTGAGAATTTTAATTGCCATTTTACTTCGCTAAAAATTGAAAACGTAACGTACAGCCGGCGTTACGGTAAAATGCTTCATGATTTCATGACTTTTGGTCATGGTGTATTTTCATAACATGAAAACACACTTTTCTCCCGAAATCATGACTCATTCTCCTTATTTCTAGTGCCGCATTTTTACCCGTGTACAGAGAGTTGCACGAAGAGGCTTCTTTGGGGTCATTCAAAAATGACGTCCATCATTTGGGGGAGAGGGGGGGGGGGTGTGCTACGAAAGTGTGACAGTACGTTTAAAAGGTATTGAAAAAAGCGTGTCAGAGGGGGGTCTAGAAATCCCGAAAAACGATGGACGTTATATTTAAATCTTCCCTTTGAATGATTGTTCTCCTTCGTCTTCGAAAATAGCCCCTATTTGTTTTGTTCTCTGTTCAATAGGTAGACGGTTTGACAGTTCGATAGGTAGATTTGATTTCACTCTTCGCGCAATTTCACTTATAAACTTCATTTATGAACTCTGAGAAATGACAAAATATTATTATTGTTTACCATAATGTGACAAGATATGTCCCGGAAAAAATCCGGGACGCTTGTCAGATCTCATCCCGAATGAAGCGCTGCCTATATTTGATGTGCAATTTACATTCATATTCATTCTACGACATGTACTATATACTAAGTTAAATGAAATAAAAAGTGTTGACATTGTTCTGTCAAGTTAAAAATTGCTCTGGCCCGGATAATCCGGGACGTCTGGTCATTTTAGATTACCACCTCATAGGATTATCACTAAAAGGATCAATGGCTTCAAAACCATTTCCAAATAAAAGAATCATTCAAACTTTCCAAATATTTTACCAGTGTGATCGAACATGTTTTGGAAATATTATCAAGAAAAATCCCAATACGTTTTTATCAAGATGTTCCTATTAGTTTTACCAATTTTTAAGATTAGAAATTTCGGTGACATTTAGTAACAAACAAAATAGACCCCTTAACTTTTACAATGAGCAATTCTCGCTGAAACCAGGCCGCCATCGGCACCCATCGATAGAATTCCTATTTTATGTCACTGATCGCTAGTTTTTGATAAAACTTAAGGGTTGTCCTTTCTGTTTTCTCAAATTGGTAGACCCCTCGTACGCGAGCTAGCTGAACAGTTTGCGAAAAAGCCCATTTTTTGATAAATCTTGGGTATTTCGTCACGTGATATGTCTCATATTTTGCTTAGAACACAAAGCAAACTTAGTGGCATCGTATAGAGAAAGGATATAGCTTTCATTTGAAATCGAAAAAAAATTGGCGGCCATTTTGAATCTGGCCGCCATCTTGAATTTTGATAGAAAAATCGTTTTTTCACCATTAGCGCACCGCTAGTTTTGAATTCTGAGATAACCATCAGAAAGCTGAGAAAAAATTGCGTAAGATAGGCTACAGAAACTAGGTGAGCAATGGTATTTACCCTATCAAATAAACGATTTTCTAAATCTTGTTCTACGATTGACGCACATGGCGAATGCAATCAATATAAAAATATTTTTTTGTACTACAAAGAAACAAGTTTTCAATCTTTGGTGTTTTATCGAGTCGAGTAAAGAATATGAATATTATTTTAAATGAAAAAATCTGGCGGCCATCTTGGATTTTGACGCCATCTTGGTTTTAAGTAGTAGAATGATTTTTACCTTGTTAGCACTCAACATGTTGAACTTTAATGCTACCGTTACACTTATTATTCTTCTTGTTCTTATTTTTCCTGACGTTACGTCCCTACTGGAACAGAGCAAGCCCCTCAGCTTAACTAGTTTTAAAAACAAATTATCGAATATGATTTTTTAACGCTTGTTTGCTACCTAAATGATTCTTCTGCATATCTTCGAGTTTGAAAATTAGCATTATTTCTTTCATTTATTTGGTCTAACCCATTGATAGAAATGAACAATCAGTTGAACAGCTGAGATAAGATAAGAAAAATAGAATCTGATTGTTATTTTTTAACGGAGACCTCATTATTCAACATGATGTGCACTGAGATGGTAAAACATCATTTAACTGCTTAAAACCAAGATGGCGTCGAAATCCAAGATGGCCGCCAGATTTTCCAACCTCGAAATAATACACCTGCGTTTCGGCATTACGTCCGCATTAGAACAAAACCTACTTCTCATCTTTCAATTTCGCTATTTTTCACATGCATGTTGGGCGGTAGTAAAAACGATACTTTATGGTTCAGAAAATCCAGGATGTTTTTTTGCTTCAAAATGTAAGATTTACATTCTAAATTAATGCACTTTTGTCAATGTTTTACGTTAAAACTACAGATATTACAACAAGACTTACTAATGTTCCGTTGCCCAATCAATAAACTTCATTCAATGAATGGTACAAAAATGTTTGTTTAATACAATCAATGTCATTTATAGAATTTATTTATGCATTATTACTGAATTAAAAGATATGTCGTAGAATTATTCTGTTGTCAGAAATCGCATTATAAAAACAAATTCCTGTCTAATAACCTGGATTTATAACTAATAAAGCTGAGTATCCGGTTCGGTTCCAGTAGGGACGTAACGTCAGGTAAATGAAGAATAATAAGAAAAAGAGTATACGTAACCTTTTTTTTATTGGTGGTCACTGACATGCTGAATGCTATCAAGGTGACAAATTCATTCTTCTACTAAAAATCACACACTTAATTTTTTTTCGCGGGCTCGGCATTTGAAATTGCTGAATTGACTCGGTTTTCGCACATTTTGCTGAAAACTTAGCTAAAAATTATTTATAACCGAGATTCAGCAACTTATGAAACTGAAATCTCGGTTGATTCTACTTTTTATCCGTATCTCGGCAGCATTGTATGCCGAGCTCCAACGTTAACAATGCTTTCACCGAACTCAGTTTTCTTGAATACTGATATATCGGTTTTCCATCCAAGTTTACCGAGATTCTCAGTATTTTGTTTGACCATCTGCCATCTTATTTTCATTCACATTCAGAAAAGTTTGATTCGGATTTGTTTATATGTGAAAAGTAGTGAAAATATCGTGAAAAAGATTCTGAAATAAACCAAGTGCTTGAAATGATGAAGTCCGAAGAAGTTAGATTGCACAAAATCTTCAGTAAGTACGCTCAATGTGATCTTTTAGCATTTTTCTAGTGCTCATTATGGGTGATCAGTGTCGAGTATTACGTGCTTTTTCGGCCAGGAAGTAATTACGGAATAATAAGACGAATTTCAAAGACACATCAATTATCATATCCGTAAATGATTCATGAGCAGCCCCAAAGTTGCCAGTACTTAAGATTATTAAATTAAAAAATACTTCCTGTGCCTAAAAGAGCCTCAATAAAGATTGTTTTCTATTTTTGCTGTGATTTCAGTTTGTGTGATGCCGAGATTTTCAGTTTAATACGGCAGCTAAAACCTCTCACATAAACCGAGTTAATCAGTTGAAATTTTAAACCGAGATGACTGCCGAGCGCTCGGCTGTGCGGATCTCGGTTTTCGAAAGCCGAGATTCGGCAGATTATACTAAGTGTGCAAAATGGCGTCAAAATCCAAGATGGCCGCCAGATTTTTTCACTTAAAATAATATTCTTATTCTTTACTCGACTCGAATAAAACAACAAAGGTTGAAAACTGGTTTCTTTGTTGTACAAAAAAGGTTTTTGTATTGATTGCACTCGTCATGTGCGTCAAAATCGTAGAACATGATTTAGAAAATCGTTCATTTGATAGGGTAAATACCATTGCTCAACTAGTTTCTGTAGCCTATCTTATGCAATTTTTCCTCAGCTTTCTGATGGTGATCTCAGAATTCAAAACTAGCGGTGCGCTAATGGTGAAAAAACGATTTTTCTTTCAAAATTCAAGATGGCCGCCAATTTTTTTTCGATTTCAAATGAAAGCTATAACCTTTCGCTATATGATGCCACTAAGTTTGCTTTGTGTTCCAAGCGAAATATGAGACATATCACGTGACGAAATACCCAAGATTTATCAAAAAAATGGGCTTTTTCGCAAACTGTTCAGCTAGCTGGCGTACGAGGGGTCCACCAATTTGAGAAAACAGAAAGGACCACCCTTAAGTTTTATCGAAAACTAGCGATCAGTGACATAAAATTGAAATTCTAACGATAGGTGCCGATGGCGGCCTGGTTTCAGCGAGAATTGCTCAATGCAGTTTTACTTCACGGAACAATCGTACACGGAGATGCGGACGGCCTGTCCAACAACCAGTTTGGTTTCAGGAAAGGTAAATCTACGGTGGACGCTATCCAGTCGGTCGTTCAGCATGCGATTGTCACTCTAGATGTGAAAAATGCGTCCAACAGCACAAGCTGGGAAGCAATAGAACACGCGCTTCATCGCCTCAAGGTACCGGTGCAGTTGTGTAAGCCTCTAGAGAGCTGTTTTGAAGGTAGAATTCTGATGTATGACACAGAGGAGGGGTAGACCAGTGTTCGAAGCACCGCGGGAGTACCTTGAACCTTGAGCCCTTGAACCTGGGCCCGATGTTATAGAATGTTATGTACGGTTATGTACTAAGGCTACCCCTTACGACGGGTGTTAAGATTGTTGGTCTATGGCGAATCGATGGAGGAAGTAGAGTTGACAGCAGCGCACTCTTTCTCCATAGTTGAGGAATGGATGACGTCTAGGAAACTAGCACTGGTCCGTAACAACACTGAGATGGTGTTGTTCAACAACCGCAAATCCGAGCAACGGGTGCTTATCTCGGTAGGTGATTGTACCATAGAGTTCAAGCGATCCCTTAGGCATCTTGGGGTAATGATCGACAATAAGCTCAGCTTCTATAACTACGTTGAATATGTCTGTAAAAGGGCATCTACAGCTATAGCGGCGCTTTCGAGGATGATGTCTAACAGCTCTGCTGTAATTGCCAGCTAACACAAGCTCTTTGCCGGCGTGGCACTATCCATACTGAGGTATGGAGGACCAATCTGATCAAAGGCGCATGGAACGAGCAGAAACATAAAGCGATTGGGTAGCGCGTACAGGATCATGTACTTAAGAGTAGCAAACGCATACCAAACGGTATCTTAAGAGGCCGTGTGCATCATAGCCGGGATGACGCCCATCGGGCTCATCATCAAGGAAGATGTTCAATGCCTCAACCAAAGAGGTCAGTCTGCAACGTGCATAAAAAGTCAACGCTTAATGCAGCGGTGAGCTTCTCAGGGGTCTGGTTGCAGATTTAAAAAAGTAAGGAAACATAAAAAACACAACACAAAAAGACACTTGCTTGCAGATTTCATATCATTACAATATTTTTTGTCGAATCTGATTGGAAGCTTCCGTGAACCGAAAAATCACTCATGCTGAAAGCACTTCCAGGATATCGCTGCATTTACAAGTAGTTTCCGAAAAAAAATCCTGAACCACATAAATGATGCTATATGGTCAAAGTTTCTTGTTAAATTCGTTGGTTCAATGTGTGCTAATTGAGTAACAGTGCGAACTCAATTGTAGAAAAAACAATGAAATCAATTAGACTTTTTTTTCACTACAACAATTGATCATCATTAAGCATTTCCAATTTGCAACGGACCGCCGCCGCTAGCGGAAATTACTTCGGCTATCAATTTCATCGAATTTTTCTTTCAATGTATCCCCCCAGGCAACAATTTAATGACGGGAAGGGCACTTCCCCAGAATCGGCACATTATTTTTATCGGTCAAGTCAAATGAACATTTCTCAGAAGTCAATTTCCCCCCTTGGGGCACTTGTTCCGTTCGGGCGATTGTCGTTCCATTGTCAGGGTTTATTGTGTACGTCAATTAATTAAGCTTGTTGGGGTTCTGGGAAGTTTCGACGGGAAGCGGAGTGCACTAAGTGTAAGACTTGTAATAAGAATTCCATAATCTCTGATAATATAAAATGTCCCTGATTCGTTTGCTTCGTTGGATCGTGTTACAAAAGAATATTAGGGAGGTCGGTCGTTTACAACTGTAACTCTAATTTTTCTGACTTAGTTATGTCCCTGCCTTCTTTCCACCGATTTACAACGGAGCTAATCGAGCCAACGAAACCACTTTATATGCGGGTCAGATTTTAGGTTCGAGATTTACCTTTAAGTGATGTGCTGCCAACCCAAACGACAGGACTGTCCGAATCTGTTGAACACATTGAAACAGAATTGACACGAAGAGAACGTGAAGAACAAAATTAACCCTTTTTGAGGATAAAGAAGGCTGCGATAAGAAGAAAAAGAAAATGAAAGAATCGCCACAAAACAACCCTTTCTTGCTTGCTAGTTGGACTTGAGTCTCTAACATGTGATACAGTCCAACGATTAATACTCTACAAACAAAATCCGCTGCGAAAACTAATCCTAATCCTAGAAATTCCCGGGATACCCTAGCTTTTTTTTTGACATTTATCATTTTTACACCTTATGCCCAGGGAATTCGAGAAAATTTCCCATGATTTTTGCCTTATGAAATCCCGGGCAAGAGAAGAACAAACCCCAGTAACAAATATATCATTTCTCCGGTGACAATAGGAAAAATCCAAGAACTAAAAAATGATTCACCCATTACGCCGAAAACCCACAGTAATCAAGTGCGGTGGTTGGAGGACTCACTGGCCAATAAATCTGCCACGTCCACAACCCGCACTTCGCACTGAAAAACGAACCGCTGCTATTTAGTCTTCCATTTCTCCAACGAAAAAAAAAGTGCGCCAGGGCTGAGTACTTAACCTACCTTTTTGGAGTTACTGTAAATCTGCTCGGCTCCTCGCAGGCACCTACCAGCACCAAATCGTAATGAACCCAACCAAAACGGACTGGCGCGAATTATGAGGTCACTCCTCCTGGCGCCGCCTCTAAATGAGTTCGGGCTGAGGGACTACTTTTTACGAGGTGACATTCTTCACCGGCGGAATGTTACCTGATTTGAACAACGGATCCGAGTCGATATTTTCATCTTTTTTTGTGGGGATTGTCATTCGTTTATTTTTTTTGTGGACTCGTTACAAAAAAATGAGTAATCGTTTATCATTGCGTGATGTTATTGTTTTTGGAATTTTATTTTTCACGGCGAATGAGTGGTTTTTGCATTGTTTCAGTCTGATTTATGTATAGAAGTGACTGTGAATTTCCATCGTTAGTTTAATTTGCAACAAGCTTTGAGCTTTGACCAGGACAATATTACAACTAAATTTTAATTTTATTGGCTTAAGCTTAGCTTTAGCTTAGCTTTAGCTTTAGCTTAGCTTTAGCTTAGCTTTAGCTTAGCTTTAGCTTAGCTTTAGCTTAGCTTTAGCTTAGCTTTAGCTTAGCTTTAGCTTAGCTTTAGCTTAGCTTTAGCTTAGCTTTAGCTTAGCTTTAGCTTAGCTTTAGCTTAGCTTTAGCTTAGCTTTAGCTTAGCTTTAGCTTAGCTTTAGCTTAGCTTTAGCTTAGCTTTAGCTTAGCTTTAGCTTAGCTTTAGCTTAGCTTTAGCTTAGCTTTAGCTTAGCTTTAGCTTAGCTTTAGCTTAGCTTTAGCTTAGCTTTAGCTTAGCTTTAGCTTAGCTTTAGCTTAGCTTTAGCTTAGCTTTAGCTTAGCTTTAGCTTAGCTTTAGCTTAGCTTTAGCTTAGCTTTAGCTTAGCTTTAGCTTAGCTTTAGCTTAGCTTTAGCTTAGCTTTAGCTTAGCTTTAGCTTAGCTTTAGCTTAGCTTTAGCTTAGCTTTAGCTTAGCTTTAGCTTAGCTTTAGCTTAGCTTTAGCTTAGCTTTAGCTTAGCTTTAGCTTAGCTTTAGCTTAGCTTTAGCTTAGCTTTAGCTTAGCTTTAGCTAGCTTAGCTTTAGCTTAGCTTTAGCTTAGCTTTAGCTTAGCTTTAGCTTAGCTTTAGCTTAGCTTTAGCTTAGCTTTAGCTTAGCTTTAGCTTAGCTTTAGCTTAGCTTTAGCTTAGCTTTAGCTTAGCTTTAGCTTAGCTTTAGCTTAGCTTTAGCTTAGCTTTAGCTTAGCTTTAGCTTAGCTTTAGATAAGCTTTAGCTAAGCTTTAGCTAAGCTTTAGCTTAGCTTTAGCTAAGCTTTAGCTAAGCTTTAGCTAAGCTTTAGCTAAGCTTTAGCTAAGCTTTAGCTAAGCTTTAGCTAAGCTTTAGCTAATTAATTTTTTTAATGCAGTTTTTACGTTTCAATAGTCACGCGTTGTACTTTGTACAACACGTATGGTTTTGTGAATATCCCAAGAGCCTGACTTAGAAAGTTTACGTCTTCGGCAAAGTTGTTCAGTGGCTCAAGAGCTATAATTGATCAAGTTAGTGACGCTAGTGAGCATGAAACATTTATTTGGTAGGTCTCAGGATCTTGACCAAATAGAAAGATGGCATCTCCGGCAAAGTTGTTCAGTTGCTCAAATCCTTTCTTTGTTTAATCCTTGAAGTTCGAGATTAGCTAAAATAATGATGGTCTTTGATCTACGCATCAACTTTGTTGAAGCTACCATTTTTCTAAAAGGTCAGGATCCTGAAGTGTCAGCAAAACAAAAGTTTCATGCTCGCTAGCGCAGCCTGGTGGCAAAATTTTGAATCCACTAGCTCAAACAATGATAGTCCTTAACTTACTGAACAACTTTGCCGAAGATTCTAAATTTTCAGGATCCTAAAATATCTGCAGAACAAAAGTAAAAGTTGCATGCCCACTAGTGCCACCTAGCGGTCAAATTCCGAAATAAATGAGGCACCATCAGATAGCGCTCCACTTCCAGAACAACTTTACTGAAGACCCCATGTTTCGAAATTATCTGGATTTTAAGATATACCAATTTAAAATAGTGATCTACTAATTATTATGCGACTTCCATGTACATTTGTTTATTTAACCGCATTATTAAGAACCATACTGTAAACAAAAACTGTTGAGTATTGTTCTTGAAAATATTCTTGAGGAATACATTTTGGTTTGATGTCGATAGATATCTTTGTCACAAAATCATAGCATATAAATCACAACTGTTGTACAAAGTACAAAAGCGCGACAGCCCGAAGGTTAATCCGAGTAAAGTACACGACATTGGGGACGGCTGTCAAAGGATACAAACTACACTCGAATCAAATGGCATGGTACTTGATTTGTTTTTCATTGTCTTTTAGAAACTTTTAATAGTTCCTTCAGAAAGAATAGTTTACGATTTTTAACGGAATTACCTCAAGTGATTTCATTCAAGGATTACTTTCAATATGTATTGCAATGATTTTTCTAAGAATTAATCCTGTGTTTTCCTAGGAAAAAATCTAATATTTTTCCCAAGTATTCAAACAATTCTTCAAAAGATAAATCAAAATTGACTTTAGAGATTTTTCAGGATATCATCTTATGCTAACTTCAATATCACTATCATTTATTTATAAATAACTTTAAATATTCCATACAATCATTAGCAAAAATAAGAAAATAAAATGGTTGCACAAGTTTCTGTGAATTTTATAATAAAATAATCCCTGACGATAGCTGTGGATGAGTCCCTAAAAGAATTTCTAGAATTTGTGTAGAAGGAATTCTTTAAAAAATACCTGGATGAATTTGCAAAGCATTCTAAGGAAAATTCATTTAGGAATCTCTAGAGGAAATTCTGTTGGAATTCATTCAACTTACATTTAAACGGATTCCAAAAAAAAAACTGCTGTGAAATTTATTGTTACTGTTTAAGAGGAACGAAACCAAATTATTTTATAAATCATTGAAGAAATTTTAATGATCTTAATGATATACTTAGATTCTTGGTTTAGTTACCGGTGCTAATTTGAAAATGATCGTAGAAGGTTAGCCATGATGAGTCTTTATAGGATATACTTGAAGAAAACAGTACAATGATGAAGATTATAGTTAAATGTACAGAATCCAGGAAAAATCTATGCAATAGTATATGATCATTCTTTGCAACAAATGATAACAAATAAATTGGCAGCCCTTGAACTGTATCTTTGAAACAATAAACTTGATAGAATATATTGTGCTTTTCTGAAAAAAAAACTCCTTGAAGAATGCACCCGGAGGGGAAACGAAAAACTAATCCTGGACAATCTCTACGGCAATCCTTAAACTTTTTCATGGTGTTTTTTTGTCGCATTTCTTGAAGGAATACTTACTAGATGCCTGGATAAAGTTTGGAGCTATTCTTAGCAGAAATACTGAGGAATCTATATTAGGAATTTCTTGAAGGAACTGTATGAAATCCTGATTTCTAGCGTCAATAATTGGCTAGAACGAAATTGCTAGTCAATAGGAAGTTCCTATCCAATCGAGTCCCCAATATGTAATTTTCCAAGGCTCGTTACTCGGCCAACAAATTGAACTGAGATGCTTTAGTGATTCCACCTTGCTCATTGTGAAGAAAAAGGAGGGTTGATATCCATCAAAGTTTAAAGTTGCATGCAAAAAGGTTACTGAAGTTTTGATTAGTTTTGCGTGAAAATCGTGAATGAACTTTTAAAGTCGCTTACAACTCCCCCGCCCCTTGATGAAAATCCTGGTGACGCCTATGAATCCACGTGGTTATTCTCATTGGATTTCAACTAAAAAATAATAAAGTACAATAACGAAGATTTTTTACGACTACCATTCTTATAGCAACAGGTAATGGTAGCACTAGCCTTCCTAGATAATATTGCCAAGGAAGTAGAAGGGTGTAATTTTTTGTGTTGGCAGTAGGAAGGATAGAACATAACGCACTATCAACACTTTTTCAATGATGTCTTCATCATGTTCCAATAACGATCCATTTCATGAGTTAGACCGAATGACACAAACAGACGAAAAAACAAATTAATAGACAGTAGGTATTTTTTTTATTTCAATAAAAAGAATCTTTTACGATTTTGTCATTTTATATATTGTCCCTTTATCGATTTTACAACTATGCAGCAGTGCAGTCACATGTGAGTTGTGTTGGTAAACACTAAACATTTCAAAATAATCTTTGAATGGTAGGGTGGCTTATTGTATTTACATATTTGTTCTCTCCGTCATGAATGGTTTTCTATAGCACACTGGATTCAATATTTGCATCATAACTCGTGGCATATCAGCGCATAATACTGTCGAATTAGGAAGATTTTGTCGACAAAAACCCATCATGACAAAAAGAACAAAACGGCGAAAAGTACGTCCCTGTTAAGTTTTCACTCATATACGATACTGCTCTTACCGTTTTCGGTAGAAGAGTACAAATGAAATTTGGCACTCCTCTACGTTCTACAATGATTCATTCTGTCCCACACTCCCCAAGCCCTGAAAACTTCCACCAGTACACGAAAAACCTGTAAATGATTCACAGTCATGCAAGCAAAACATCATAATGATAATGTTTTCCTCTCTTTCTCTATCTCTCTCGCCCCTTTTCAGCTGTTGTTCCTGCCTCACAATAGCAGCACGCAACCGGTAGTCGCGTTCTGTCCCATCGCCACCAACGCCTCGTCACTCGTCGTCGTCGTCGCCGCTGTTGCCGCTCTCGTGCATCCATCGGCGGCCCATCCATCGCTGTTCGCGTGCACTGAATCCGTAATTTGGTGGATTCTTGTGAAATAGAAGGAGCGGCACCGCCCACAGCCCGCCTGCAACCAAGCGAGCATTCCTTCGCCGTCAAGGAAGAAAATGTTTCCTCCAGTTTGGTTACCAAGAAATCGGTGGTAGAGCGAAAGCGGAGGTCACGGTTTTCGTGGAAAATTGAAATAATTAATTTACTGTGATTCGTGAGAGAGTGCGCGCGCGGGAAAAATCAATCCGAGTACAAGTGTTCCATCCTGGTATTCTTTTTCGGTAGTTGCGTGAAGTGAGTGAGGGAAGAAGCTTCTGCTTAACCGGGGTGTTGTCAAGAAAAGTCGACGTTTATGAGCGCGATAGCGAGTGTTGAAACGATTCCACCACCTTTACCGCCGACTTCAACGACCGCCGAGGGCAACAGGAGCAGAGTGTCCAGCTAATATGGTCGTAAGTGATTCCGCTCCCGAGCACCGGGCGGAAGCTGTCTATCATCAGTTGAAGGCGGAGGAGGAGAAGACGAATCGTCGCTTGAGTTCGTATTCGGGTTCTGAAGCATCGTCAGAATGCTACCGGCTGCTGCGGCACCGAAGGCGGTATCACATTTCCGGCATGGTCTCGTTGCTGTGCTCGGTTGCGTTGTTCCTGTTGTCACAGTCGATTCCTAACAGCTTCGGTGTCCTGCTGAACGGAACTGAGTATCCCGTTAGTGCGCTGGAGTCGTCGTTAGTGGATTTAATTTCATCAAATGATGTTGATTATGTTAATGCAAATAATGAGGATGATGACGATAATGTGTCGTCCAATAATTATAATGCTAGCACCGGTGCTCTAATTAGTGGTAGTGCGAGAAATTTCGGCCGACGACCGAGCAGTGGTGGCCGAAACCGACCGATACCGATCTACCTGAACGAGTTTGCCGTGTACATCCCGAGCGGACCAGACGTCGCCACCGTCATTGCCGATAAATATGGCTTCACCAATTTTGGACAGGTAAGCTGTGCAAATTAATTTGCGGGGATTTACTGTTTATGAATGGGCGTGCTGTTGTTTTTTTTTGCTGGGCTGATTTAGTGACTAACTGGCGGTTTTCGTACGCTGCTTTACAAATTGGGGACGATTAATTTGTTTTACAACTGTGCTATGATGACTCGCCACAGATGACTATCAATGCGAGAACACCTGTAGCTTTCATAGGAAATATTGTCTTTATTCAGTTGCTAGATTTGCCTTTAGTTTCAATACATTTCACACTAGAGAATAGATTAGACGTTGTGAATACGCGAACAAATCAGCATTGTTTTTCATAAGGGTTTTTCTACATTCACCGATTTCTCTTCATCGTTGCTCTCTTTGCGTTATTGTAGAAAACTGATTCTCTTTTCGTAACATATTTTTGTGCTGTAGGATGAAGAATCATCTCTTGCTTTGTTAACAAGAAATATTACAGATTTATCTAATTTAGCGAACTTATCAGAGAAAAAAAGAAATCGTTCATGTCATTTAAGCCCTATTGAAATAACCGGGTCCTATTTTACTTTGAAAATAACCCGGTCCTATTTTACTTTGATATTTTGAAAACTGTTTTCGATTATGCAACTAGCGGTGTAGTGGTAAGCGTGATTGCCTCTTACCGTATTCGATCGGGTAGCGGAATTTGGGGCAAGTGTACCACCCCTGATTTTTATACAAACTACAAACAATATTTTTTCTTTGAGTTTCAATTTTTTTTCTTTAAATTTCAATTATTTTTGTTTCTAGAAAATCGTCAAGATATTTCTTTGGATATTACTCCTTGTATTTCAACTGTCTTAAATGGACTCTGTGTTAAACAATTCTATCGAGAAATCTCCTATCGAACTTTTTTTAAAAAAATATAAATTATAAATTATAAATATCCTCTTCTTTGAGGAAAATTATGAATATTTTTTCAGAAATTCATCCAGAACTAACACCAACAACTACCAAGAATCAAGAATTACTGATAGATAACCAAAACTCCTACAGATATTCATATAAGAGCTTCCAACAGTTATTTTCTCAGGAGCTCTTCTTAACATTTCTTTGAGAATATTTTAAAAGATTCCTCCAGATTTTTTCCATGGACTTTATATTTCTTTCGAGAGTTCCTGAAAAATCCATTCAGAAGGAACTTAGAAATGTCTTCTTAAAATGTGTCAACAATTTATTCAGGATATTTTCGCATGAATATCCCTAATCGAAATTTAGGAAATCCTTGAGGGAATATCTTGAGGATTATCCTCTGGATTCTGCATTTTAATTTTTTTTGGTTCATAGATAACTCTGTGAAACAAAAATAACCTTTTCAGCTGTATTGAAGATCCAATTATGTGTCTTCAGTGAATTTGAGGTTTCTGAATCCAGTTCCGCTCTCAGAAATGTTCCAGAACTCCGAACATGCAAAATTGGACTTAATGTCATGTATGGAACATAGTTTGGTTGGAAGCAGTGTGTTGTGAAGGCCCAAGCTATCGAGATCGTTTTTCGGCGCACAATCGGGGTGATATTTTACCTTGCGTTCGTGGCTCGATTCGCACTTCTTTTGTTGGGCAGTGTTTTGCGAAGGCCCATCGGGATAGTTTTTTGGCGTTTCGCGCGTTTTGCTGGTAAGTGATTCGCGAAACCCAAGCTGAAGGTGATTTGTGGCTGCTCAGTCAAGGATGGAGGACATATTGGTGAGCTCATTCCATGCTTTTATTTCATATCTGTTTAATATTAAAAAAGACACGGACACCGTCTTCAGCCACTTAGCTGCACAGACTGTAACTTATCACTAGACAACGGACAAGCATGCTCCAGTGGAACAGCCGAGAAATATTCCTGACGAAAATTTTCGACGGCTGAAGCGGGAATCGAACCCATACCCCATGACACGAAGCGATTACTGCCTGGCGACACTAACCACTCTGCCACGAAGCCCACAAAATGTATCGTTACAACGGTGGGAATGTTATGTGAATATGATTATTCAGAAAACTTTGAATGGTTCGTCGCTGTGAGAGTCGGCATAAGAGTGTTCTAAAATGGTCCAAACAATCGAGTTAATTTTTCTCTTCATTTAAAATGAGTATAATACGATATTACACGCTTTCTCCCGACAGCAGAAGAAATGTTGCGTTCATCTATTGTTTAATCAACTTTGAATGGTTTGCAGGATTTTCTTCATAAATTTTTATTGAAAAACAGTCAAGGATCTCTTCAAAAGTTCTTTAAAGGATGATATCTTGGAGAAACATTATAAAGATTTACTTGATGTTTTTTTAAGAATTTCTTTCAGAATTAAATCCAACAACTACTCAAAGAATTAAGAACTACTCATAGATAAGCAAGGTTCCTAAAGATATTCATATAAAAGTTACTCTGGGGATTGTTTTAGACACTCCTGTCAGTACTTTTCTCATGAGCTTACCTTATCATTTCTTTGACCATATTTTAAAAGATTCTCCCATTTTTTTTCAGGATTTTTCATAAAAAACCCATCCAGAAGTTTCTTTATGATGTTGTTCTTAAAAAACGTCAGAAATTATTTCAGTTATTTTTTATAAGAACATCTTAAGCGGACATATATGGAATCCATGAAGTAATATCGTGAGAAATTTCCTTTGGATTCTGCATATTAATTTTTGAGAGTGTTCTTAGATGTATTCAAAGATAACACAGTGGAACAAATATAACCTTTTAGGGTGTCTCGAAGATTAAATTATGTGTTTCCAGTAGATTTTAGCTCTCTGAATCCCATTCCGTTCTCAAAGTATCTTTTTAGTAACAAAAGTATTACAAAATTGGTTGATTCGTATTCTTTAGCACCTAAATACAGAATTTTGCGGTAAAACATGCACAAAAATCAGCCTAATTTACAAGCTAGTAAACTTGCTAGGACCTTTTTGAAAACGGCATTAGAGTCATCGACTATGAAGTAAATAGGTTTTTTTTTGGTGCTTGAGAAAAAAATAATTTCGCAATGTAAATTGTAATTATAGGAATAACAACCGAAGGAAGCTTCGAATGAAGCTATAAACCAATGACATCCAGGAAGTAATGACTTGAGAAGTTTTCTTTGGATTCTGCTAACTAAATTCTAGTAGTGTTCTTAGAGATATAGATAGATAAATTATGGTTACAAAGATCAAACGCAAATGAAGTCATGAAAACTCTACTTTCCCGTGATCTAATTTCTAAGGTACACTGTATAGAATTCATGTGTCAACATTTGGAGGAATTCTGAGAAAAACTATTCTTGGGAGATAACAAGATTAATTACTAAAGAAACTCATGCGAGTTTTTTTATATGAATTTTGATACTTGACCTGGAGGAAATCAAAACATAACACTTAAGTAATTTCCAGATAAATTCTTGGGACTCTTCTCGAATTTCTGAAATTCGTACATACATTTTTGAATTCAGCATCCTTCTACAAGAATCCTGTTCAGGATTCTTCTTCAAAAATCCTATTCAGGATTCTTCCTTAAGAACCCTGTTTAGAATCCTTCCACAAGAATCCGGAATATAATTGTTGAAAAATCTTCAAAATTATCCTTGAGAGATACTTTAAGTTTTTTGACGAATTTTGAAGAGGATTGTAGCTCAAATTTTAACTGGATTGTTCATGAATCTTTACCAGTATTTTTGACTTATCCTGAACAGGAATCATGAAAAAACCTGAAGAAGGGGTTTTCTGAATCCTAAACATGAGCATTTTTGACAAATCCTGATCAGTAAAATTCCTGACGAGTTTTTTTTTAATTCCCCCAGGCGTAATAAGTACCTGTTAGAACTTTTCGTTCAAATTCAATACTCTCCACTTTTCAACTAAACTCAGAAAGGTCTCATACATATTGCAACATAATATATTGATAACGGCTATTAATATCAACAAATCCATTCCCCCCGCCTGGAGACTGCCGTTCTTATTAATCACTTTAATATAATTCCCCACTCACAAATAATAATAAAGCGATTAAACATATCTGTGCCTTCAGTGCTTTTGACCTCCACTTCAAAGAGTAGTGCTCTTGTTTAGTCGTCGTCAGTCGTCTTCTTCGTCCCCGCAAAGCACATTCCGTCATTAATTGAGCCATCCAATAGGGCCGGCGGCAGGGGGTTGACCCGTAGGGCACGAATCCCGCAGGCTAATTATCGTCAAACCTCTTCCTTTGATATAAATCATTTCGAGGCAAGGCTCCATTCGAGGTGAATGTTGGGAAGGCCAGTCGTGATTCGCCACGTTGATTTAGAGCACTGCACAGAGCAATTATATTGACCCTGCGGTGGTATGAATGTTGCGAGCCCTTGCACAGTGGCCCAAAGCCAACCAAAAATTGAAAAAATGAAGGCCCAAATGAGTGAAGGTGAAGAAATAATTAAATGATAATTTCGTGGATGTTGTAACGGTAGCCCTTTTTGTTATTTGTTTATTTGTTAATTGTTTATTTATTTATTGCTGTTCTATTAAAAGTTTTATAATTATATTGAAATTCATACAATTTAATTATTCATTTAACTTAATTATCATCTAAAGTTACATGGACATTATAAAAACCGAAATGAAACGAACAATATTCAGAATTGCATGCAACTTTTCTATGCGTAGAGAGGTTAACCGCTACGCAGCATAGATGCGAGCGCTGTAACGAGAATCACTTTTCGTGTTCTCGTTATTTGGATGGGGAACAGCGAGTCATTGCTTATTTTAGCAAGAAATTAAGCAGCACTCAAAAGAAATATGCGAGTGTTGGAAAAGAGTTTTGGGAGTTTGGTGGAATCTTTTGGTTATGTTCGTGTGGCTTTAGTTGTCGAAATAGGAGATTCCTTCGAGGCAAATTTGGATAACAAGTCCGCTTACTTGTTCCCGCGTATTGTTGAGCATTTGGGAGCTGACTCTTCGGTCAGTATCTACCCGGGCAACATAGAACACGACGGGTGGTCCTCCTAGGAGGTGGCGCATAAGTCACTCGTTTAAGAAACCAGTCCGGAATCAGGTAGCAGATCCCTAGCCGCCCTATGGCCGCTACAATGTTATCACTTATAAACAGCTGTTTCTGTATAAAATCTCAATTAAATCTAATCCAATCGCTCTCATTTGAATGAATAGTATTTTTTTAGAGTGTTTCGAATCATATTTAAAATGTTGATCATTTGAGAATGTGTACAAGTATGTAATATAGAACTTTATCAAAAACTTTGCAAGTTTTCATGACTGTTGTGAGCTACACAGGAAACATTCTAAAATGATCAAACCCCCCTCAATGGGTTACAAATGATTCAAGCTCATAAAACACGGCATGCTGCATTGGGCTCGACACGTGATACGGATGCCGGAAGAAAAATAAGCGAACATAATATTCGGACGAGGCCGTCGACGTCAAGGTAGACCATGTTGGCTTTTTACAGTTGAAAAAGACTTAAAGGCACTTAACGTCCAGGGCGACTGGAAGTGATTGGCTCAGGACCGAGCCCAGTGAAGAAGGGTTATCAATTCGGCGTAGATTCAATGTAACGGATTGTAGCTCTTAGAGTATTAAGTGAGTTGAAGGTGCATTATTGCATACGATGCTCTTGTTCAAATTCTTGTGCAAAAAATACATTTTAGCACAACATGATTTTGATAATGATTTATGAACCGCATGGACAAGTTTTGCTCTATTTCAACTAAAATTTTCCTTTGGCATTTAATTTCTTTCAAAATGATTTCGAAAATCATGTTTGGCGATAAGTTTTTGAACAATTCGAGCAAGATTTGTGTATTGAGTGCGGCCACTGTGCAATGCCGCCAGAAGACGGTAGCGCATTCAAGCGCTGCCAGTTTGGTAGCAGAATTTACTTTTGGCTAACCACATTTGTGCAAGAGGTTTGCGTATAAATTGAATCGTCACGGCGGCCTTTTGCTTAATGAGTGAAGTGAACGCAGCACAGAAATGCGACCGCAGCAGCGGAATGAGGAGACAGAGTGTTTGGCGGAGTGTGCTAACGAGAATAACCGAGATTGACATACGGCACGTCGTTAAGCGAACCGATTAACGTCTGTCTTCGGCCGTCCAGTAGGTGTCCAAATGGGACAAGTGATGGATATGGACCATTACTGGGAAGTTCTGCCTTGTTTCGGGTGAGAGGTCTGTAACTTACAAACTGAAATTCTGTATAAAGTTGAACGAGATTGAAAGTTTGGAACATTAGCTCTGTCCCAATTTTAGAACCAAACATTGTTCAAGATTCTTCAAAAATCGAGTTCAGGATTTTTCAAGAATCATACTCAGGATTCTTCAAGAATCCTACTCAGGATTCTTCAAGAATCCTACTCAGGATTCTTCAAGAATCCTACTCAGGATTCTTTTTAGAATTCTTCAAAAATCCTACTCAGGATTATTCAAGATTCCTTCTCAGGATTCTTCTTCAAGAATTCTACTCAAGATTCTTCATGAATCCTACTCAGGATTCTTCTTCAAGAATCCTATTCAGGATTCTTCAAGAATCCTACTCAGGATTCTTGAAGAATCGTGCTCAGAATCCTTCAAGAATCCTATTCAGGATTCTTCAAGAATCCTATTCAGGATTCTGTAAGAATCCTATTAGGGTTCATCAAGAATCGTGATCAGGATTATTCAATAACCGAGTTCAGGATTCTTCAAGAATCCTGTTCAGGATTCCTCTTCCAGAATCCTATTTAGGACTATTAAAGCATCCTACTCAGGATTCTTCAAGAATCCTACTCAAGATTCTTCAAGAATCCTACTCAGGATTTTCCAAGAATTCTACTTAGTATTCTTCAAGAATCCAACTCAGGATTCTTCCAAAATCCTACTCAGGATTCTTCTTCATGAATCCTAATCAGGATTCTTTAAGAATCCTACTCAAGATCCTTCAAGAATCCCACTCACGATCCTTCAACAATCCTGTTCAGGATTCTTCATGAACCCTATTCAGGATTCTGCATGAATCCTATTAGGGTTCTTCAAGAATCGTCTTCTTGGGGCCCAGATAGCCGTAGCGGTAAACGCGCAGCTATTCAGCATGACTAAGCTGAGGGTCGTGGGTTCGAATCCCACCGGTCGAGGATCTTTCCGGGTTGGAAATTTTCTCGACTTCCCAGGGCATAGAGTATCTTTGTATCTGCCACACGATATACACATGCAAAAATTGTCATTGGCATAGTAAGCTCTCAGTTAATAACTGTGGAAGTGCTCATAAGAAAAAGCTGAGAAGCAGGCTCTGTCCCAGTGGGGACGTAACGCCAACTTATATATTTACCTGAAATTTCAGTAAAAATACTACAAAATTATTTGCGTTGATTTTTAGCATTTTTTCCTCTTGGAGAAATCATTATCTATAAAATTTGTGCGGGCAAACTCTATGTTGAAAGGACTTTTCTACAGGAATTTGCTATGATCTACGATTTTTTCTTGAATCCTCTCCAGGCACCCTTTACTCTTCCTTTGTCTTTAGCCGTGGAAATATTTTCAAGAGTGTGGAACGCCCTTGAATATAGTCAAAAATGACATAACTTTGAGTAACATACACGTCTGAGTTAAGCATGCAAAAAATAAAACATTATTGTTGAAAAATTGGCTTCTGCATTCCGTTATTGTCGCATTCGATCAAATTCCGTTGTTTATTCCCATTAATAACCAGCTGAAAAAGCAGCCTTTCACATCAAATTTGACGCAACATCCATCCAACCGTGAGGAAAAATTAAAAAGTCAGCAATTTTTCAATTTATGATTTCACGCTGCGAAACTTTTTCCGGCTCATTTTTTTTCCGGTGCTCTATCTCACGTCTCACACTTTGCAGCACAGTTTTGGCGCTGTTTTGCGTTGCTGCGAATTGCTGCGCACAGCACACCACCGCCATTCAAAGGTTATAATTTGAAAATTAATTCCAAACACCATGGAGGGAAGCGGAGGAGGATGGACAAAGGTAAGGGGAGATCCCTCGGGAGTTCTGGAGAGTGCGAGAAATCACGGAAAACCCGTCCCTGACAGAAGCACCTCCACCACCATTGTCAGTGGCGTGAATGAGCGGGAGGGACTGAGGGCTTGGGCATCCCTAAACATGGGATGGACCCCCTGGAAGGCTTGATTTTTTTTTCTATTTTAACTTTTATTTTAAAAAACTAAATAAATAAGAATTGACAATTGAACATTTCTGTTTATTTGTACAAAATTTAACATCAATTATTCTTTTTGGGATCGTTCAAATATTACATAACACAACAGGGGGAGGAAGGAGTTTGGCAGGAGCGAAGATACTCTATGCCTAGGGAAGTCAATGCCTAGGGAAGTCAATGAAATTTCCATTACGAAATGATCCTGGACCGACCGGGAATCGAACCCAGACACCTTCAGCATGGCTTTGCTTTATAGCCGTGGACTCTAACCACTCGGCTGAGGAATTTGCACATATAAAATTTTCAAATTATCGATATAAAAATCAGATATTTTTACTCATATTTTTATTTTCATGATTGTGACATATTGTGTCAAATAAAGTTGACCAACCGATTTGGGACACTTTTGAATGTTCTCAAGTATTGTTGGTACAACAATTGAGAAGTTATGAACATCGTAAATATGTAACCTACCACCTACAATGTGAAGGAGCCATGGTCCCATCTAGGCTATTCACGCCCATGACCCCCGCCATCATCATCTGCCCCCGGAGAGGTTGGGAAAAGGTGCCGGAACACGACAACCCTGCCGCTGCCGCCGCCGGTGCAAAATTTTAGCCCCGTTCCTTCGAGCACAATAAGTCCTGGGGCGGAGCGGAGCGCAAAGGAGCAGGAAAAGTGACGTGGCTGCCTGCCGACCGAGTTGGCACATCAGGATATTTCAAATTCATCTTTTTAAATTCCCCAAACGAAGCAAATCTGACAAATTGCGCGACGTGCTGGGAATTGGTGAGCTTGCTTGTGCTCTTTTTTTTTTGCTTCCTGTAGGTTCTGTTTCGTCAACCGGGCGCAGGATTTTGATGGGCGGAAAGCGAAAGGTCTTATTATGGGAAGTTTTCTCGTAGGGGGGTTGGAAGCTTTTCGCGATGGGTGATTTCATTTGGCGATGAATTGAATTTTATCTTGGGAGAACTTGAATTCTGGAAACGCTAGGTTCTGGAATGCTGCCAATCATTAGGATAGTGTGATATAAGTACCTATACCCATTTTTTTTACTAGGGGGAAATCTGCAAACATGGTGAAGTGGTGAACAGTGCATCGACATTACCCTTAGCCTCAGACCCTTATCTCCCCGGAACCACCTTACGGTAGGAGGAGCCTTTGCATATAGCACAACACGTGTAGCAGAAGTCGCCTAGGCAAACTGCTTATCCTAGCCGACTTAAACAATGTTACAAGGGACCAGCCTCGGCAGGGCTAATCCTCTGCAGCCAACTCTTGGTCAGCGCGCCATAGGCGCTGCAATTCTAACACCATGTGAGTGACAGTCGCAGTTACTGCATTCCAGCATTCGGCATCTGCACACATTCTCTATATTATATTGTCGGGGGACGTGTCCCCTCCGCATGTAGTGAGCATGTGATCTCTCACAACAATGAAACGGGGGCAATCGAACACGACAAGCTCCGCTGTTTCCTCTACACCAGCACAATTGGGGCACGCAGGAGATTCTGAGTGCCCGAACCTATGCAGGTACTGTCTATAGCAACCATGTCCTAACAGAAACTGCGTCAGGTGGAAGTTCACTTCCCCATGGTTTCTACTAGGGAAAGTGTACCAGTTATGGCTATAGTGGTTCCCTATTTGGCCATATGTGTTTTCTCAAAAACATTCACATTTTGAATTTTTTAAAGTGTTTTAAAAACAAGATATATATGATGTCCAACTACTCAAACACACAGAATGATTAAAAATTTGAAGATAATTAAATTATCAGGTATGACGAAATAGGGAACCATTATGTCCATAACTGGTACACCTACCCTATACCAATCTGACACATTTGGTATAAGCCGATGGGTCCATCTACCCTTAGTGGAGTTATCCCATTCCTGCTGCCAGCTTCTAAGCGTTTCCTCTTTACACGTGTCGCGGACTCCTCTGGTATCTCTTTGGTTAAATCATTGAACTGCCGTTATACGCATAATTGTCCCATGTTACTTTATGTGCATTTTGACTCTTTGTCATCAAACAGTTTGTTTTTACGTATAGTTTTAGAAAACACACACCGAAAATTAACTTTGTTCGGAAACTCAATGAAAAGCAAGCCAAGTCAATTTGTCCCATTGTTGAATTTCCACGCATAACTGTCCCACTACTGTATTTCTACGCATAACTGTCACACTATACAATTCGCTGTGCTGATCTCGAACAAAATAGTCAGTAGGCAGTTTTGAATTAGCTGGTGTTGGGGAAAATCGTTTTGAACACCTTCTTACGTTGGCTTTACATTCCATGTGGAATACAACCTGTTTTATGTGTTTGTATTATCGGGATGCATTCATCATCCATGCGAGCCTGACGTCAGATTTGATTGACATGTGCAATATCAAAATTTTATTTCCCATCCGTTTTTCAAGGAATTTCAGTTGAATTTTCAGGGTCGATCACAAAATTCTTCTAGTGTTTGGAACCGCGGTCATCGATTAAAAATTTACCGTAGTTTTGAATTCATCACGGGGAGTAGTGAAATAATCCCACTTGAAGAAAATGTAACCACTTTAATTTCGAGTCCATGGCTTGCGACTAATTAACTTCATGATTTAGAAAACCAAGTCTAAATAAAAATAGTTTGACCGTTTTTGGATGACTTGGCCACATGCTGAGTTGTTCCGAATACCGATTCCCTGGGGGAAATGACTTCTAAACCGTCGGTTCTGAAACCTAGCTGGCAACATCGAACTACATAAATTCCCAAATCCAGGCTAAAGGAGGGTAATTCAAAGGTACTTGGATAACTTGATAACATGCCAGGTTGTTTTGTTGTCTCCAGAGGAGGTGGCCATTATATTGGCGGTTCAGAGACCTATCTTGCGACTTATCAAACTTGATAAAGTCAAGAAGAAGTCAAAAGAAAAATAGTTTAAGAGGTTTTGGATGACCTGGCCACATACGGGGTTATTCCGGATTATTGGTTTTTCGGTGTAAGTGGCAAATATGTTGGTGGTTCTGAAGCTTAATTTTGAGTTGATTATTTACTCCGCAGAATAACCTTGAATTCGCAGATGAGTTTCCGTCTAGCCTGCAGCTGGAAGAGTCGATATATGAATTTATAACATCTTATAAACTCTCTAAATAACTCATCCACCCTTTTTTGCACTAACTCATTAACTGTCCCATTATCACACATACAGAAAACTTTGCTTTCCATCCCAAACTATAAAATCGTATTTCTTCACTTCCCCACACGTGGCTCCGTTTGGCACATGTCACTTGAGCCGTCATTAGGTGCCTTATTATTGTCTTGAGGATATACGGCCTCTACATTCGGTACAATCTATACGTAAGAACGGTTATCTACAGCAGTATGCTTAGCACATCATTGGTCACTATTATCAGTGGGACTGTTATGCGTAGAAATTCACCAAAAAACCTGCATTTCTAGGCATAACAGTCCCACTTTGAATTTTGTAGCTAAATTTCCTTTATTTCCATAATACAAGCTCTTGACTCTTATGAACACGCTATTCTTTATATTATTGTAAAGATTTTAATTTAATTTACCACACACCTGGTCAATACGAGGCCTAAATGTGTTAAAATCTTTAAACGCGTTTTTCTCGATTGCATATTTTGGAACATGGGACAATTATGCGTATAACGGCAGTGAACATCTTCCTTGATGATGAGCCCGATGGGCGTCATCTCGGCTATGATACACACGGCCTCTTTAGATACCATCCGGTATGCACATGCTACTCTTAAGCACATTATCCTGTACGTGCTTTCCAACCGCTTTAGGTTTCTGCTCGTTCTTTTGACCAGATTGGTCCTCCATACCTTAGTATGGATAGCGCCATATTTGCGAGTAGCTTGCGTTTGCTAGCAATTACAGCAGAGCTGTTAGACATCATCCTCGAAAGCGCCGCTATAGCCGTAGATGCCGTTTTACAGGAACATTCAACGTGGCTAGCGAAGCTGAGCTTGTCATCGATCATTACCCCAAGATGTCTGAGGGATCGCTTAGACTCTATGGTGCAATCACCTATCGAGATAAGCGCCCGTTGCTCGGACTTGCGGCTGTTGACCACCACCACCTCAGTCTTGTGACGGGCCAGCCCTAATTTACTATAATTCATCCATTCCTCAACTATGGAAATAGAGTGCGCTACTGTCAACTCTACTTCCTCCATCAATTCACCATAGACCACTAGGGTGATATCGTCGGCGAAGCCAACAATCTTAACACCCGTCGGAAGGGGCAGCCTCAGTACGTCATCGAACATCGCATTCCATAACAGCGGGCCCAGGATTGAACCTTGAGGTACTCCCGCGGTAATTCGAACGCTTTTCTGCCCCTCCTCTGTGTCATACAGTAGAATCTTACCATCAAAACAGCTTTCTAGAAGCTGACACAACTGAACCGATACCTTGAGGCGATGAAGCGCGTGTGCTATTGCATCCCAGCTTGCGCTGTTGAACGCATTCTTCACATCCAGAGTGACAACAACGCAGTAACGGATGCCGCTCCTTTTATGCTCGATTACCACCTCAGTTGTCTGAACGACCGACTGGATGGTGTCCAGAGTAGATTTACCTTCTCTGAATCCATACTGGTTGTTGGACAGGCCGTCCGCACTCTCCGTATACGGTACTAGCCTGTTGAGAATCAACCTCTCCAATAACTTTCCCGTCGTATCTAGTAGACAGATAAGTCTATACGCCGACGGGTCGCCTTGTGGTTTCCCCGTTTTTGGTAATAACACCAATTTCTGTAGCTTCCATACATCCGGGAAGATTCCTTTATCTTCTCTTTTGGGGCACTAGGGTTTCCAATCCTGGGATGATTTCCCGAAAAATGAAATTTCCTGGGATTCCCGTTTCCCGGGAAATAGTTTTCTGCTACCTGGGATTCCCGTATTTCCGGGACCGATCTAGCCTACCTTGAGTACCGTAATCCGGGGTAACATTGATCATTTTTTTGAATATTTATTAAAAATTTGGTTCGAAAATGCAATAATTGCAAATTTTATATTTTTAAAACAAGTACTGCCACCCATAGCTCGTGACTATATACTTTATTTTGTTTTTTGAAAGGTTTAAGCATGTTAAAAAAAATGTTTTAAGTGATTTTTTTATTTAGCTAATATGGGGTAACATTGATCACCTATGTAAACAACGTTCGGTAATATTGAAAATGTCGTTACCTACTAAAATCATGGCCCCTGAAGCCGAATATGAAAGCCAAATGCTTACAAGTCATTTACTTTTTGAGTTATTTTAAAATTAAAAACATCTCGAACCTCGGAATACGCCTAAAGGTAGGCAATTTCCTAAGAGAAAGTTACATTCTTAACAGTAATTCGGCAATGTTGCCTAATTGAACATACTCATGAAAGTTTTGAAAACGGAATCGTTTTCGGCGATGCCGTTTTTAGTAAGAATTGCATTTTCCATGCTCATATCGTTTACAGAACTTATGTGAGACATGAATGTTTGGTAGTGTCATCTCTAACCATTGAAATCATTGTTTCGAAAAGTTGCCAAATTTACCCATACGGTAAACGCAATTTTCGCAAAAATCTTCACTTTTATCAGCTGATGAATATAAAAAAGAGAAGCACCATTCATGATTTGGAAATGTTCCATCAATAAATGATATTGCGAACTTTTTATGAGATGGGTCATTGCGATCAATGTTACCCCGCTGATCAATGATACCCCGGATTACGGTATGCCAAAATTCCTCGCTAAAAAAAAAATAAAATAAAAAACAACCTGGCGAAGTTTTCTTTAGAAGGAGCAAAGTTGGGTAACAAAAAGATAACAAGTTGTGTTATCCGATAACAAGCATTTGATAACATAGTTTGTTTTCATTTTGGTTGAATAAGCAGGCAACATAACAAACGTGATAACAAAAGTTTATATTAAAGATATCATATAAATATCTCATTGTGTTATCATTTAAAACACATTGATAACAAATTTTGTTATCCAGCCAATTTCCCTCATTGATAACTCATTATGTTATCAATTAGTTATAAATATCGAATTATGATAACAAACATTTGACGTCATTCACCCATCGATGGTATCCTTGATCTGACTGCTCAAAATTCGTTGATAACAAGAGACTTCGTATTGATAACAAAAAATAACAAAATGAAATCATGATGTACATCTTGTTATCACTTTGTTATGCGGTTGTTATTCGACTTTGCTCGGGTACGCCGACGCCAATTTCTGTCGCTTCCATACATCCGGAGAGATTCCTTGATCAATGCAGCGATGCATCGTGGTTCTGAACATGTCTGGATCCGCGTTCACTTCCGCTTTTAAGGCAACATTCGGGATACCATCGGGTTCCGATGCCTTGTTTGACGCGAATGATTTCACGACTTCTGCCAGCTCTTCATTCGTCACTCTCACCACTTCTTCTCCTATAGAGGACATGGTTCTACAAAGCATAGTATAGATAGATTGTACATTAGCCTGGGACACGGTCATATGGAAAAATTTAGATTCTCGCTCCAGTCCACTTTTTGGATTGCATTTAGGTCCCATAACAACTGTGCAAAATTTCAGCTCGATCGGTGAAACTATATTTACGCGCCAGCCGTTCAAAATTTGTATGGGATTTACTATGGGAAAACATACTTTTGCAAAGAAAAATCGCCAGAGGTCGCCCATTGACCTCTATAAAAATTCTGAACGCAGACCTCGATAGGTATATCTACGATGAAGAATATTGCCGAAGACCGCAAAACAATCCGACAATTGTGAAAAAGTTATTCAATGAAAACCTATTAGCAAGGCGACGTTGATTAACACGTAAAGGAATAATAATAATAACAAAATCGGGCAAAATTTCCAAATGGTATTTGTTTAATAACTTTTTCCACAAGCATCGGACTGCTTTGCGGTCTTCGGCAATATTCTTCATCGTAGAAATACCAATCGAGGTATGCGTTCAGAATTTTTATAGAGGTCAATGGGCGACCTCTGGCGATTTTTCTTTGCAAAAGTATGTTTTCCCATAGTAAATCCCATACAAGCTTTGAACGGCTGGCGCGTGAATATAGTTTCACCGATCGAGCTGAAATTTTGCACAGTTGTTATGGGACCTAAATGCAATCCAAAAAGGGGACTGGAGCGAGAATCTTAATTTTTCATATAACTGTGTCCCAGGCTAGTGATTAATCGGAATTGGTAAAAATTGCACTTCGATCCAAATGAATAAGGAATGGAACTTTCCGCTTATCCTCGAAGTGCACATTTTAGCAGATCTCATATTATAGATCAATAACAGCGATGGCCGACTCCTAACAGTCAGTTGGGATGGGAAAGGAATTCTAGGGTGTCATGATTGTTGCTTCTAGAGACTGAGAATACCTCTGGATCTCTACAATCACCACGGGAAGGGTCTTTATCAGTAAGGGAGGGAAAGATCCGGAAGTCACCTGTGGTCGATGGATCCATGGATTGGATGAAAAAATACGACTCTTATTTAAGGCTAGTTTTTCATTTTTGCCTTGAAGTGAAAAGCTTTTCTTTTTTTATTACGTCAATATCAAGTAAAGGCGAGAAGAGAAAAATATGTGTTCAGCCACCCCCCTGTATGAATCAACTAAGGGCCATTTTTCAGAACAAAACATGATGAAAAAACATGGTGACGCTGTACAAAACAAAATTACCTTCCTGGCACTGCATAATATAGTTGTTTTTAATAATACACTTCAAAATTCCCAGGTTGTTTACGAAAAAGTGTCGATTACGATAGAAATTTAAAAAGTTGTCCACCCAACAGATGTGGATCAGTGGGAGAGGAGGATCCTTATTATGGATCAAATCGACTCATATTATGGATCAAAACACTATAACAGAAAATTACCTGCGAGTCAAACGAATGGTGTGCTAGTGAAAGAATACGATTTGTGCGTTTGTTTCGGAATCGTCTTATCTTTGATTCATAACTGTGGTATGGTTTTCAATGCCCCACAGTTATGAATCAACGCTTCTGGGAAAACGGTTGATATTTTATTACGTAAGGACGGAAAAAATATGCTTAAGCATATTATAATTGATTACGGTGCTGTACACAGAAAAAAATATTTAATTTTCAATGTGATGTAAACTGGAGTCTACTGTAAAAATAAATCAAATTCGTGTATTTTTACAGCATCATGTAAACTTAGATGAATATACATTCAATTTTCAACCAAAACTAGTTGAATATTACATGATCGTGTAAATTTAAAGTGAATTTAATTGAAAAATAATGGATTGGTCGTTGAAATTTAGGTTTATTTTGATGCTCCAAATATGTGCATCAAAATAAACTTAATTTTACAACATTTTTTTTAGCTGTGTACAGATTTATGGTTCACGTAGGTAAATTGCGTTTTGCGTAATTGCAACTCAATTCGATGAGATAATCCCGTTTCAATCCAACTCTGATCCATATCTGTGTGCTATTCACAACTGTGGAGAGACTGTACCTAGATTATCCGATTTGTTCAGCCCCTTTTACAAAACGCGTCAGTCGTCTAGGCGTATTGTGTCTCGGGGTGTGGGTTCAATTCCCGCTTCAGTCGGTGAGAACTTTTCGTCAAACGAATAATTCATCGCTGGGCTACTGGGTGTTTCGTGTTGTCCATTGCCTAATGTTAGTGATCGTTTAGTCTGTGCAGCTTATGTGCTGAAGACGGTGTAAATTGTCTTAAAAAAATGCTTGAGATATCACTGCAGGAAAGTCTTTAGCAGCATCCTTGGGAAAATGCGAGAGATATGTTGAGAAAATCTCTAGACGAATCTCTGGACAAATTTGTTGAGTTCTTGTTGGAACTTTTGATCCTGGCATTATTTGCAGAAACAATGAATTTAGGAATAGTTTTGGAAGTTTTTCATAATTTTTTTAAATATTCGATTTTTTTTTGAGTTATTAAAGAGAGAACCCATGAGTCGATTCCCATTAGAAATGGTTTGAATGTTTGCTGAATAAATAGTGTGGGAAATTCTCGATGATCAGTAGTAATATTGAAGGAATTCTATAGAAATAATCGGAATAAATACTGACAATGTTCCTCGATGAATCTGGAAAGAAATTTCTTAAGAACTTATAAAGATGTCGCACAGAAATCTTTTGAGTATCCAAGATTTGCACCATATTGCATCTATTCCATCTTGGTTCTGAAATAACGTACAAAATCATTATACACACCACATGGTCTGAATTAAAAATTCAGCAGAGGAAAAGTGTTTTTTTTTTTCATTATCGTCGATTTTAGACGTATGATGTCTTCAGAGAAGTTATTCGTATTTTGTATCTTATAAGAAAACGGTTCAATTTGTATGGCCCTTATTAAAGTTAACATTTCGAATCGAAATTTGTGGCTGCGCTCTTCTAATAACTTTTAGGAAACGTTTTACTGAACAACTTTGTCGTACACAATTTTGATCTAACTCTTTAGTTGAGCTAAGTTAATGATTCCGAAAATTTAAAACTTTGGGTGGACTCTTAAAATAAGTTTTTGCATCTTACTTTTTTCTTGTTTTCAGTGTGGTTTTCAGAACCATTGTAGAGTAGAAATATACATATTTTTTCTACAACCCTTAGTTATAACTTTCAGAATCAATTTGCTTCGCTCAAATGAAGAGTTAGATCAAAAATGTCGTCGACAATGTTCAAAAATAACGTTTTTAAAAGTTAACAAAAAAGCGTAGCCCCATAATTTTATCATAGAAAAAAGTTGGAATCAAAATAAAATCCTAAATAAATAATCTTTCTGCAAGATGCAAAACTCAATTACGAACAATTTCTCTGGAGACATCATACGTCTAAAATCGACGAGAACACCGAAAATTCTTTTTTCCTGCTGAAATTCATACAATAGTGTACTCTATTTTATAATTATAGATCCGAACAGTTTTTGCTGGATTAAAAAACTGTGGAATGAAGTTAATAATTTCATTAGATTATTTCAAACGATATTCACTACAGGTAATTTAAATGATGCTTATGTATCTTAAATTCGTAGTCTTAATGGAATCATCCACAAAACAAGAGATTTTTTTTTTGCATGATTACAGAACTCGTAGCTTATTTAACTTTTTCAACTAGAATGCCTAAACAACTTCACAGAGTTCGATATGCTGTCGAACGAGAAAAATCAAGATATATTTTTTCTTAACACTTGTACGCTTACGATATATGTCACTTACACGGACGACGTAGCCTCAAAATCAGTTGGGACGCTTAATTCAATCCACTATATCTCGGCTGTCTTAAGCCCGATCTATAAAATTTAGGCACCAACAGAAAAGTTTTGGCCTCTTAATTCATGTGAAATGTGTAGTACAACATCCCGGATTCGTTTTGTTTCTGAGAACTGGTGAACACTTCCACTCTACCTGAGGGACATGTCATGGTCATGGTCCTTATAGTCTCACTAGTTCGAATGAGCATCCTCAAACACTGGAATAAAATAAGTGAACAAGAAATTCTGGATTATCAGCTTTTCCCAATGATTGCCGATTTAGTTATGGAAGATATTCTGGATCAGGCGGTACACAGAATGGTAACCGTTAGCATCTAGTCGGTTTTTAAGTTATCGAACTTTACACTCTTTCCATCAAAAAATGAATGTGGCATACAATTATACAAAACGAGTGTACATGTTCACGACGAATAAACAACCAAGCAAAATTGAGAATGTAATTCGACAACTCCTGATCAATAACTTTCCAAAGACATTGATCACATGCTATGTCTAAACCAGCAGATTATACAAATCAAATGTACCTCGGATTTTTTACTGCTAGATATCAGTATTTGGTTTATAGTTTCATAATCGGAAGGTTACAAAATACTATATCGGTGAAATTTTTCCCATACATTTTGTATTTGCTGAAATGAGTAGATAAACATGATTTTTATGGAATATTATAAAACCTTCAGATTATGAAAATATAACCCTATTACTGAACTCTAGTGGAAAAAAAATCCGATGTACATTCGATTTGCATAATCTGCTGGTTTGGACATAGCGTGGATCATTCGAGTAATCAACAGGATAAAACAAAACAGACAAATGCAAACAGCTATGGAAGCGAACGAAGTTAGACCAGGGCGATTATGAAAACACTGCGAAATGAACATCCAACAACAAAACTAACCATCAAAACAATAAACACGGTTGGCATGTTACTACCACTAATCAAGGACCCCACCCAAAGACGAACAGAGTAACGTTGTATATAAAATCGACTGCGACAACTGTGATGGCTGCTACATTGGAATGACAACGACGAAGCTAGAAACGCGTTTATCCGGACATCGTTCAAATGTACGTAGACTGACGAAGCTAAGAAAAACAGGACACACTAATACAGACGCAGTGATAATCAATGATAGAGAAAAGACATCTCTAGTATACCACTCAGCAGAAAACGACCATGTGTTTAGAGTTGACGATGTGAAGATTTTAAATAGGACACACAAACCTTCAAACCAACCCATCTAAGAAAGCTGTTACATCAACAACACGCCACTCAGGTTAAAAAACGTATCGACACAGACAATCTACACTCAATCCTGAGAGCAATTCTCGCTGAAACCAGGCCGCCATCGGCACCCATCGTTAGAATTCCAATTTTATGTCACTGATCACTAGTTTTCGATAAAACTTAAGGGGGCAGGATCCGTCATTGACTTCGGAATTTTCAAAAGCAGTTTTTTTGTTCAAAATCAAGAAAATTTACAGGAAAATGTGTTCACTGTATTCTATTCTCCATCCGAAACACAGTGAACACATTTTTATCGAATAATTTCAAGTTTTGAACAGAAAAACTGCTTTTGAAGTTTCGATGATGACGATGATTACGATGACGGAGCGTTGAACGTTAAGGGTGGTCCTTTCTGTTTTCTCAAATTGGTGGACCCCTCGTACGCCAGCTAGCTGAACAGTTTGCGAAAAAACCCATTTTTTGATAAATCTTGGGTATTTCGTCACGTGGTATGTCTCATATTTCGCTTGGAACACACAGCAAACTTAGTGGCATCGTATAGAGAAAAGATATAGCTTTCATTTGAAGTCGAAAAAATTTTGGCGGCCATTTTAAATTTAACCGCCATCTTGAATTTTGATAGAAAAATCGTTTTTTTCACCATTAGCGCACCGCTAGTTTTGAATTCTGAGATCACCATCAGAAAGCTGAGGAAAAATTGCGTAAGATAGGCTTCAGAAACTAGGTGAGCAATGGTATTTACCCTATCAAATGAACGATTTTCTAAATCATGTTCTACGATTTTGACGCATATGGCGAATGCAATCAATACAAAAATATTTTTTTGTACTACAAAGAAACAAGTTTTCAATCTTTGGTGTTTTATCGAGTCGAGTAAAGAATATGAATATTATTTTAAGTGAAAAAATCGGGCGGCCATCTTGGATTTTGACACCATCTTGGTTTTAAGTAGTAGAATGATTTTTCACCTTGTTGGCACTCAACATTTTGAACTTTAATGCTACCGTTACACTTATTATTCTTCTTATTCTTTTTTTCCTGACGTTACGTCACTATTGGGACAGAGCCAGCCTCTCAGCTTAACTAGCTTTAAAAACAAATTATCAAATATGATTTTTTAACGCTTGTTTGCTACCTGAATGATTCTTCTGCATAGCTTCGAGTTGAAAAATAGCATTATTTCTTTCATTTATTTGGTCTAAACCATTGATAGAAATGAACAATCAGTTGAACAGCTGAGATAAGATAAGAAAAATAGAATTATTTTTTTTAACGGAGACCTCATTATTCAACATGATGTGCACTGAGATGGTAAAACATCATTTAACTGCTAAAAACCAAGATGGCGTCGAAATCCAAGATGGCCGCCAGATTTTCCAACCTCGAAATAATACACCTGCGTTTTGGCATTACATCCACATTAGAACAAAACCTGCTTCTCATCTGTCAATTTCGCTATTTGTCACATGCATGTTGGGTGGTAGTAAAAACGATACTTTATGGTTCAGAAAATTAAGCATGTTTTTTTGCTTCAAAATGTAAGATTTCCATTCTAAATTAATGCACTTTTGTCAATGATTTACGTTAAAACTACAGATATTACAACAAGACTTACTAATGTCCCGTTGCCCAATCTATAAACTTCATTCAATGAATGGTACAAAAATGTTTGTTTAATACAATCAATGTTTTTGGCTTGTTTTCATTTATTGAGTTTATTTATTCATTATTCCTGAATTCAAAGATATGTCGTAGAATTATTCTGTTGTCAGAAAACGCATTATAAAAGAAAATTCCTGTGTAATAACCTGGATTTATAACTAATAAAGCTGAATATCAGGCTCGGTTCCAGTAGGGACGTAACGTCAGGAAAATGAAGAATAATAAGAACAAGAGTATACGTAACCTTTTTTTTATTGGTGGTCACTAAATTCGACATGCTGAGTGCTATCAAGGTGACAAATTCATTCTTCTACTTAAAATCAAAATGGCGTCAAAATCCAAGATGGCCGCCAGATTTTTTCACTAAAAATAATATTCTTATTCTTTACTCGACTCGAATAAAACAACAAAGGTTGAAAACTCGTTTCTTTCTAGTACAAAAAAGGTTTTTGTATTGATTGCACTCGTCATATGCGTCAAAATCGTAGAATATGATTTAGAAAATCGTTCATTTGATAGGGTAAATACCATTGCTCACCTAGTTTCTGTAGCCTATCTTACGCAATTTTTCCTCAGCTTTCTGATGGTGATCTCAGAATTCAAAACTAGCGGTGCGCTAATGGTGAAAAAACGATTTTTCTATCAAAATTCAAGATGGCGGCCAAATTTAAAATGGCCGCCAAAATTTTTTTGACTTCAAATGAAAGCTATATCCTTTCTCTATACGATGCCACTAAGTTTGCTGTGTGTTCCAAGCGAAATATGAGACATATCACGTGACGCAATACCCAAGATTTATCAAAAAATGGGCTTTTTCGCAAACTGTTCAGCTAGCTGGCGTACGAGGGGTCCACCAATTTGAGAAAACAGAAAGGACCACCCTTAAGTTTTATCGAAAACTAGTGATCAGTGACATAAAATTGGAATTCTAACGATGGGTGCCGATGGCGGCCTGGTTTCAGCGAGAATTGCTCCTGAACAGTAGAATAACGAAAGATAAAAACCAAAATAGAACAAACGTAAACATTACACCGTAGATCACACAGACACAATAATAACCGAACACACAACACAATGACATAAAGTTTTCAACCGTCATTAGGCAGAGTAGTAATTGGAGTCCGGGTTCCGACTATCGATATTTCAATTTAATGGTTTTTCAGATAAAGTAAGCAAGAGTGACGAACTTAAAACTTCAAAAACTGATCATAGGTTTTTTGTAGTCAAGTAATGACTATTGATAGTTTGGAAAAAAAAACAAAAAATTGACGATAAAACTACAATAGTTTTGCTATGTGTAAAATGTTTGTAAACTGTGTTCTAATGATCTAACCTTGTATTAAAAATACATTCCAGAATCCCTGAAGAAAATCCAATATGGATCGAAATGTTTTAGTTTTTGATCCCAAAAATCCGCTAGAACGTCAAGAACTTCCCGATAATAAAGTTATTTAGAATGAATGAATACTTTTAAATGGGGCCTTCCTTAGCCGAGTGATTAGAGTCCGCGACTACAAAACAAAGCCATGCCGAAGGTGTCTGGGTTCAATTCCCGGTCGGTCCAGGATCTTTTCGTAATGGAAATTTCTTTGACTTCCCTGGGCATAGAGTATAATCTTACCTGCCACACGATATACGAATGCGAAAAATGGCAACTTAGGCAAAGAAAGCTCTCAGTTAATAATTGTGGAAGTGCTTATAAGAACACTAAGCTGAGAAACATGCTCTTTCCCAGTGGGGACGTTAATGCCAAGAAGAAGAAGAATGAATGAAAAATTCACTGTTTCTGCTATAATCTATATAAATGAAAATAGATTGGTGTTTGTATGTCACGAAATGGCTTAGAAACGGGCTGATAATTTTCTCACTAAGCAGTTCGTTAGGTAGGTACTGCGACTTGTTTTTATGTGTATAAAAAACTTGAGATACTCACCGGGAAAGTCGAAAAGCGACATTCCATGGCTGTTTTTCAACAGCCTACTTGATGGCAGGACCTCTACTATGATAAATTTTTCTAAAACAATTCAACAAATATGTTTTAATATATTCATATCTACAGTTTACGGCATTTAAGGCGAAGTAGTCCGTCATTCGTTTTGGCAGCAATGATGACTTTGCTGCATGCACTTTCAAAGTGATAAAACTCATTCTTGATAGCTTATATTGACTTGAAAAAGTATCACTGTACGCGCAAACATAGATAAAGTATGCTGATACTTTTTCAGCTGTCTCAGTGCAAAACCAACTGATTTTATTTGATCATCAACGGTGCGTACTAATTTCAATGACGGCTTACTTTGCCTTAAAAAAACTAATAGTGTCATTTTTGTTCTAGGAACTTTTAGTTCTCATTCTCAAAAAAAAACGTGAATTGTTTTTTTATTTAAAAAATCATCTTGTTTTTTAATTTCAAAATATGTGTGCTCCTATTTAGAGTTTGAAAAGTTTACAGAACACTATTGACAAGTGTTTTAAAACTTACTACACAACTTTTACAAAAGTATGAAAAAAATACAAAAAAAATACTGTTTGTTCTGAAGTTTGATATTTATCGCGATAACTCAACGGCAAATTTCGTATTTCTTATTCATATTCATATTTCTTTATCTTCCGTTCTGTGTCATTACGTCCCAACTGGTCCAGTCCCTGCTCGCAGCATTTTTTAATGGGCACTTCCACAATTATTTTCACAATGGATCATGTGTACATGGTTATACGCAAAGCACGGAGATAGCAGTGTTGGTAAACTCACAATCAAATTTCAATTATAGAGTTCTCCCGCGAGAGCAAACTCATTTGAGATCAGGTTCGAAAAACTCACGCATGAGATTTTGATGCAAATCATTTGCTTACCGTCAAAAATGATTCAATCATAAAACCCATCGAAAAACTGTTAAAACCCAATGTTATTGTTTACATTTGAAAAGTGTTTTATATTTCTAGCAGAAAACCAAGCGCTTTGCATGAGAAAATGGCGGAATTGAATCAAATTTGCGTGAGTGTCAACTCAAGCGTGATAAATCTCGAGCATGAGAAACAAGAACGTGAGATTTTCGCAACATTGGGAGATAGTCAATAAATTCTAAAAAATTTTCAGCGTAAAAGAACTTTAACATGGTATTGTTGAATAACTGAAAGATTGGGTCTAATCGTTTTCCTGCACATCAAAATGAAAAGGATGTAATTGTCATATGTTCGAAAACCCACAATATATATGAAATTTATTCAAATAACATTGTAAATATCTAGAGCATTGACGTTGTTTTTTTTTTTAGAAGAACGAAAATGTTTCACAGTTTTTTGCATTACAGTGTTTTTGCCAAAATTTGCCAAAATCCGATTTTGGATTGTTTCATTTTTGGCACCTCACGATCTTGGAAAAATTTCAGTAGGCTTATTTCATAATATGATTATGACTTCATTAAATTGTGAATATCATCATGTTTTTTACTTTTGTCATTTAAACAGAAGCTCTGCTTCACGCTTATCGTATTCAAAAGACCCAATATCGGCGATATTCTCTCGCATAGGCAATTCTACACTATCTACAGCTTAATATGCATCTCTACAAGATTTTCAATTAACTTACACGCTGAGCGACCAGCCCACTTAAGTCATATAACACAAAAGCATTGAAATTCAAAAGCTTTTATGTTTAATTGTGGGTTTCGGTAACTTAAAATTCTGTAAATTGCAACAGAAGATTTTTTTTTTGTTATAAGGAGTTTATTTGATGTGCTGATCTAGAAGTGGCTATTCCTGAACATGTTATCCGAGAGTCTATTGTAACAAGTACATAGTTATCGTCGGAACCCCAACAATATGAGTGTGTATAAAACTTCAGGAAACTGTTTTAAGAGTTTATTTCTAGCCTATGAGGGATGTCATAAAAGTTGACTCAAGAATATCAATTCCATAAGTGGTTCTCCTTGGGCCACGATTTGCTGCAAGCAATTATCTGTGCAACCCAGAAAAAATGGCTATCAATCTTCTGTTAATTATCGAAGAAGTTTATTTCTGTTCTACAAGGTGTACTCGAAGGATTATGGTTGGCCTAAAAACTTGGTTTCTGCTTCATGAGGGGTTATCAAAGGGGTTGAACCCCGAGTGGTCATTTTGAAAAAGGTTCCCCATGGCACCATGAGTAGCCAAGAGTTTGATACAACACTATATATTTGAACTATCTAGGCTCACTAGATGGATTAATCCAACCAAAAGATTTCAAAACAAGTTTGCTTAAGAATTCCACCATTAAGAATTTTGCCAAAAATCCCACTAGAAGGATATACTTATTTTGATAAAAACGTTTTTTAATACGTCTAGCGAGTCCTGTATTGGTATTTGCAGGAATAAGTAGGAAAGCTATGAAGATTTCTTTTAAAAATATTTAAGATATCGAGATGTTTTTCCACCGCTTCCTCTATGGATTCTTCCATTTTATAGAATTTAATGATTGCTCTTACATTCTCTTTTGATCATCCAGAGATTGCTTACAAATTTTTCTTCATTCATTCCGTTTACAGGAAAAAAAGGAATACTTGGTCGGAAGTGGCGCTTGCATGCAAAAAATCTTACCAGGGGGAGGGGGGTTTTGGAAGAATCACTGGAGGAAACAAAAGACAAAATTTCAATGGAATGTCTGGAGAAATCTCAACCGGAATTTCAGTAACATATAAAGAAATTTCCCACAGTAGACCGATATACCCCTGCATCTACGCCAGTTCATGCGGGAT
The DNA here is from genome assembly GCF_002204515.2 of Aedes aegypti. Taxonomy (NCBI): domain Eukaryota; kingdom Metazoa; phylum Arthropoda; class Insecta; order Diptera; family Culicidae; genus Aedes; species Aedes aegypti. Next base: position 130,600,905 of record NC_035109.1, on the reverse strand, counting down.
GGTTTAAGGATAAATTATTTGTATGGCAGAGAAATTTGCTTTTGGGTTGCAGATTGCCTGTGTATCAGGCGCGTGCTATTATGATGGAAGAATGGAAGTGTAGGGGAACTGGAGTTTTTGTCCGTTTCTGGTTCTAGCGATTGTTATGAACGAATAGTTTTTTTTGATGTGATAGATTAAGAGTGGCAGATAGAGGCAAATGAAAGATTCAACTACAAAGTACGAGAAAAATACGGGCCTGGGATTGAACCCATCACTTTCCGCTTATGAAGCAGAAGCGGAGCCATCAGATCACCATCCAGATACATTAGGTTCTGGAAAGAGGTTTGCTAAAGGTTTACATTGAAATATTTAATAGATTTCTAAACAAATGGACCGGTCAAAATGTTAAAAAGAAATCTAATCATAAGTTATGAGTATTTTTTCTTCAAATCTCTGTTCCTAGCATAAACAAACAGATTTTGTAGAAATAATAACAAAACACCTACTATTTGTATGAATTAATCCGTTTTTTGTACCTCCATAAAGCGCTCGTTTAACCAATTTGGCACAGAACAAAAAGCTTCCCTTCCCGCACATTTCTTGCTCTTCACCAAAAAGGTTCATTTCCATTCAAACTTCATCACCTGGTAAATTCTTACCGTCAGTCAGTTTTTCCCATCAATCGGGTCACTTTTTATCCCTTCCGAAAGTAATCCGCTCCATCAAAGCATTTTGCGCAATCATTCGCACCTAGTGAGGCACCTAAAAACCATTCTAGGTAAATTTAACCAATTGAACGGCGGCATTCCTCATCCTCAAGTCTACGGCCGTCGTCGTCCGTCACTCGGCGAAAGTCTCTGTATTACAAGCCACTTCTTTTTCGGTGCCCACCCACTCAGTTTCATTCGGCTTGTTGGAGGACGTCTCACTGGAAGGATGATTTCTGCCTTCGTCAGCATCTTTTTCCCTCCAGATCAATCCAAAACCGTGCCATTCTCGCGCGAGCTCCGATCTCGTCATTGCGGTGTGGAATCAATCGCAGCGAGCTTTCCTCCTTTCGCCCAAATCACTTTTTGCTTCCTTATCGTTTTACAATTGTTTCCCCGGAGAAGCTCCGTGTACGTTTTTTTTTGTGCGATTCCTCTGTACCTCGTCAATTGTGTAAGGGTAATCGTTTTCCATGGTTCCGTTCCTGTGCACCTTGTTACCGTTTTGCGATCCGAGAATTCCAAGAGCCGTTTGCCAGGAGGAAAAACAAGGAAAAGCGAATCGAAAGCACTTCACTTGGCGAAATGAACAATTGCTGTGCACCTACTCGGAAAGCTTGCAACTTGTAACGATCGGAAATGGTCTCAGGATGATTGCGAGGGTTGCTTTTTTTTGCTTTCTCAATTCGCTCCTTCAACGTATCCTTTTGTTCCGAAGTGCTGTTTTCATTTCAGCTTTGTTTGAGAAAAGTTTCCCATGAAAAGAGCAATTTGTTGCAAGCAGCAATCAGTGGCTATCGTTCTGTTAGTTTTATGATTTGCTCATTGCTACGAAAATATGTGTTTATATAAACATGAATGGAACAACTTTGGCTGGTTTCCAGATGCGACCGAATTAGTTTGTGGAACGAGTTGTTATTTTGATGTGTGGTTCAAGTTTTCGTTGGCTTAGATTTTCAGCTATTTTATTTTTACGTTTCGATTTCTAACTGACTTTGTAGTTGACAATGTGCCCGATATAGTCCTTTTCAAATCAGCTGATTGAGGAGTTTTTTGACAGTTGTCCTTTGTGAATACAAGGACATGGAAAAAGCGTATTTTGAGCGTATTCAAAACTGTGCACAATATTTAAATAGTAAATGATGTCAACAAAAGCGACAGTTTATTTATTCCTTAATTAGTATCATTTCAAACATTACATTAATTTCTTATTTCTAGGTGTTTTTTTTTTGTTGATAACACTATCATCATATTGGTAAAACCAAATAAAGCTTTTATTGGGAACGGACCTGGTGTTGTGGTTGGAACTCACGCCTCTTACGCCGAAGACCTGGGATCGAATCCCATTCCCGTGATAGTCTAAACTAAAATCTATATCAAAATCGCAAGACTACTGGAGAGGAGGTAGGAAATTGTTTAGGAAAGGTAAGAGAAATGAAGTCCTTTTTCGATTTAAACTTTGGCAAAAGATGGAAGACCCGATAAAATCCTGTTATCGTCGATGTCATCCATCCACGTCGTTGATTTGTCATGGCCGCTTGTAATTACTTATTCATAGAAACAAACAAACTCCTCCGAACAAGCTTTTTGTCAACATCAAACACCACCCTTCGCACTAATCAAAATTCATTCCCGTCTCAAAATGCAAACATTAATCAACTTTACGCTTCAGTTCCTCATGAATATCTGCTTGATCTCAATCCATAACTCTTGTTTCGCTAATTCCGATGGCCTGCTCGACTTCCAACCTACGCCCAGAGCACGAAAATCCTTCGCAACCCCGTAAGAAAAAAGAACAACATAATTTACATAATTCCGCAGTTTTGCCCTCGGTCCGTCTGCCACCGAAAAAAGCTCAGTACACAAGATTCGGTCCCAATCAGACACTGATTAATTACGGCAGGTCCTTTCGCTCTCTCTCTAATCAGCGACAAATTATCGACGCCATCCGTCCCCAGGCCTTCATCCACGCTTCGACGCTTGTAAGGTTCGAATTCGGACGACTCCCCGCCACTTGTACCATCCTGCTGAGACCGCAACCGACGTCGCCTAGCAAAAATCTTGTTTACTTACCATGCTGCCTCTCCTTTAGTCGGAAAATCCTTTAATTCCAATCCCTGCCATTTCGGAGAACTACCTCGACCAAAACAGACCAACCTAAACTTCCGGAAACCGCACACCCCGTGTCACTGGACCCTCCGCCCACCTTCCTCTTCTTCCTATTGCCACTGACTTCAGAAAACGGGGCGACATCGGCCAAGGAAGTCACTTGGCCGGATTAGTTTTTGGAGAGTTTCAAGCGAATTCGGGGAGAGGTGATTTGGCGGGGGAGCTCGTTCGGTAATCTTTGCCATCGTATCTGAACTCCGGAGCGGAAGCCAAGTTTGTGTTTGCTGTTGCGTTGGTTGTTGGTTGAGAGGATTTTTTTTTTCAGTTCTTTGAATCGTGGGAAAATGCAAAATAAAAAAGTGAACGTCGGTCGTCCGGACGGCACCGAGACAAGAACAAAATCTAATCACATTTGCATACGAATTGATTGCAAGTTAATTACTTTTGGGCCAAGTTTTGCTCCTGGGTGGATATAGCTTTCTCGGGTGCGTGGGATTTGAAGGTTGGTTTTAAAGAAGAATCGGAGATGGCATGTTGTATATCTTTGTAGAATGCTCATTGAATTTCGTGCTTGGCTTTTTCTTGGGACTACGTCGAAATTGAAATCATTCTACAAGCTTTAGTTGTTGGTTTTCAAGTCTGATGGAAGCTCTCCAATCTTCTGACGGAAACTCTTCAAGCTTCGGACGAAAGCTATCCCAGCATCTGATGGAAGCCCCTCCTAGCTCTGACGCAAGCTCTCTAAGCTTCGGACAGAAATATTACAAGCTTCCGACAGAAGCTCTATAGGTTTCGGACGTCTTTAAATTTTTGACGGAAGCTCTACAAGCTTTGACCAAAGCTTCGGTTCAAGTTGCTAACGTAAGCTCATGTAGCTTCAGACTTAAGCTCTCCAAGCTTCTGAATGAATCTTTTCAAGCTTCTGAATTAAGATCTTGAAGCTTCTGAGCAAAGCTTTAGAATCTGCTGGCCGAAGCTATTGAAGCTGCTCACCGAAGCTCTTGAAGCTGCTAACCAAAGCTCTTGAAGAGTCTTACTGAAGCCCTTGAAGTTTCTGACCGAAGCTTTTGAAGCTTCTGATCGAAACTCTTGAAGCTTCTGACCGGAACTTTTGAAGCTTCTGACCAAACTTTTGTAGCTTCTGACCAAAGCTGTTGAAGATTCTGACTGAAGCTGCTGAACCATCTGACTGAAGATCTCTAAGCTTCTGAAGGATACTATTGAAGCTTCTGACCGAATTTCTAGAAGATTCTAAACGAAGTTTTTGAAGCTTTTGATCAAAGCTCTTGAAGCGTCTGACCGATGCTCTTAAAGCTTTTGACCAAAGCTCTTGAAGCGTCTGACCGAAGCTCTTGAAGCTACTATCCGATGCTCTTGAAGCTTATGATTGAAGCTCTTGAAGCTTCTGACTGAAGCTGTAGAACTTTCTGACCAAAGCTCTTGGAATTTCTGATCGAAGTTGTCTTGAAGCTGGTGACCGAAGTTTTTGTAGCTTCTGACCGAAGCTCTTGAAGCTAATGATCGGAGCTCTTGAAGCTTCTGTCCGAAGCATTTGAAGCTTCTGTCCGAAGCTTTTGAAGCTTCTAACCGAAGCTCTTTTAAGCGTCTTATAAACTATATCAGCTTCTAACGTAAGCTCTTGAAGATTCTGACTGAAGATTTGAAGTTTCCAATCGAAGCTGTTGAAGATTCCAATCGAAACTATTGTAGCTTCTGATCGAAGCTCTTGAAGCTCCTGTTTGAAGCTGCTGTTCGAAGCTCTTGAAGCTTCTGACCGAAGTTGCTGAAGCTTCTGACCGAAGCTTTTTAAGCTTCTGACTGAAGCTCTTGAAGCTTCTGACCGTAGCTCTTAAAGCTTCTGACTGAAGTCCTTGAAGCTTCTGACAAAAACTCTTGGAGCTTCTGGCCGGAACTCTTGATGCTTATGACCGTACCTCTTGAAGCTACTGATCGAAGCTCTTGAAGCTTCTGACTGAAACTTTCGAAGCTTCTGAACAAAATTATTGAAGCTTCTAACCAAAGATCTTGAAGCTTCTGTCAGAAGATCTTGAATATGATAGAATCTATCGAAGCTTCTGACCGAAGTTCGTGAAGACTCTGACCGAAGCTCTTGAAGCTTCTGACCGAAGCCCTTGAAGTTGTTATTCGTAGCTCTTGAAGCTTCTGATTGAAGCTCTTGCAGCTTCTGATCGAAGCTCTTGAAGCTTCTGACTGAAGCTCTTGAAGCTTCTGCCTGAAGCTCTTGAAGCTTCTGACCACTGCTCTTGGAGCTTCTGACCGAAGCTCTTAAAACTTCTGACCAAAGATCTTGAACCTTCTAACTAAAGCTCTTGAAGCTTCTAACCGAAGCTCTTGAAGCTTCAGACCAAATCTTTTGAAGCTTCTGAACGAAACTCTTGAAGCTTCTGACCGAAGCTCTTACAGCTTCTGACCAAAGCACTTGAAGCTTCTGACCAGAGCTCTTGAAACTTATGACCGAAGCTCTTGAAGCTTCTGATCGAAGCTCTTGAAGCTTCTGATCGAAGCTCTTGAAGCTTCTGATCGAAGCTCTTGAAGCTTCTGACCGAAGCTCTCGAAGCTTTTGTTTAAAACTCTCGAAATTTTTGAACAAATCTCTTGGCGTCCGAAGCTTGGCTCTTGAAGCTTCTGACCGAAGCTCTTGAAGCTGTTGTTCGAAGCTTCTGGCCAAAGCTCTTGAAGCTTCTGACCAATGCTCTTGATGCTGCTGGCCGAAACTCTTGAAACTTCTGACTGGAGATCTTGAAGCTTCTGATCGAAGCTCTTGAAACTTCTAACCGAAGCTCTACAAGCTTCTGACCGAAACTCTTGAAGCTACTGACAGAATCTCTTACAGCTTCTGACCAAAGCTCTTGAAACTTATGACCAAAGCTCTTGAAGCTTCTGATCGAAGCTCTCGAAGCTTTTGTTTGAAACTCTCGAAGTTTTTGACCAAAGCTCTAGAAGCGTCTTAATGAAGCTCATGAAGCTTCTGACCGAAGCTCTTGAAGCTTCTGACAAAAGCTCTTGAAGCGTCTGATCGAAGCTCTTGATGCTTCTGTTCGGGGCTCTTGAAGCTTCTGACCGAAGCTCTTGAAGCTGCTGGCCTCACTTCTTAAAGCTTTTAACCGAAGCCCTTGAAGCTTCTGACCGAAGCTCTTGAAGCTGCTGGCCTCACCTCTTAAAGCTTTTAACCGAAGCCCTTGAAGTTTCTGACCGAAGCTCTTGAAGCTGCTGGCCTCACCTCTTAAAGCTTTTAACCGAAGCCCTTGAAGCTTCTGACTGAAGCTTGAGAAGCTTTTGACCGAAACTCTTGAAGCTGCTGATCGAAGCTCTTGAAGCTTCTGACTGAAGCTCTTGAAGCTTCTGACCGAAGCTTTAGAAGCTTTTGACCGAAACTCTTGAAGCTGCCGATCAAAGCTCTTGAAGCTTGTGACCGAAGCTCTTGAGGCTTCTGACCGAAGGTCTTGAAGATTCCGACAGAAGCTCTTGAAGCTTCTGATCGAAACTATTGAAGCTTCTGACCGAAGTTCGTGAAGCCTCTGATCGAAAGTTTTTAAGGTTCTGTCTGAAGCTGTTGAAGCTTCTGACCGATGCTTTTGAAGCTTCTGACCAGAGCTTTTTAAGCTTCTGACTGAAGCTCTTGAAGCTTCTGAACAGAGCTCTTGAAGCTTCTGACCGAAGCTCTTGAAGCTTTTGACCAAAGCTATTGTCGCTTGAATTTTCTGACCGAAGATCTTGAACCTTCTAACTGAAGCTCTTGAAGCTTCTAACCGAAGCTCTTGAAGTTTCAGACCAACTTTCTTGAGGCTTCTGACCGAAACTCTTGAAGCTTTTGACCGAAGCTCTTACAGCTTCTGACCAAAGCTCTTGAAGCTTCTGACCAAAACTCTTGAAACTTATAACCCAAGCTCTTGAAGCTTCTGATCGGAAATCTTGAAGCTTTTAACTGAAGCTCTTGAAGCTTCTAACCGAAGCTATCGAAGCTTCTGACCTCACTTCTTAAAGCTTTTAACCGAAGCCCTTGAAACTTCTGACCGAAGATCTTGAACCTCCTAACTGAAACTCTTGAAGCTTTTGACTGAAGCTCTTGAAGATTCAGACCAAATCTCTTGAAGCTTCTAGCCGAAGCTCTTGAAGCTTCTGACCAAAGCGCTTACAGCTTCTGACCAAAGCTTTTGAACCATCTGACCAAAGCTCTTGAAGCTGCATACCAAAGCTCTTGAGGATTCTGATCAAAGATCTTGAAGCTTCTGATCGAAGCTCTTGAAGCTTCTGATCGAAGCTCTTGAAGCTTCTGATCGAAGCTCTTGAAACTGCTACCCAAATATTTTGAAGCTTCTGACCGAAACTCTTGAAGTTTCTGAGTAAAGCTCTTGAAGCTTCTGATCGAAGCTCTTGAAGCTTCTGTAGGGTGCTCTCTGAACTTATACACGATGCTTCTTGTGCTTCTGCAGGATACTTATCAAACTATCGCATGGATGCTTTCTGCGTTTCTGCAAGATTCTTTCTAAGCTTCTGAAAGATGCTTTCTGAGCTTCGGCATGCTTTCTTCTGATCGTTTGACCTTCTAAAGGATACTTTGAGCTTTCCCTAAATTTACCCTTAACATTAACAAAATGCTTTCTAGAATTCTGTAGAATGCTTTCTGTTCCTCCACCAGATGCTTCCTTGATTGTACCCCGTTTAGCATAAATTCGTTTGGCATAATAATCGTTTGGCATAATGGTCGTTTGGCATATTGGTCGTTTGGCATAATGATTGACTTAAAATAAATATCGGCATTTTTAAGCTTTTACCGAGATCAACGCCACTGAGCCCATAGCAAAAAGTTTTGGTAGGTTATAAACAAGCGTGGTGTTTGTTCAGAGATTTTCCTAGCTAAGAATTACAAAAAATGTTGTGACATTAGAGAGCATTTCTAAATAAAACTCGTGACGGGTCTCTACATCTCAGAACAAAGAGTGTATTTGAGTTTGTTGCGATGTACATATTTGAAAGCAGTAAATTGACAAAAAAAGTTCGCAGTTATTCATCAAGGGAACGCTCACAAAATATTCCGCTGCAGATCAAGCTCTGTCCCAGTCTGGACGTAACACTCGATGAAAATTACTTGATAAAAGAAAGTTTTTTTCCAAAATATCAAAAGCTCTAATCCCAAAATCTATCAATGCGATTTAATGCAAAAAAAAACTATATACGAGAGCAGATTATTTTTCGTTTAAAATGTTTATGGCTCTAACGCAAAAAATCTTTTCACGGCATAGCTCAAACGATCAACACATCTTTAAAAGAAAGTATTTGTGACAAAACTTTTCAACGGCTCAATATAAATTCTAATTTTGGAAGTGTACATCAAAAATGTCGTCTATTATCGAGAGAAGGGAAAATTTGTGATTGAAATAATATTTTTTTCCAGCATATCTCGGAAGGAGATCACGCGTTTGCACCAAAAAAGTATAGTTTGGATATTGGCAGGTTCTAAAATATTTATCATTCTTACAGCACATCTGGCAAGAATTGATAAAACAGCAAAATATAAAAATGGTTAACATTTGGCTTTACTAAATAATAAAACTTAAAACAGTATAAATATAAAGAACAGCCTATTTTAAAAAGAAGGCAAAATTTATAATTAAACCAATAGAAGAAAAAATTATTGCGGCATGATAAAACGAAAAGACATAAAAAAGTGCATTCAGAATCATCGAAGTGATTGTGCTAGTTTTTCCCGAATGACTGGTTTCCCCGAAAAGTGGTGACGAGAAAGAACAATGAACAGTCAGAAGAAGGAAATATTCTGTCATTCTCGGCTATACACATGTTGGCAAAAATGCGGAGAACGGTAAAACTCGAAAGAACCGCCAATTAAATGAAGAAGGGTGCATATAAGATAATCAGTTCGTTCACTACCCTGAAATGTATAAAGCTACGACAATTATGAGTGCTTAACACTTTTCGGGGAAGTGGGTTAGTCGGGAAAACGGGATATTCGGGAAACTGGCTTCCGGGGAACTTGCGTTCGAGGAAACGACATTCGGGAAACTGACATTCGGGGAAAAGTAGCCCAACCCATCCAAGTAACTGCAGTAATCGATTTCTTTTTTTGCTGATAATTTGAGCAGATCAATGTTATCGATTGCCGCCCTTCTGTCAGTTGGAAACAAAAAAAATACTTAAAAAATATAGCTCCATAGAACAACTTATGCATAAAAGAAGGAGAAATATATTGAAATTTAAATCAACAGTTTTCATTCCTATAATTATGGTTATATCAACTTGCCATATGTATAATTATGGTTACATCATATTTAGAAAAAAAAACTATTAAAAGAAGGGTAAATTTGTGCTAAATATATAAAAATCTTCAGTGCAAAAATTTGTTCCAATAGCGAAACTCAAAAGAAGAATTAATATTTGAAAGACGGATAATTTCTGGATAAGACGGGGTTGGTGGTCTGATGGCTACCGCTTCTGCTTCATATGCAGAAGGTCATGGGTTCAATCCCAGGCCCGTCCCTTTCCTCGTACTTTGTAGTTGTATATCTCTCACTTGCTTCTATCTTCCATTCTAAATATATCACACTCAAACTATTCGTTCATAGCAAACGCTAGAACCCAGAGACGGACAAGAAACTGTTTCCCTAACGCTTCCTACTTCCACGCGCACGCCTTTCTTACGCCTGATACATAGGCAGTCTGCTAACCACAAAAGCAAACCTCTCTGCCATGCCTTTCCCCCAATCCGTACACTCCCGCATGAACTGACGTGGATGCAGTGGAATATACGGTCTACGTGGGAGTCAGTTCAATGCATCATCAATTCCTCCCCCTTCCTCTCATTGGTCTGCATTCTGACGTGGCAGGTGCCATTGTTGCCTAAAAATAGAAGATCACCAGCACTTATACACTGAGGATGCCTGTTAGTCCCAAGCAGTCATTCGGTTGGTTCCTTGTGTAAGTGAAGCTGATCTGGCGATACTGGAGTGCATCCACGGGCGGCCAATCAAGCTCAAGCTCAAGCTCAAGCTCAAGAAAGACGGATAATTTCTGGATAACAATTTAAATACTATTGGCAATAACTTTCCTAATATGCTTAAATTTATTCAAGAGCGAATGATTGTTGAATAAAGTGTCAGTTTGTATCAATTGACTCCAAAACAAGCCTGATGTCATCAGAGAGATTCAATAAAAACGTAAACACGAAAAATTGAGAATTATGCCAAACGACCATTATGCCAAACGACTTTATGCCAAATGACCATTATGCCAAACGACTTTATGCCAAACGGCTTTATGCCAAATGACTTTATGCCAAATGACCTACCACCGCTTCCTTAGCTTCTCTGCAGAGTGCCTTCTGTGCGTTTGCAGCATAGCTTCTTATAGGTGCTTCCTAAGCTTCTATAAAATGCTTCCTAAGCGTCTGAGCATTTGCACGATGCATGCTGAGCTTCTGTAGGATGCTTTCCAATCTTCTGAATTATACTTTCCTAGCTTCTATTAGATGCCTTCTAAACTTCTGAAGGATGCTTCCCTAACTTCTGGAGAATGATTTTTGATATTTTCTAGGATGCTTTCTGGACCTCCACAAGATGCTTTCTAAGCTCCTACACGATGCTCTCTGAGCACGTTCAAGATGCTTTCTGATCTTCTGCATGAAGTTTTCTGAGCTTCTTCAGGACGTATTCCAAACTCCTAAAGGATAGATTATTTCCGAACTTTCATTTGCTGAGATGTTTGCTGCAATTCGGCATGATGGTTTCTGAGCTTCTGTAGGATGCTCTCTAACCTTCTGCTGGATACTATCCACCAATCTGTCGTAAACTTCTAACTCCCGTAGGTTGTTCAAGCTTTGTGTTTTGAGTTTCAATCATTGTTCTGGAAATAATGAGCAAAATGCATTGGTATTTTGTAATCGACTGCTTTTGGAAAAAGTTTGCGAGCCAATAAAAGAGTTACCTTATTCATTCACCCCGCTATCCAAAGTTATCTCACTATGCCCATAGTCTCCCTTTTTTATCTGCAAGGAAATTGCTCCAAGTGGTAAACAAAGTTATGTTCGCATTAGAATGCTTTTAGCCCTCCCTGTTACTGTTCCCCTACAAAAGGGAGGCCACTTCACGGCGACGATCTCACCACCTCACCAACCATTAAGCGAAAGGATATTCATACATTCGCCCCCCTCGCTTCCGGTATGTCACCGTAGTTCACGCCAAGGTCTTGGGCCTTGGGCTGCGAAATGTCTAACACCCGTTCCATTTCCCGTTTGAGACAGAAAGGCTTTTTCCTTCGAGAATCAAACAACAGGGAGGAAAAGCTCCCCTTCAGCACGATTGTCATAACCGTGCCAAGGCAGGGCATAAAAAATGTCTTTATGTGCGTCTGGATGTATTTTAAATTGCCTTATAATTTTCTTCGCTCACACGTTCGTTTTTGCGTGTGCCAAGTGCGAGCTTGAGGGATACCGGCCTTTATTTTTGGGGCCCATAGTGGTAACAAAGTGGCTCTGCGGTAGTGGAGATTTCTTGCTGAACTTTTCGGAAGAACCTATCAAAAGTATCACCATCTCAAAGCAACATTTACATCTTCTGTTACTATTTATATACAATTCACTGGCCAGTAAAGTTTTTCATCTACAAAACTTCCAAAAGCTTCAGCATTGCACTATCATAATCGAAAGAGATCGAGAGAGAAGAGAATCTCTCACTTTTACTTAGTTCTTTAAGAAAAGATCAACGAGATTTCCTTTGTCATATAAAAAAATAAATATTCGTCGAAAACATTTCCGCACCTCTCCTTCATAAAACCCACCAATCCCCAATCCTGACGAGGCAAGCCTGGCACCCTTGTTTACCTTGTTGAATGTTGGCTGTGGAGCTTTCCTACGAGTGATGAGAAATTAGGCTGGTTTCACGACGAATTCCCGAGCACATGCTGAAGCTGAAGGTTGTGAATGGGGGGAAACCACACACTTCGGCGAGAAGCTCTCTAATTTGAATAAATTTATTTACATGTTTTCATTCCATTTTAGTCACGCGATCTGAATGAACAATTCTCATTAGCATTTGGGGGCGGGGGGCTTACGTGTGCTTACCGAGGTGGAAAATGAACCACCGAAGAATGAGATTTGACTTCCTTCATATTTTTTTTCTGCTTCGGATTGAAGGAATCGCGTTCGCTGATTTTTCACTCGGTCCTTTTTCCTACTAACTACACTTTCAGGAAACACTAAATGGGTTGACACTTGAAGTAGGCATTAGAAAAAGAAATATGAGAAAGGTGTTGTGCGGAAATAGACCAATTTGGAAAATGATTTAGATGACGGTTACTGTGCATCGTACTCTCGTGTTGTGCGAACATAATTTAGTTCTGCTAATGGTAGTTTTGATGCTAGCTAAAGAAATAAAATAGTACTTCTTAGTGCTACAAAAACAGTAGTTTTCAAGGTTACTTCTCAATGTACATTCTCATAAAAAATGGAATAAATGATTTACTTGGATTTCCCCCTGCCCAAGTAATCATTATGAAAAAGAGAACCCAATCTGGCATTCTTTGTGAAGGGCTTTATCAAGAAGATTATTTAGTTCACTTTAACAAAATAGATCTAAATAATATTAAAGCTCAAGAAAAAGTTAGATTTATGTTCGATGTCCGTTTGCGATAGGAACATTTTCAGAATCCTCAAGGAAATTTCCAGAATCCCACTCAGTGCCTTCGATGCCAAAAGTGGGATCAGGGTACCAAACATTGTCACATGGATACTAAATGCATGATTTGCGGCGCCAAGCGAATCCAGCTTCTTATACTCAAAAATAAAAAAAAACCTTTCTGGATTAATCTAAACAGGAATATATTCGGAGCTTCCGTGGAACTATCACAAGTGTTCCTCGATAATTTTCTGGATCTTCACTCAGAAATTTCTATAGGAATTTCAGCAGAGACAAATGCAGCAGCAAAATTGCTCGGAATGGCCCTCTGCAAAACTTCATTTTTTGCATTTTTCTATTACCATAATCACTTTACTGAATCTGTAGAAAACACATCCATGCATGTCAATTGAATATTGCATTTAAAGCATTTCATCTTCAGCTCACTTGAACAAGATAATTTTTCTGGGTTGAAAACAAACATTCAGAATGACATTTCTGTCAAGAACCCGCAAGGTTGCTGCAAAATTTGCAGTCGAGCAGCACATTCGACCAGTTTGTAGCATGATATTAGAAATATCACCTTCAAAACGTGATATTGGAACTGTCAAAAATGTATGAAAATATCACGGTCTAGAAACGTGATATTGGATCAATATCAGGAAAACCACTTGTATCATGATACAACTCCGTAGTCTGAACACAGCATTACTTATGTTACCTCAGGGCCCTCCGCCTAAGGACGAGGTATTTCTGAAAAATTGGTTTGATGAATTATAAAACCATCATGCTAGATGAATATTAAACTTAAAAAAATCGTGCGGAGAGTTCTCAATTATCTACAATCACTATAAGCCAAGTTATAACACAACTTACATAAGTAGAAACGATAATGGACTTGGTGTAGTGGTTAGAACACACGCCTCTCACGCCGAGGACCTGGGATCGAATTCCATCCCCGAGATAGTCACTAAAAATTTCAGTGACGGCTTCCTTCGGAAGGGAAGTAAAGCCGTTCATCCCGAGATGGACTAGCCCAGGGCTAAAAATCTCGTTAATGAAGATAGAAAAAAAAATAAGTAGAAAAAAGAGCTTAATTAGTAGAATTCATTTCCTTGAGAATACCAGAAATAATAATGAACAACAATCGAGTACCATTGTCATCATTTATTAAAATTATTCTGCAGATCCGAAGTGGACAGTCGCCCACTTCGACCAGAAATAATGCAAATTAGACTTCAAGTTTCCTCATTTCCTGGCGGACATGGTCACAAAATAAGCATCGCCTGAAATTAAATCTCCCAAACATGATACAGCACATTTGGAAACCACTTTCCTGAGTGGAGAATCCTCTTGGAATCCTTTACCACACACTACTGGCTGCTATGCTGCAGAGCGCTGCGCTCATTCATGCCGAACGAACCAATTGCAACATAGTTGTTACAGCAGTCCCCGTTTCTAAAACCGGAGCGGTAACTTCATCGACTGTACAAACCCACCCCCCCCCCCCCATCCACATTAACACAAAGAGGGCTCCCATTTCCTGTGGAGAGGGTGGGTGGTGGTCACGAGTTACAACCGGATGGGATGGGTCACCCATTGCGTCGTCGTCGCCCTTGACTAACCCCTTCCTCTTAAAGGGACTTGCCTGCTGGAAAGCATGTATCCAGGGACCCGGGCAACACTCTTCCACTGTGATCTCCAGACCACTTTTTATCAGAAAAAATCTCTTTATAATCTGTGCTGACCATTTGATTTCTATAAGATTAAATTCAAATACATAAAACAACAACATTAACAATTTTCATTAATGACAAGAGGGTTTGTAGTTTTTTTCTCTCTTATAAGCAGGTAAAATCAACTCAATTGTTCAAATTTTGAACTGGAACGGCAGATGAAATGTAATATGTTGTTAACAAAATGTTAATAAAAGCTTCATTTAGTTTTACTTCATTCGGATGACAGTGTTGCCTAACACAAAGCACTTAGATATTAGAAACAAATGTTACGTATCAAATGATGATTTTTCTCGAGTTTGTGAACTTATGCCATCAGAAGAGCGTCATTTCAAAACGAACCCTCCGACTTTATTTGACATTTTACTCAGACAAACAGTTTAGTTATACAGTGAGCAAAGATTTGGAGAATTTTTTTTTGATAACACCGTTCTGTGGCACACCGTAACTTCCCTTCTGATGCACACTCACACCGGATGCTGTGTTATAACATGCCACACAACACCCCTCGACTCGAACTCAGTTTGATAGTGGGCTACCGTCGTCGTCGTTGTCGTCTCCGGCATCGGGTAAACTATCCGGACCCACTTTTCCGGTACCCGGAATAGCCATTCGAACCGAACACCAACACCCACCCGAGTGCAGCAAAAGCAGCAGCACCCGAGCAGAAGAAAATTGCTGCAGAATACCAAACTATGGTACCAGACAATTTTCAATACTCATAGCCTGACAATTGGACATCATACTGTTAGGTAATTGGTTCAGGTATTGCAATACCTAAACAATCTATCATGAATTTTCAAACGGGGGCCTTCCTGAGCCGAGTGGTTAGGGTCCGCGGCTACAAAACAAAGCCATGCTGAAGGCGCCTGAGTTCGATTCCCGGTCAGTCCAGGATCTTTTCGTAATGGAAATTTCCTTGACTTCCCTGGGCATAGAGTACCATCGTACCTGCCACACGATATACGAATGCAAAAAGGGTAGCTTTGGCAAAGAAAGCTCTCAGATAATAACTGTGGAATTGCTCATAAGAACACTAAGCTGAGAAGCAGGCTCTGTCCCAGTAGGGACGTCAAGCCAAGAAAAAGAAGAATAATAATATCAAATTGAGATGTAGCCAATACGTAGACTACTGAGCAATACTTCATTATGGTTCAATACCAAAATATGGTCTGGAAAGAAAGGTGCGAGTTATTCGTTCCCGCTCGGGCAACGCACTAACTGGCCGAAAGTGTGTCGCTAGGATGACATCGACTACGTCACAGTAACAGTGGGTGGGCGAGTTGATGGTGGTGATGGTGACGCAGGGACATGTTGAGTCTGGCACTCTGCTGTATGTACGAGAGTTTAATACTCATGCGGTTGCTCTTGTGCACGTTTTGGATCCAATTTAGGCTTCCAGTGGTGCAGAAGATTACGGAACAGTGGAGGCGCTTGCGTTTTGATATTTTTTCGAACGGATAATACACCCTGGCTAACAGGGGTGTGGGGCATTGTGGAATCCTATAGGATTCACACCAGAGTAGAGCCTATGTCTAGACCACACAGTTCTACTAATTTTTCTATGATAGTGAATGAAATTTTTACTTATATGATGAGTCTTTAATTGGGCTAGTAAAACATTGCAACGCGTTGGAATACCGTTCTAGTAACAACGGATTCATTTCCTGGTCTAGTCGTAAATCATTTCAGATTTTTTTATCTCGACTTGCTGGACATGACAAACAAGCAAAACTATTATCTCTGGAAATATTGGTAAAATAAGTTGATGTTTATTGCTCAAACCACCTAAAACCAAGCAAAATGGTATTTCAGAAGAAGCACAACTTTCGGCATATGTGTTTTCCTGAAAGTGAATATTAGAGTTATATGTAAATTGTATGAGCAATTGTTGTCTAGTCTAGGCTCTAGATTCTTGATCTTGATTCATGCAAAAGTTTGGAGTCACAAGAACTAACTCGAAAGACAAACATTCTGTAAAATATTATACCAATTACACAGCGTAACAAAATTGACATTTTTGCGTGTCTTAAGGATCAAATTATGTGTCTCAAGTAGATTTGGGATTGCTGAATCTGGTGCCGTTCTCAGAAATGTTCCAGCACGTCACAATTTTTAGCTACAGGTCGCCAAAGTTGTATAAAACATTGTTTTCATTGATGTTTACATGAAATTTGAAGTATGATTTCTCACACTTTTTTGTGATCCAATCCAGCAAGTATGCAAAATAGAACTTCAACTTTCATTTTAGATATAATTTGGTTGAAATTGAACGATAAAATTTAGATTAAATCGAATTTTTCATCATGCTTGCAAGTCTCCATACAAAACTATTGGTTTCCCTTATATGGCAAAATACAATACTTTTCTAAAACACCAAAAAAAACTCATGGGCATCGATAGTATTATACACTTTGCTATTAAGTATTGTTATACACATAAATTTTGAATTCTGTGGGAATTTAAGCAAATAAATTGCCTTACAAGCTGGCAAACTTGCATGCAAGTTGGCTGAAATAGTCAAATTTTGCATTTTTATCAGCCAATATCTCAAAAACTAGACGTGCTGTGATATTTTTGAAAACGACAATGGATTCATCAACCCTTAATTAAGTAAACAGCGGTTTTTTGATGCTTGAGACACAAACGTGTTGCGCAGTGTTATGTATGTGACATTATTAAAATTTAATTAAGTAATATACTATCGAAGTTGTTCGCAAAAATGGTAGAAATACCAACACAAATTATTTGCATGCATCGCATGTGACCAAAAACTTCTGTGAAATATGTTAAAGATAACCTTAAGAATCAGCAAACAGTGCTGCAAGAATCTCTGACATATTCATCCTCATTCTTGTTTACGGGGGATCTTATTCGTTCGAATCCAAGACCCACTTGGTTTTGCTCGCATAAACGAGAATTAAAAATGGTTTTCAATCGAAAGAGCTAACGTTCACGTGAAATAATAGGCGATTGACATAAGTATGACTAGAATTGATTATTGATTTTTTTTTTCACAAATCTGTCGGCAGCCTTTTTTTTCTGTGAATCAAGAAATTTATTTGAGTTTTTTTTTCAAATATTTTCGATAAAGTCGTCAATATTACACAGCGTGTATAACGAAGAAGAACCCATAATTAAATAAACATAAATATATCTGAAACACCAGCTGATTTGAAACATAAATTTACATTTTTTATTTAAGGATCAAAAATATTTACAGTCAGTGACTAAATTAGGCAGCCAATTGCTTTTTTTTTTTTCAAATTTGTTGTAGTGAATTCATAGCATTTCTGTCATTTTTAATTCAATGAGTTTCAGATAGTTTCACAATGGCAAATGTAAGTAACAACGAGATTTTTCAATTTAATTAATAGTTGTATATTGTAAGTTGTATGCTTTTTTTTTAATGTTTGGTTCTGTAAACTTGCGCTAAAAAAAGTGTACAACTTTTTTTTCGAACTCACCAAAAAAATCTCGTTTACATACATATATCTTTGAACAATCCTCTGAAACTCTTTGAAAATTGACTGAAAGTTCATGTATTCATCACAGCTAAATTTCAGGTTATTTTTAGTTTGTCATTCAAATTTCAACTCGATCGGACTTCCAGAAACTAAGATACAGCGCCTCAAACTTGGACATTTTGTTGCGTTGCGTAGTAATTAAGTAACACTGCGGAACACGGTTTTGTCTCAAGAACCAAAATACCGCAATTTACTAAATTAAGGGTTGCTGAGTCCATTGCCGTTTTCAGAAATATCATGGCACGTCTAGTTTTTGAGATATTGACGGTTGAAAATGCTAAATTTGACTGTTTCAGCCAACTTGCATGCAAGTTTTCCAACTTGTACGGCAATTCGTTTGCTCAATTTGTCACAGAATTCAAACTTTATGCATAGAACAATACTTATCAACGAAGTTCATAATATTTTCGATGGTTAAATGTTATATATTGGTGGTTCAGAAAAGTATTGTATTATGCCATATAAGAGAAACGACGAATTTTATATGAAGACTGCAAACATGTTGAAAAAAATTGATTTAACCTAAATTTTATCGTAGAATTTCAACTGATTTGTATCTAAATTGAAAGTTCAAGTTCTATTTAGCATGTTTGGTAGATTATATCACAAAAAAGTTTGATAAATCATACTTTAAATTTCATGTAAACATCAATAAAACCAGTGTTTTATACAACTTTGGCGACCTGTAGCTAAAAATTGTGACGTGCTGGAACATTTCTGAGAACGGCATTAGATTCAGCGACCCAAAATCTACTAGAGACACATAATTTGATCCTTGAGACACGTGAAAGTGTCATTTTTGTTACGCTGTGTAATTCATGGATTGCATACTCTGAGCTTCCATGTTTTTGCTTTCTCAATCTTATTTCGATTGCTCATTTATGACTATTTTGGAGTGAATAGCCATCCAATCAGAGTTCAGAGTTGAGCAGACATGAGAGCTTTCATTGCCAGCCACGCCAATCATCTGCGTTACTGAGATAGGAAAGTATAATGATGATATGATATCTGCTATGCTAGAGGCCAGCGACTCATCGACGCCCTCACAGCTATCAAAGGATTGTACCCCGTATGGCATAAAGTCGTGCTTACGAACGGGTTAACGTTTGTTCGTCAAGGGTTCCGACGTGGTTGTATGTAAAAAAAAATCCCAGAATACTCACCGGGAAAGCCGGAAGTACGAGAGTGGACGGAACTGTCATTTTGTATGGGACGATCCATGGACCGATGCACGAGTTCACTATTTGACGTTTGAGCGGTGACATGTTATTTACGTGACCATGGCAACGAGTGAACTCGGCACCGCTCAAACGTCAAAATAGTGAACTTGTGCATTGGTCTATAGCGTATGCGACAGCCTACTTGATGGCAAGACAAAATTTGCCGGGACCACTAGTTGTCGAAAAAATGTCTTGATCTTACGATATTTCAAACATTTTTTTTTTGTAATTCCTTATGATTTTTTTGATAAAAAATATTAGGAGATAATAATATTCGTATTGATTTCATAGATATCATTCCAAGAAATTCGTCAAAAAGGATGCCAGATATATTTTTTTACTCTTACCTAAACAAAATATCAAAATCATTTGTTTTGCTACATATTTTGTTGTAATTTTAAACAGATGATCTTCAGCATTCATGATTCTGTGTCATGATAAAAATAATTTCTGAACATTTCTTGGAGTCCACCTAAAATCAGACTTCTTTCAAAGATCTTACCAGAAATCATTCCAAGGCTTTATCAATCATCCGCCAAAAATTTTGGTTTGAAACTCGGAAGGTATGTGGTAAGCATCTGTTGAGTTATTTTAAAATGAATTAATCTTGGAATTTGTCTAGGAATTCGATAAGGAATAACTTCACATATTTGCCAGGAATTCAATCTAGGATTGCGCTTTATTTGGTTCAACTTATTTTTCTCAAGATTTTTCATAGAATTTCTTCAATACTCATTCTAATAATTTATTCTAACATATTATCGTTTCAGGAGGTAGTTTTCCATGAAATTTTCTGCCATAGGGAAAGTGTGCCAGTTATGGCTAAAGTGGTTCCCTATTTGGCCATATGTGTTTTCTCGAAAACTTTCTCATTTTGAATATTTTTTGATGTTTCAACATCAAGATACATTTAATATCAAACTACTAAAACACACATAATGATTAAAAATTTGAAAATAACCAACTTATCATGTATGGCGAAATAGGGAACCATTATGGCCATAACTGGTACACCTACCCTATCTTTTCTTTTTTGCTTTTATTTTTTTCCAAGAATTTCTATGAAATCTCAACATTTTTAACCATGATTTTTTTTTTCTCTCAAGACAACAACAACTATGGAATCGTGGCAAAGCTTTTTTTTTTTAATACAAGGGATTTTATCTTGAACTTGTTTGGATATTACACCCATAATTACGCCTTATGCTACCACCTCGAGAGTGTTTTGATTTTTCACTTTAAAATTCGACCAGTTTTTTCCCGTTCAGGTATCTCCAGCAATCCCCCAACATATTTTTTGTTTTAAATTGATCCTGATAACTTTCACGAAATTTTGCTTTCAATTACTCCATAAAATCTTCCAAATTCCCCTTCAAAATCCATTTTCTTTAAGTTTTTCCTGAAAATCCTTGATGAGATGCCTTCAACTAATAAAAAAAGTTTAATCGGAGAAAGCTAGGAGAACATCTCCAAGAACTCTTATAGATATTATTCCAGAAATTTCTTTTCCCATTTGAAATCCTTACAGAATTTACATTAAACCAGGAACATCTCCAACATCGTCTGAGGCAAGGATATTATAATTAATTGCTCCAAGATTTTTTCCAAGGAATTTGCCTTGAATAATTTGATGAGATAATCATAGCAATTTTTCAAGAAATGCTAATTTAACTTCTTTAGGGAAGTTTTAAGAATTTTTCAGATTATTGGAATTCATTTAAAAATTTTCCGTGTATATTTCTCCAAATATTCCTTTTTAGATTATTCTAGGAATTACTCCAGGCATCACATTAACCCGTATCCGACCAGGTTCTTCTTCTTTATGGCGTTACGTCCCAACTGGGACAAAGCCTGCTTCTCAGCTTAGTGTTCTTATGAGCACTTCCACAGTTATTAACTGAGAGCTTTCTATGCCAATTGACCATTTTTGCATGTGTATATCGTGTGGCAGGTACGAAGATACTCTATGCCCTGGGAAGTCGAGAAAATTTCCAACCCGAAAAGATCCTCGACCGGTGGGACTCGAACCCACGACCCTCAGCTTGGCCTTGCTGAATAGCTGCGCGTTTACCGCTACGGCTATCTGGGCCCCGGGTTACGACCAGGTCACGATTTTTTTTTTCAAATTGTTATTGTGGACGTTTCATTCAACTGATTTAGATGCGGTTTTCACTAAATGTAATCCGAAGTCTTCTAGTTTTGTATGCTGGCACAAGTAGATCAGTTTATTTCCTATGGCTGGAGTTATTCCGGCATCCTCCTGGGTCAGGTCGGGTAAAATATCGATCAACTTCCTTTTCTTAACTGAATAACCATAGTAAATGGTGTATAACCCCCTCTAATTTCACAGAAAACAGAAATTATGTATCCTCGGCTAATATTGTGATCTAGTGGGGCATTTGATTGTGGTCAAAGTCATCTTATGGTCCTCCGGAAGATCCGGAACATCCGTAGAAGTGGACATTTCCTGAAAATTGATCTAGGGAGTTGGGATTTTTTTCAAACGACTTGTAGTGATGAGCTTCAAATAAGCAAAGCATCGTTGCCATCTCCGAAAAATCCACAAAAGTGGACATATCCTGAAAATTGACCTAGAGAGCTGGGATTTTTTTTTAAACGAGTTGTAGTGATAAGCTTCAAATCAATATACCATCCATGTTTCGGTATTATTTCTAATAACCATTTCTTGGTCCTCCGTAAGATCCGGAACATCCGTAGAAGTGGTCATTTCTTTAAAATTGAGCTCTAGAGCTGTGATTTTTTTTCAAACGACATGCAATGATAATCTTTAATATATTTTACTATCGTTGCCTCGATATGATCTCGAATGGCTATTTCTTGATCCTCCGGAAGATCCGAAGCATCCGTACAATTGCACATTTCCTGAAAGTTGACTGGATTATCCGGAGGATCAGCAAATGGCCATTAGAGATAATACCGAAACATGGATGATATATTGATTTGAAGCTTATCACTACAAGTCGTTTAAAAAAAAATCCCAGTTCTCTAGTTCAATTTTCAGGTAATGTTCACTTTAACGGATATTCCGGATCTTCCAGAGGACCATATGGTGACCTTGACTACAATCGGTTGCCCCACGATATAACAATATTAGCCAGGGTTACATAATTTCCATTTTTTGTTGAATTAGAGAGGTTCAAACACCATTTACTATGGTTAATCTGTTCAGAAAAGGAAGTTGGTCGATTTGTTACCTTACCTGTCCTTGGAGGACAACGGAATAACTCCGGCCATAGGAAATAAACTTGTGCCAGCATACGGAACTAGAAGACTTTGGATTACATTTAGTGAAAACCACATCTAAATCAGTTGAATTAAACGTCCACAATAACAATTTAGAAAAATCGTTACCCGGTCGGATACAGGTTAATACTTCAGTCGTCGCGCTGTTGTATTGTGTACAACACTGTTGAAAAAACCTCGCTTTTCATTCACAGCAGTAGCGTGAAAGTTCTGACGGTGGCACACCGCGCGACGACTACAAGGTTAAACAGATCTCAAAACAATTCCTGCAAAAATTTCTTTTATTATGAGAACTTTTGAAAACATACATTTGTAAATTTCCAAGAGTTCGAAGAGTTTAACCAAAAGTAGCTAAAGTGTTTTGATTTGATTTCCATGAAAGCTCATCTTAAGTAATCCGCATCGGTTTCTACAGAAATTATTTATGTGACTCGTCTAGTATATATTTTCTCAGAATTTCTCAAAAAACTAAAGCAGAAGCTTCTCCAAGGATACATAAGAAAATTGTTCAGAGATTTTTTCACGATTTCAATTTATGCTTCGGGTTTAACTTTAATAATTTATGAACACTACCTTAAATTAATCTGGAGAATCCTAAGGATATTTCTTAAGATATTACTTCGTGAACTCCTTTCTTGAATTCTTAAAATATTCTTAAAAAAAAACTCCTGGTATATTTTTTGCATTGTACCTCTAGTAGATTTTTCAGGAATTATTGGTAAAATAAATTCAGTAATCCTCGATCCACAGGCTGGTTCGCCTCCATCGGTTAAATTTCTGGAAAAATCTTTTAAATCATGATTAAAGGAATATTAAGAAGAGGTGTAGGAGTTTCTAAAGAAATACGAAGAGAAGTTTATAAATTAATCTCTGCAAGAATTTCGGTAATCTGAAAGTAATTTTTCAATCTTGGAATGTGAATTGGTATTGATTCTGAAAGAATCCAAGAGGTATGGAAGAAAAAAATAAAAAGAAACAAAATAATACAAGATATATTATAGGTTTCTCAGAGTAGAGAAAAATATCTTGACAATATCCCCACAAACAAAAATAGATTTGGAAGGAATTCTTAAAACAATTTCAATTGATTCTACAAACATATCGACTAAACATCGACAGTTTTCCTGAAACAATCCATAGAGGAATTTCGAATGCAATTCCTGAGGGAATTCAACAGAAATTTTCCGAATTAATATTTTGAGAAATTAAATGTATCTTTAATGGATTTCTTAGAAAAGTACTTTGAGGAAACCAGGAAAAACAACCACTTCTTCGGAATAAATAACGTTGGAATTGGCGATCCAAATTTCAGTATAAAACTCATCATTAGTGTTTTTGAAGTTTAACGTTTCATGGATTATAAAGCCGAAGGAAACATTAAAAACAAATCCTGAATAAATCTCTGAAGGATTTTAGAGATATTTTCTGGGATAATTTGTAACAGTTTCCTTGGAGGAATGCTCCGGAAAACTATACTATTTGGGAGTTACTTTTAGAACAAATATTGATGGAATCATCATGGAATCTTTCATGGAAATGTACGAACTTATCATAAGAATCTCCAACAATCGAAGTTTGAAAATTTTTCCAAACCCTTAATGGACATGTTACTCTGACAACAAATTGAATCAAAACTTGTATTGTACTTCACTTAGCGCACTGTGAATGAAAAAGGAGTCAAGTTAGTTCAATGCAAAATCCGAATATCTGTCAGACTTTCTCTGGAATCGATCAATTGTTTTATTTTAAGAAAAATAGGTTGTTTAGGATTGCCTCAGGTATACGATTACTTGCCGAAATCTTTTGAGCATCTCTCAACAAGGTCTCTGGGAAACTTTTGAGGAATATTCAAAAGATATGTCAATGATTTAGAATTTTTTTTGCGATTTCTCATCGGCTTGTTTTCATCACGTCAATCTGTCATGAAACGGCCTACATTCCTGCACTGAATTATGCAGTGCGGTAATATACATAACGCAACTGAAATCATTTGCGTAATGAATTTTACGCAACGCTTTTTCATTATGCAACTGTTTTGTGTTGCGTTATGAATTATTACCTAACAAATCGCAAAATAATGGTGAATGCATCCCGGTATGAATACCCCCTCAAGTGGTTTTCTACGAAATTGCAAAAAATGTACACAACTCGTTGCAGAACAGGATTTTTACAGCTCTCGTCGTAATTATCCAACGAGGCTTGCACGACTCATGCTGTAAAAATCATCATTCTGCAACTCGCTGCGTAAACTACTATTGGCGATCAAAAGTGAGGTTAGGTTGCCAAAGTTTTTAAAATCGAAATGAATATTTACGGTTTATCTCGTCAGATAAATGTTTGTGGTGATTTTTCTTCCAAAATTATCACTAAAAATTTTGAAAAAGATGCACTTATCCCTAGAAGAGCGCCATCTACACATTTTAGCTTTGCGTTAGATCACCAATTACTGCATGCTATGTCTAAACCAGATGATTTTAAAAATTGAATGTACATCGTGTTTTTATCGCTAGAGTTCAGTATTTGCATAATCGGAACGATTCAAAATATTCCGTCTATTAAATGCTTATTTTTTCACTTTTTAACTATTTTTTTTATAATAAAACCTATGAAAATCCTGATTTTGACGCTATTCAGCCCATACAAAGTGTATGTAAAAAATTTCACCGATAGAATATTTTAAAAGTATAGACCAAATACTGACTTCTAGCAAGAAAAATCCGATTTTTTTAATCGCCTGATTCAGACATTGCGTGTACTGTATTATCCTTGTTTAATCCAAACTGTGAACAATATAAATCTTTAAGACTGCATTTGAGTTTGAATCAGAACTCACTTTTCCCTCGGTTCAGCTAAACCAAATTGCTGTGCGTCGTCAGCATCGTTGTCCTCAATGAGAGAGAAGCACGAACGACTATCCTTTGGTACGACTCAACATTAGGTTAGTAGAGGTAGATTCTCAAAATACAGGATGCATTGTGCTCGGTATTTCTGGTCAGAGGATGCACCGTATCCGTCGTTTGAATGTTTTATCTGAATTTCATCTCGAGAGCATTCCTCCTCGGTAACTGTGGTAAGGAGGTAGCTCGCGGTGCTAAAAAATAATAGGAAACCTTTAACGCTCAGATTTCGGAATCTGAGATCAGAGCATTTGCGGTGCAAGAGAAAACAGCATCTACTCTACACTGTTCTAGTTTCCCACTCCGGTCTAGATTAACAAGCTTTTGAGCATATTTAATGACCATGTGGACCGAGAAGTGCGGGAAGGAGATGTTAAAATTTTCAGAACCACCCCCTCCGAGTTCGACTCGCCACCGTACAACGAACTTTGCGTTAAGGGTTCTGGCCACATGAGGGCCGGCTCCGAACACGAGTGCCTCGACTGCAAACAATATCTATAGGGCATCTGGGAAATGGATTCTCGGATGATTTATGGATCATGGCTCCGGAATTGGAGAATTCATGCCAGTGGGGTTTCGGGCGTCGATTCTGTATCTCGAGCTGAAGAGTGGCTCCGTTTGCCTGTTGGTTGGTGATGTGAAAATGGCACACCAAGTCAGCAATGGGTTTTTTGCCTAATCACTTTTTGAGGGACCGTAACAACAAAACCGGGGAGCAGAAGCAATTGCACTTTGGATATTGCTGCCAGATAGATTATTTATGACGATATATTTCATCGATACTAATGGTCTCTATTTCGGTTTTCTCCTCTCTTGCAGGTAATTGTCGATTGGATCGTCCACATGGCTTCCGGTGAAATGAAATATGGCCCAAGCTCCGAACTTTCCAACGAATATGACATGTATCGTCAACACTTTGAGACACTTTGTCGAAAGTCGGTCCATCCTGAGAACTGTAATCGGATCCGCTCAAAATGTTTCAAGGACCTTCCCAGAGGGCGAGACCCTAATTGAAAGTAAATTATTCCTCGAAGCATCATCCAGCAAACGCCACCACCCACACAGATGACAGTCCCATTCCCTCGCAGTTGCCGGGTGACCTTCCATAAGCCAAACGATCGGCGATAGAAGCGAAAAAGGTTCCGATATGTGGGGTCGTGCCATGTTGATGTGCTCCAACTATACGTTGGAAACGGGCGAAAAAATATACACAAGCTGCTCCACCATGGTTGATTGAGCTATCTTCCTTTTTTCGCGTCATTGGTCATGAATTCATTCAATTTCGCCATCGCCCACTCGGGCTTTCATAACTCACACACACATGAAAGTTCACATTCGCTCAAACTGATAGGCCCTCGCGTTTGCGGATTTTCCACGCCTAACAGCATAGCGTAGGCATTCTTTACAAAAAGACACTGACGAGCCGGAAATATGGCGGCCTGTAAATAAGGATGACTTTTCATAACACACCAATATGGAAGATTGGAAAGAGATTCACGCCATCATCGTCACAGGATATACCCTACATGGCGTTCGGAAGTTGTAGGCCAATGAGTTATGAACTCATTTCCAGGTTCATTGCTCATATTTCCCCTGAGTGAGATTTGGTGTTGACTTGCGGAAACGATAAGGGCACTGATTGCAAAAACCTGCTGGAATAAGCTTTGTCAAATGCTGCGAAAATCCTACTCAGCTTCCAGGAGAAACTATCAAAGCTTTCTCAGCTTCTGGGAGACGCTTTCTTATCTTCTGAAGGAAACTTTCTCAGCTTTCAGTAAAAGCTCGTTCAGCTTCAGAAAGAAGCTATCACAGCTGTAGGAGGAAGAATTTTCCGATTCTGGTAAAAAAGCTCTATCGGCTTTTGAAAATGCTTTCTCAGCTTCTGAGAAAGACTGAGCTTTATTGAGAAGCTTTTTCGACTTGTGAGTGATGTTTTCTTAATTTTTAGTTGGCTCTCTCAGCTTCTGGAAATACTTCATCAGCTTCTGTATGATGCTTATCCATCTTCTTTTAAAAGCTTTCTCAGCTTCTGGAAGCTTATACACCTTTTTTAGAAACTTTCTCAGCATCTTTTTAAAGCTTTGTCAGCTTCTGAGAAAAGCTTTTCAAGCTTCATAAAAAGCTTTCTCCCAGTTTTCTCAGCTTCTGGGAGTAGATTTCTCAGCTTCTGGGAGTAGCTCTC
This sequence comes from Aedes aegypti, assembly GCF_002204515.2. Classification (NCBI taxonomy): domain Eukaryota; kingdom Metazoa; phylum Arthropoda; class Insecta; order Diptera; family Culicidae; genus Aedes; species Aedes aegypti. Next base: position 130,573,634 of record NC_035109.1, on the reverse strand, counting down.
TCAGCTTCTGGGAGTAGCTTTCTCAGCTTCTGGGAGTAGCTCTCTCAACTTCTGGGAGAAACTTTCTCAGCTTCTGGGAGAAGCTTTCTCAGCTCATGGTACAAGCTTTCTCAGCTTATGGAAGAAGCTTTCTCAGCTTCTGAGAGAAGCTTTCTCAGCTTCTGGGAGAAGCTTTCACAGCTTCTGGGAGAAGCTTTCTCAGTTTCTGAGAGAAGCTTTCTCAGCTTCTGGGAGAAGCTTTCTCAGCTTCTGGGAGAAGCTTTCTCAGCTTCTGTGAGAAGCTTTCTCAGCTTTTGGGAGAAGCTTTCTCAGCTTCTGGGAAAAGCTTTCTCAGCTTCTGGGAAAAGCTTTCTCAGCTTTTGAAAGAAGCTTTCTCAGCTTCTGGGATAAGTTTTACAGTCTTCTGGGCGAAGCTTTATCAGCTTCTGCGAGAAGCTTTTACAGCTTTTGTGAGAAGCTTCAACAACTTCTGTGGGAAGTTTTATCAGCTTTTGTGAGAAGCTTCACCAGCTTCTGTGAGAAGCTTTTACAGTTTATGCGAGAAGTTTTTGCCACTTCTGTGAGAAGCTTTTGCAGCTTATGTGAGAAGCTTTTGCAGCTTCTTCGAGAAGCTTTTACAGCTTCTGCGAGAAGCTTTTACAGCTTCTGCGAGAAGCTTTTACAGCTTCTGCGAGAAGCTTTTACAGCTTCTGCAAGAAGCTTTTACAGCTTCTGCGAGAAGCTTTTACAGCTTCTGCGAGAAGCTTTTACAGCTTCTGCGAGAAGCTTTTACAGCTTCTGCGAGAAGCTTTTACAGCTTCTGCGAGAAGCTTTTACAGCTTCTGCGAGAAGCTTTTACAGCTTCTGCGAGAAGCTTTTACAGCTTCTGCGAGAAGCTTTTACAGCTTCTGCGAGAAGCTTTTACAGCTTCTGCGAGAAGCTTTTACAGCTTCTGCGAGAAGCTTTTACAGCTTCTGCGAGAAGCTTTTACAGCTTCTGCGAGAAGCTTTTACAGCTTCTGCGAGAAGCTTTTACAGCTTCTGCGAGAAGCTTTTACAGCTTCTGCGAGAAGCTTTTACAGCTTCTGGGAATAGCTCTCTCAGCTTCTGTGGGAAGTTTTATCAGCTTCTGTGAGAAGCTTTACCAGCTTCTGTGAGAAGCTTTACCAGCTTCAGTGAGAAGCTTCACCAGCTTCTGTGAGAAGCTTTACCAGCTTCTGTGAGAAGCTTTTGTAGTTTTTGTGAGAAGTTTTAACAACTTCTGTGGAGAGTTTTATTAGCTTCTGTGAGAAGTTTTGCAACTTCAGTGATAAGCTTTTACAGCTTCTGTGAAAAGCTTTCACAGCTTCTGTGAAAAGTTTTTATGACTTCTGTGAGAAGTTTTTACACCTTTCGTGGGAAGCTTTTACAGTTTCCGTGGGAAGCTTTCACAGCTTCTGTGGGAAGCTTTTACAGCTTCCGTGGGAAGCTATTACAGCTTCTGTGAGAAGCTTTTACAGCTTCTGTCAGAAGCTTTTACAGCTTCTTTGAGAAGCTTTCTCAGCTTCTGTGAGAAGCTTTTACAGCTTCTGTGAGAAGCTTTTACAGCTTCTGTGAGAAGCTTTTACAGCTTCTGCGAGAAGCTTTTACAGCTTCTGCAAGAAGCTTTTACAGCTTCTGCGAGAAGCTTTTACAGCTTCTGCGAGAAGCTTTTACAGCTTCTGCGAGAAGCTTTTACAGCTTCTGCGAGAAGCTTTTACAGCTTCTGGGAATAGCTCTCTCAGCTTCTGTGGGAAGTTTTATCAGCTTCTGTGAGAAGCTTTACCAGCTTCTGTGAGAAACTTTACCAGCTTCAGTGAGAAGCTTCACCAGCTTCTGTGAGAAGCTTTACCAGCTTCTGTGAGAAGCTTTTGTAGTTTTTGTGAGAAGTTTTAACAACTTCTGTGGAGAGTTTTATTAGCTTCTGTGAGAAGTTTTGCAACTTCAGTGATAAGCTTTTACAGCTTCTGTGAAAAGCTTTCACAGCTTCTGTGAAAAGTTTTTATGACTTCTGTGAGAAGTTTTTACACCTTTCGTGGGAAGCTTTTACAGTTTCCGTGGGAAGCTTTCACAGCTTCTGTGGGAAGCTTTTACAGCTTCCGTGGGAAGCTATTACAGCTTCTGTGAGAAGCTTTTACAGCTTCTGTCAGAAGCTTTTACAGCTTCTTTGAGAAGCTTTCTCAGCTTCTGTGAGAAGCTTTTACAGCTTCTGCGAGAAGCTTTTACAGCTTCTGTGAGAAGCTTTTACAGCTTCTGTGAGAAGCTTTTACAGCTTCTGTGAGAAGCTTTTACAGCTTCTGTGAGAAGCTTTTACAGCTTCTGTGAGAAGCTTTTACAGCTTCTGTGAGAAGCTTTTACAGCTTCTGTGAGAAGCTTTTACAGCTTCTGTGAGAAGCTTTTACAGCTTCTGTGAGAAGCTTTTACAGCTTCTGTGAGAAGCTTTTACAGCTTCTGTGAGAAGCTTTTACAGCTTCTGTGAGAAGCTTTTACAGCTTCTGTGAGAAGCTTTTACAGCTTCTGTGAGAAGCTTTTACAGCTTCTGTGAGAAGCTTTTACAGCTTCTGTGAGAAGCTTTTACAGCTTCTGTGAGAAGCTTTTACAGCTTCTGTGAGAAGCTTTTACAGCTTCTGTGAGAAGCTTTTACAGCTTCTGTGAGAAGCTTTTACAGCTTCTGTGAGAAGCTTTTACAGCTTCTGTGAGAAGCTTTTACAGCTTCTGTGAGAAGCTTTTACAGCTTCTGTGAGAAGCTTTTACAGCTTCTGTGAGAAGCTTTTACAGCTTCTGTGAGAAGCTTTTACAGCTTCTGTGAGAAGCTTTTACAGCTTCTGTGAGAAGCTTTTACAGCTTCTGTGAGAAGCTTTTACAGCTTCTGTGAGAAGCTTTTACAGCTTCTGTGAGAAGCTTTTACAGCTTCTGTGAGAAGCTTTTACAGCTTCTGTGAGAAGCTTTTACAGCTTCTGTGAGAAGCTTTTACAGCTTCTGTGAGAAGCTTTTACAGCTTCTGTGAGAAGCTTTTACAGCTTCTGTGAGAAGCTTTTACAGCTTCTGTGAGAAGCTTTTACAGCTTCTGTGAGAAGCTTTTACAGCTTCTGTGAGAAGCTTTTACAGCTTCTGTGAGAAGCTTTTACAGCTTCTGTGAGAAGCTTTTACAGCTTCTGTGAGAAGCTTTTACAGCTTCTGTGAGAAGCTTTTACAGCTTCTGTGAGAAGATTTTACAGCTTCTGTGAGAAGCTTTTACAGCTTTTGTGAGATGCTTTTACAGCTTCTGTGAGAAGCTTTTACAGCTTCTGTGAGAAGCTTTAACAACTTCTGTGAGAAGCTTTTACAGCTTCTGTGAGAAGCTTTTACAGCTTCTGGGAGAAGCTTTTACAGCTTCCGTGGGAAGACTTTTCAGCTTCTATGTGAAGCATTTACAGCTTCTGTTTGAAGCTCTTACAGCTTTTGTGAGAAATTCTCCCCGCTTAAGGAAGTAGATTCATCTTTGGTGAGACGCTTTTCCTGATTCTAAGCAAATTTATTCCAGCTTTTTTGAAGAAGCTTTTGCAGCTTTTGTTAGAAATATTTCGATCTTCTGGGAGAAGGTTTCCCAGCATCTCAAAAGAGTTTCAACAACTGGTAGAAGCTTTTCCATCTACTGGAATCTTTTTCACGTCCTGGGAAAAGTTTTCTTTCTCTCTCTCTATCTGGGAGAAACTCTATTACCTTTTATGACAAGTTTTCTCTCTTCTTGGGAGAAACTCTTTCACGTTCTGTGACAAGCCTTAGAGCTTATTAACTCTTCGAGCAGTTGAAGTTGAGAAGTTGAATTTGTGAATTTCTAGAGAAATATTTGTCAGTTTTTGGCGAAAGATTTGAAAGTTCTTAATATATGTTCTCTGAACTTCTGAGAAAAGCTTTTTGAATATCTGAGAGAAGCTTTATGACCTTTTGGGACAAGCGGTCTATGTTTTTGTAAGAAGCTTTTCCAGCTCCAAGGAGAAGCTTTACCAGCTTCTGGGATTAGCTCTTGGAGAAGCATTTCTAGCTTTCCAATCATCTGAGAGAGCTTCTAAGGCTTCGGTGGGAAGTTCATCAAACTTCTGGGTGAAGTTTTCCAGGCTTCCGAGAAAGCTTTCCAGACTTCAGGGAGAAGCTATCCAGGGTTCTGGAAGAAATTTTCCAGGCTTCTTAGAAAAGCTTTCCAGTCTTCTGATAGAAGCTTTCCAGACTTTTGAAAGAGCTTTCTAGACTTTTGAGAGAGCTTTCCAGGCTTCTGAGAGAGCTTTCCAGGCTTTTGAGAGAAGCTTTCCAGGCTTCTGTCAGAAGCTTTTCAGGTTTCTGATAGAGCCTTCCAGGCTTCTGGGAAAAGCTTTCCAGGCTCCTGTTAGAAGCTTTCTAGGCTTCTGGGAGAAACTCTACAGTCTTCGGAGAGAAGTTTTCCTAGCTTCTGAAAGAGCTTTCCAGGTTTTTGAGAGATCTTTCCAGGCTCCTGAGAGAGCTTTCCAGGCTTCTTGGAGAAGTTTTCCAGGCGTCTGATAGAAGCTTTCCTGGCTTCTGGGAGAAACTTCTTAGGCTACTGGGAACAATTTTCTAGGCTTCCAGGAGAAACTTTGTAGGATTCTGGGAAAAGCTCTCCAGACTTGTGGGAAAAGCTTTCCAGGCTTCTGTGAGAAGCTTCCTTGGCTTCTGGGAGAAGCTCTCCAGACTTGTGGGAGAAGCTCCTGAGAGAAGGAGGAAAAAATAACTCGCAATAACAAACTAAAACCATATTTTGGTATCATACCATAATTAGGTATTGTTCAGTTGTCAATACCTCAATTTGGTATTATAATGGTATTGGGAAAACTGTTTAGAAAAATCAATAAAACTTCATTGAGGTATTCGACAGCTTTTGAGGACTGCTTGAGGTATTGAACTATTATTGAAAAAATTCACTTTTATATGAAAATTAATCACGTATTATTTAGGTATTACAATACCTGATCTAATTATCAGTTTAGTATCAGTAGAACATGCTTGAGATATTATTTGAGGTATTTTACCTCTTCTGCAGGGCTCATTCATACCTCATTCAGTTTGTTGGTATTGGAAATTATCTGTTATGGAATATCTCAGTTTGGAATTCAGTAGCATTTTTCTTTTGCTCGGGTTCCCAGGCTTCTAGGAAAAGCTCTCCAGACTTGTGAGAGAAGCTTTCCAGGCTTCTGGGAGAAACTTTTCAGGCTTCTGGGAGAAGCTTTCCAGGTTTTTGGAAGAATCTTTCCGGGCTTCTGGGAGAAGCTTTCCAGGCTTCTGGGAGAAGCTTTCCAGGCTTCTGAGAGAAGCTTCCCAGGCTTTTGGGAAAAGCTCTTCAGGCTTATGGGAAAAGCTTTCTAAGCTTTCGGGAAAAACTGTCCTAGCTTCTAGGAGAAACTTTCTGGGAAAAACTTTCCAGGCTTCTTGGAGAATTTTTCCAGGCATCTGGGAAAAGCTTTCCTGGCCTTGGAAAAGGCTCTACCAGCTTCTGGGAGAAGCTTTCCAGGTTTCTGGGAAAATTTTTCCAAGCTTCAGGGAGAAATTTTGCAAGCTACTGGGAGGAACTTTGTAGGTTTGTGGGAAAAACTTTCTAAGGAGCTTTCTAGGCTTCAGAGAGAAACTTTCTAGGCTGCTGGGAGAAGCTTCCTTGAAGAAAATGCTATTTAATTGTCTTCTTTTGCATAATCATAGGTATTCATCTTCAACTACATTCTTGAGAACCTTAAATTATTTTATAACTTTTATTGAAATTGTGCGATTATGCATAGTTGAACATTAAAAAAATGGCATTCGATTCGGACAAAGAAAGCATAGAATTGTGTCTTAAGGTCTTATAATTTGAATTTCAACTAGAATGTGCTTTTACAGTTTTTGTACTCAATGGTGTAAATTATTCATTTGCTAAATATGATCGTACCAGTCTCAGCTTCAACTATTCCACTTGACCTACATATCTTCCTAGGGGTGTAACTCAATTTGGCCAACGTCCCAATTACCACCAAAAACCACAAAACTTTTACCCGGAACCAAAAACACCCCGAACCGATGATTACATGTGTTCGAATAAATGTTGAGCTCCTGTACCCCATTGCCTCCCCGGTCCCTGGCCGTTGTCAAATTCTTTCGATCGAACAAGTCAGCTTCCAATCAACATCATCATCCTTGCGCCACTCGTCGTCTCCTATCAAAGTCAACGTCATCATCATATGGTGTGTTTTCTCATTCCCTTCCCATCATTCATCCCGTCACAAACGACCGACCGAACCCCAAAGCTCTTCTTCAAAACCCAAAGTATAGACAAACGAATCCCGGTGTTCCCATGTGTACAAATAGACTGGCTCAAAAGTCTGCATGGGATGTTGAACATCCAGTAAGCTACTTTCTTCTGGACCAGTCCAGTAACTCTGAACGACCGGGACAGGGCTCGTTTTTGTGGCTTTGGCCAAATTTTGACTGCAAAAAGCTTCCCAAAAAAGTTGTGCTTCAGAGGAAAAAAAAAAAGAATCCTTCACATGCCAATGCCGAACTCCATAGATATTTCATTATCGATGAAGCTCCGCATGTGTCTGCAGCACATAGGGTAGGGGCACCAATTATGACCAAAGTAGCAATTATGGCAATAGAAGGAACAAAAAAGAAATTTATCTTATTGTTCTAGGAAAACGGTCACAGGAATGATAACACTGTTTGTTTTTGATCATAACTTCATTGACACTTTTGATCAGCTTTGTCGTTCAGCTTATCGACAAAAACGCCACAGGGGTTTTACTTTTTAACACTGGGGCTTACCTACCGGATGTTTCGGGAGGTGCACGGAAAACAAAAATTACCCAAAAATTTTAGTTACACCGAGGGGTATGGCAAAACCTCAGGAACAGAAATAAATGTTTTTTTGAGCTCAAACCAATAAAAACATATAAAATTAGATAAACATGTGTTTCTAACTTAAACTGGCATTTTTTTACAAAAAAAATGGGACAGGACTTTAGGACCCTATTGTAGTTGAATGATTGCATAACGATTCAATTTGAATATGTCTATAATTTGTCAAATAATCGTGAGTCGATTTTCGGTTTAAAAATAATTTTGATAATGGTCATGTACTTACACAGGAAACCAATCTACTGTTCCACATACTTGCAGTTGAAATTGGATTGCATATTGTAAATATAGAACTTGTCAAAACACAGATTTTATATAAAAAAAATCAACTAAACCACTTCTTTTAAATTGAAACAAACTTGACAAGCATCATTCTAAGTCCAAAAGTATCTGTATAAAGTTATAAATTGTCCACACAGTTTCTGATTACACACGTTTATGAATCATTTTGACGTTGTTGACGTATTGCATCCATAATTGGCACACCTACCCTTCTTTCAGTCGTTTGTCGATGACGGCTCCTCGGAACAGAATCCCGGACCAGGAGTTGCGTTTTGGGTGAAAAGTGTCGCAGGAGAGGGACGGCGTTGAAAATCGATAGCATGGGGAAGTGATGCTACTGAGAAGCCACACATAATGCTTCGGCAGTTTGAAAATAAACTCCCGAGCAGATGTTTTCATCGCCCCGTCCGTCTGTTGTCGTCAGGAGCTATCTCTCTCTCTCTCTATTGAATGATAGAGGTGGCAAAAAATAACAACACCCGCATACATTTTGAAAAACACTGGGGGTTTGGTTGGGGGAATCGGGAAAACTCATCCGTTCGGTGATGTCTGTGGCGTAGGAAGGCCAGGCCGGGTTTCGCTATTGTTGATGTCGATCAGAAGGTGATGCTTCTCTGGGGGAAATGTGGATTCCCGGAAAGAGAAATGTCCCGACGCGTGGTTTGGTTCTTATGAGCTCGACAGTTGATACAATATAAGGCTATTCATGTTTCGGTTTTTGAAGTGATTCAGGTTAGCTACGATCAGTTTTAGGTCAGATTGAAAAGAGTTAATTCAGTCAAAGTTTGTTACTTGAGCAATTGATGTTTTAAAATTATATAATTCTAGGTCAAATAATAATCTGACTAAATTCGAGTTCTCATCACGATTTTTCTAGTGAAATTTGTTAAGGTTTCATCCAAGACTCCGAAGAAATTTAACCCAGGTATCTCTCCAGGTACAGACATCCAGAACTCTTTGCCCTTTAGAACTCTTTGTCGTACTTACTCTAGCACTTTCTACAGTGAATTCTCAGAGACTTTCTAAAACAATATCTTCAAGACTTCTTCTTGAAGATTCTAGCAAAATGCATAAGATCTACTAACGATTCTTACTGGAATACTCACAAATATTTATACATCCTCAGAGGTGCTCTAAGGGATTCATGGATTATTTTAGTTTTTCTATGGAATAATTTTGAGATTGTTATTCCATCGTTAATTCCTCGAACTTTTGCAGCAAATCTCGTGGAGTTTTTTTGTTCGTTCTTTCAAGTATCCTTACAGTAATTTTCACAGGGAAACATTCGCATATATATACAGCAATTGCATCAGAGAACTTTCTAGGATTCACTCATGGAATATTGCAGTAGTAGAAGATTTACAGGTTTCTAGGAGAAGGTTTCCAGTCTTTTGAGAGGAGCTTCATTAGTTTCTGGGAGCTACTTTGTGAGTTTCTAGAAAAAAAAATTGTCAGCTTCTAGGAAAGCTTTCCAAGTTCCTAAAAGACGATTTCTTAGCTTCTGAAAGAAGCTTTCTGAGCTCTTGGGACAAGCTTTCTAAGTTTCTGGAAGAAGCTTTTCTAGTTCCTAACAGAAGTTTTCTAGCTTCTGGGCTAATCTTCTCTCTCTGATAAACAGAAGCTATCACGCTAAACTTGTCACGCTCAGAAATGAGTGCCGAGTACACAAAATCAGCCTCTCTTCATGCAGCACAGATTCTGTGCAAAGGGGGCTGTACACAGTTTTATGCAAACGGTGGTAAACAAACCGAATGAGTGAAATGCGCACAGAGGAGGAACGCTTGGAATGCGGAATTCGCTTCCATGTTTGTTTTGCTTCTGAAAACATTAAAAAACATTCAAATTTTCAAGTTTTCAGAGATTTTTTCATTCGAATAGCCGAAGCGGAAGCAAATGGGGATAAAACTTCCACAATTGTGACCATCTTCCGGCTTTTCACCTGAAAAAAATCACAGAAAACTCCCCATCTTACCAACGGTCAACTGTTTGCTGCTGCGCGGGAGAGATTGACAGTTCCATTTCCATCGATCCCCGCACAGCCGAAGGCCAACACATCGGCTACACATAACATGAGAGCGACTTACACAGAATTTTAACTCAGCCAGAGAGTCCTGCATTGGTTGCCTCATTCTGTGTAGTTTTTACACATGCGCTGCGTTGAGCAGGCTTAGCGTGATCCGTGGCTGAGAGAGTGTAGAGAAACGTTGGCTCTATCCAAACGCACATCTTCCATTTGACAGCTCTAGCTTACTGTGAAGCTCTGCAAACACATCATCATTGCTTTTGGGATGAACAGAGGTTGGTTTCTCCGTCAACGCAAGAGCATCACGCTAAGCCTCCTTAACGCAGCCCATGTGTAAAAACTACACAGAATGAGGCAACCAATGCAGGACTCTCTGGCTGAGTGAAAATTCTGTGTAAGTCGCACTCATGCTATGTGTTACCGATGTGTTGGCCATTGGCTGTGCGCGGATCGATGGAAATGGAACTGTCAGTCATCTCCCGCGCGGCAGCAAACAGTTGGCCGTTGGTAAGATGGGGAGTTTTCAGGGATTTTTTTCCAGCGAAAAGCCGGAAGATGGTCGCAAATGAGAAAGTTTTTTCCCCATTTGCTTGCGCTTCGGCTATTCGAATGAAAAAATCTCTGAAAAACTTTAAATCGGGATGTTTTTTTTTAAAAGGTTTTCAGAAGCAAAACAAACATGGAAGCGAATTCCCTTGTACAGCCCCCTTTGCACAGAATCTGTGCTGCATGAAGAGAGGCCGATTTTGTGTACTCGGCACTCATTTTTAAGCGTGACATTTTATTATAGCGTTGATATGTTGTATTATGACCACTCATTATATCACAGTGAGCCGTTAGTTGTGAGACGAATCTGAAAACTGATTGCGACAAAAATGAAAACGATACGACGAATTAAGAATACGGCAAATGCAGTTTTATTGCATTATTTCCAAAAAATGATCAAGATTTATCAAAACCTTATTGTACAATGCAAAAGCTGTTTTGAGAATGAATTGTTTGGCATCGGTTTGTATAAGCATCATTCACTGCAATACTTAGAAAATTACAGTTTCTCACTGATGAAAGCTGAATACGATGGATACTAGCACACCACCCTAGATGCCCTAATGGATTTCGAACTTTTTGTCTTTTACATTTACCGTCACCATCAACTCAACACCCCTGGTGCATATATGAAGCATGTCGCTTTATCGGCATCGATAAATAAAATATTCCGTCGGAACGTAAAATAAACATCTCGATGCGGACATGCTCCTAAACTCACCGAAGACACTGATGGCGACGACAAACGGCGATGGCGGCCATAAAACGCCTTCCGCGCGTTCTTTGTTCCTGACAGTGGTCTGCTCTGCTTTACCATCATCGATGCTGTACACCTAATAATGATCCCATCCATCCTGTCTACCGCAGCAATATCCCTTCTCGCTCGAAGCGGCCATAAAACCGGACACAAATTGTTGAAACTTGTGGAAAATTTTTGATTAGAAGCTCCCGGAGCGAAAACTGAGCCTCGGTTCCGCCCATCACACTCCGGGAACAAATAATCAAAAATGATGATCGAATCGTCCATCCCGGAGTGGAACCCGGGGCCGATAAGTCCACCTTCTTTCAACTTCCCCAAGTGGTTTATGAGTGGCACGTGCGTGACTTTGCGGAACATCTCCGAGGCCAAGAACCAATATGAGATTGAAAATGTGTTGACTGAGCGGCAGATGGAACCCGGCTGTCGTTGGGAACTGTCGTCGATGGTCGTCTCCGTTGTCACACTTAATACACGGTGGAAGCACGTGGAATGGTTGAAGGTTTGGTCGGTCGTAAGCGTAGGTCCAGCAAACATGCCACATCCATTCCAGATTCTTTTTTCCTTTCGATGAGATGGGATACCAATATCGGTGTTTGTGGGAAATTTATACTTCGGTAAGTGCCAGTCCCATTATGGTTGCCATCGGGGACGGTGGAACGAAGGAAGGCTTTTGAAGCTGGCGATGAAGGGAACAACAGACGTAGTCAGGAAGGAGTGCTTCCTATAACAAACTCAAGAACGTATGCATTCTTATAATGCAAAAGTAAGACTTATGTGTATCAATAAAAATGCCTTCCTTATCTAGTGACCCAGTCCGTGTATACAAAACAAAACCATGCTGAAGGAGTCTGGGTACGATTCACAGTCGGTTCCAGATTTTTTTTTCACAATAGAAATTTCTTTGACTTCCCTGCACATAAAGTATTACCGTACCTGCCACACGATTTACGGTTGCTAAAAAGCAATTTAAGCAAAGAAAGTTCTTAACTGCAGAAGTGCTCATTAAATACTAGGCGGAGAAGCTGAGTCCATTCCAGTATTTAGTATACCCTCACTTGTATGGATGTTTCTGTTTTAAGATCAATAAGTAGCATTTCTTCCCGACTACGTCTCCGAGCTTCGATGGCGATGACGGAGATGATGTTGGTGACACCGTGTTTCCATTTAATAAAGCCATCCAACGTCGGCCATTATTGGAATAACACAAAGGCGGCACGAGTTTAACGCCTTCGTGTGATGTTTATTGATGGAGAATGGAGATTATAAGACACCCAAACAAAGCGTTGTAGTGTTTTTTGGGGATAAATTATTCCAAAGACAGTGTGAGCAGCAGAGTTTCCAATACATTTTTAAAATGTCTGGGAAGTTAAAAATGAAAAATCTGGCACAATCTGACTGGCAGCAAATAAGACTCAATCTAGCTTGAAGTTATTACGGTTCGTTTGAAAATTTTCCGTTCTGCGGTAGCCGCCAAGTTCTACCGCAGCTGTGAAAGTTCTACCGCAGCCTTGAGAATCATTGTATCATTGAATGCAACCATCTAATCAAAGTATGCTAGTAAAGTCCAAAGCTTTAAAAAACAGCCGAAAACAACCATCATCAGTCTGGTTTCCAAGGTATCATCGTAGCCGATCGATAATGCTTTGTGAAAATCAGTAATGTGACTGCTGCGGTAGCTTTCTGTTCAACCGTAGAACGGAAAGTTATTGCTGTGTGCGTTTGAAATGCAAATATCAAATGCGGGAACACCAAATGCGGTAAGATTTTTCACAAGAAATGCGATGTCAATGATAGATTTTTATTACTAGGGCGGCGGTGATTTCTATAATCGTTGCTAGGTGTCCTTCGATTGTTTTGTATTACCGCATTTGGAGGACGTTTAGTCAAGATTTGCATCTCAAATGCGAACAGCAATATCTCTAAAATGGACCTATGCACGCGTTCACTTTTTGACGTTTTAGCGGTGCCGTGTTATTTACGTGACCATGGAAACCAGTGAATTCGGCACCGCTTAAATGTCAAATTAGTGAACTCGTGCATTGGTCCATGGACCTATGCATGAGTTCACGAATTTGACGTTTGAGCGGTGCCGAATTCACTTGTTGCCATGGTCACGTAAATAACACGGCACCGCTCAAACGTAAGATAGTGAACTCGTGCATCGGTCCATAAAATGCTGAATTCGCCATTCTGTAGAAAAAGTAGGCTTGGCGTTAACGAACGGTCATTACTGTCAATCTTCAAGAAAATGAAGCACGTTATTCTCCTGTTCGCCTTGGCCTTCCTTTCTGGCCCAGTTTGGTGCAACTTTTTCCAGGAAAATGGCGTCCTGGTGTTGGATCCGTACAACTTCGAAAGGGCCGTCCATTCGTTTCCCTATCTGATGGTGGAATTTTACGCACCCTGGTGCCCCTATTGTCAAGAGTTTGCTCCCAAGTACGAATTGGCTGCCAAACGACTCGCCGAAAAGGGGTCTTCGGTTGTACTGGCCAAGTTGGACGCCACTCTGTTTGCCGATTTCGCTGCACAACTTAGGGTAGAGGAATATCCGACGATGTATTTTTACCAGCAAGGGCATCCGATGTTCTACAACGGCGAGCTGGAAACGGTTCCTCTCGTGCAATGGGTTCAAAGTAATTCCCGACGAGAATCCACATCCCAGACGGCAGAAGTTTTCGACTTAGACTTGCAAAATTTTGATTATGCGGTTCAAACCTACCGGATCTTATTGGTGGAGTTCTACGCCCCTTGGTGTCCTCACTGTCAAGAGTTTGCCTCCAGATACTTGAAAGCAGCTCAAGAAATGGCTCGCATAAACCCCAACGTCAAGTTTGCGAAGGTCGACGCCACCCAAGAGACGCAGCTCGCCGAGGAGCACGACATTCAGCGATATCCAACTCTGAAGCTTTTCCGGTATGGTGTTCCAACGATTTATGACGGACCTCGAGATGAAGTTTCCCTCGTTAATTGGTTAGTGGGAAATGTGTAGACACTTTTGCGCATATATCCCTGTAATAAATGTATCCTTTGCAAACAAAAGCCTTATCATATTTTGTAATTTCCCCTCCTTATTCCGGTGAATACTGGAACCATTAGACAGTCACGAGGCATCCCGACCAGATCCACACAACAAGATTACAACACATTTCTTTCAGCAGCAGTTAAAAATAACAGAAGTTGATAAAATTTTGTTATCAAGATGGCTTTGTTCTCAGCTTGTAATATTGTTAGTAACACATTTATAACAACATATGTTATATTTTTGACATCGCATTTATAAGTTTGTAGCAAATAACATCCGATGTCATGAACAGTAACATAGTTTGCAATATTTTTTTTATTTTGTAACATCCTTGAAACACATTCTGTTATAATTTTTATATAATTGTAACAGGGTTTGTTACATTTTAGTTTAATTTGATGCAAATTTTGTTAGAATTGTCGATATTTTAACTACTAACGGTACATGTTTTATAACCAGGTGATATAACAAAATCATATCAGGGGAACACATTCTGTTATAACTTGTTTCTTCCGTCTAATCGGGTATAACGAGTCTTACTTTTGGTGATTCGTTTTCGCATCTGAGAATACAACTGAAGTGCTTGATTGAACTTCAAATTTCAGCAAGACCAAGCTGAGGGTCGTGGGTTCGAATCCCACCGGTCGAGGATCTTTTCGGGTTGGAAATTTTCTCGACTTGCCAGGGCATAAAGTATCTTCGTACCTGCCACACAATATACGCATGCAAAAATGGTCATTGGCACAGTAAGCTCTCAGTTAATAACTGTGGAAGTGCTCAAAAGAACACTAAGCTGAGAAGCAGGCTCTGTTCCAGTGGGGACTTAATGCCAGAAAGAAGAAGAACCTAGATTTAGAATAAAGTTCGATTGAGTTTAGTTAATGTTGAATCAGATTTCATATCCTCATCTTAGGCTTAACAAGATTGATAATAATGATGATCGCATCAAAACTCAACAGCAATCTCCCAATTAAGCAACTAGATTAAGAAAAAATAATATTGAGCTTCATTTATAGTCGCTTAACTGCCGTGAACCGCAAGTCAGTCCCATCTGCATTTTCGTCAAAATTGAGTTGAGTTCAGTTGTCAACATAAGTTCCACTGCTCTTTCAGCTGCCCTTATGCGATTATAAGAATTGGTCGGAAAAAGTAGGAAAAAACAGCAAGTCAAATTGTCCCATAATGAAAAGTAACCGCATATCAGTCCCACTAAAGGTTTCTGCACCGTGCAACACAAAAATTATCCGTGTTTTGATCATCTTAATATTTTCTCAGAAAGATATCGAAGTGAAAAGCACATTATTGTGAAAGTTTAATTTAGATTTGAACATGTTCCAATACTCTAGCATTTTTTGAATATTTGTATGGAAAACGAGTTTGGAAACTTCACACCCCATTTTCTCAATGCCTACTTTTTTCACAGATTAGACTGACTTGCGATTCACGGCAGTTAGGCTCACCTTAGCAGTAGATAAATTAAGGTAACAATCGATGATATTTTTGAAAATACCTGAAGGTCGTAGACACAAAAGTCAATTTGGACAAATTGAGATGTAAGATTGTGAAAATTAAAAGAATCGTTCTGGTGGGCTTCGATCCCACCACTCCCAATACGCTAGACTGGGCGCGTTAACCAACTAGGCCACAGAACGGGTAACGATTCTGCAGCGCAATCGGCCAACATGAAATCAAAGTCCGTCACGACCCCATTTTTTGTAGATGTTATGTGTTATTCCCGCCACGTCTACAAACCCGTCTTGCCCTATGATCCCTCTGCTTTAAACCCCGATGGCCAAGCATTACCACACCAATTTACCTGCAAGAGGAATTGTTAGGCATAACCGGTAGTAGGAAGATCGACTGAGAGGAAGTACTGTGAACCGTAATATTATTCTTTGAATTGAGCTTATATTCTATCTTAAATTTATCTTATTCTATATTTACAATTAGTATCTAAGAGTAGCGTAACAGGTACGAATAGTTCATGTTTTATGGAAGCTAATTCGTGCAATAAGAGTATGGTTAAATAATGCTTACTCTCCTATGAATGCTTACAGCAAACATTGATTTATCACCTATATCATTATAACGAAAATATCATCTCAACTTGTCATGTCTATTACGGCTTAACCAGCCGACGGCAAAATGTCGTCAAAATATATATATTTTGACGACATTTTTCATACATAGTTTATCTTCTATCTATCTATCTATCTATCTTCTTCTTCTATATAAATTAAACTGGCATGGTGTTTGTATGTCACGAAATGGCTTAAGAACGGGTCAATAGATTTGAAAAATTCTTTCTATGTTTTGTTCGTCAAGCGTTCCGACGTGTTTATGTGGATTAAAATCCCAGGATATTCACCAGGAATGTTGCAAAAACGAGAGTGGACGGAACTGTCATTTTGAATGGGAAGATCCACAGCGTTCTTCAGCAGCCTACTTGATGGCAACACGAAGTTTGCCTGCACGGAAAAATAAGTTTACCTAAAATTAAGTATATCGATTTTTCTCTCAACCCAAAATCTCTCGGTATTCTCTCTCTTCCCCACCAATGCTGTCAAAAGCAGAGAGAGCTGCATCGACTCAATGCCGGTAGTTTGGCCCAATAAGCCAAAATTGGGTAAAATGCATTATTCTCAAGCTTTGGTTGAATGAACTTAATTTTGCGTTGAATCAAACCAAATTTAAGTAAATTTTTCTTATTGCTTCAAAGGCAAACTACCAAATGGAGGCCTTGGAAATTTAGCTGTTGCTTTGTGTTTTGGTTGTCTGGCACAATCTAAAAACTGTGGTAAATTGTGGTCACAGTTCCTAAGCCTGGGTCTGAGTCTATATTAGGACCCCTGAAAGTTCTAACATCGATGACATCGGTAAAATGTCGGCCGTCTACCAGAACATGGTCGATTTGGTTGCAAAGTTCGCCATTTGGGTGTTGCCAGGTGTGCTTGTGGATATCCTTGCGTGCAAAGTAGGTGCTACTGATGGCCATCCCCCTGGTGACAGACAATTTTCATGTCGTGTTTTGGGCATTCTCCATAGGCCTTGTCGAGACAATCGTAAAACGCGTCCTTCACGTCATCGGGTTTGTCGTTAGTTAGTGCATAGACGTTGATCAGACTGTAGTTGAAGAACTTGCCCCGAATCCTCAATACGCAGATCGGACTCCACCTAATAACGCGCTTCATCTGCTTCCCGATCACTATGAAACCGACTCCGTGTTCAGCTTTATCGCCACCACTGTGGTAGACGTCCAGGTTTATTTAAGGTCCTGACGTTCCAGGTACCGAGTTTCCAATCATAGTCCTTATTTCGTTACCAGGTCGGTTGCCGAATATAACGTTCGTTTCTTCTTCTTTCCCCATTTTTCGTGGTGGATAATAAATTCGGTATGCTACCTTACCGGGGTCGCGCTACCTACATCACGTTGATGGGACTGCCATCTTAGGTGTAGCTAACGTGATACAGCATTTCATATTCAGCCGCTGGATGCCAGAACAGACGCTGTTTGAGGCGCACCTCCTGGTGTACAGACGCTCAGAACGTACCTTCTCACTCTAGCTGATGTCAGAAGACCCAGGCTGCACAACCAGCTAAGTACGCAACCCTTAGCTGGCGGTCTTTGTCATTATTTGACCCGTGGAAGCGCGAGGTAGGAACTTGTGAGGACCAGAGCTGTGTTGGTCGCTCCTTCCTGATTGTCGACTCACCATTTTGCAGCCCGAATTTCGAATGTCATGTTTTTCAAATAATTGAACTTGGTTTAAATGCAGGTGAATAATTGTGATGATTGATTTGTGAGTGTGGGCACTAATTTTCAAAGCTAATAATGGTATTGCTGTTCTTTTGATGTAATAAACATGCTCTGCGAGTAAGTGATATATTCCGAAAATCATAAAAAACATTGTACTTATTTATTTATTTCATTTTCGAATAAGATGTGTATAACGTTGCTTTAAATTGTGTTGATAAATAACAAACTACAACACTTTCTTGAAAGTTATGGGGTTCTAAACTGCCGTGAATTGCAAGTCAGTTCCATCTGCATTTTCGTCAAAATTGAGTTGAGTTCAGTTGTCAACATATTATTCTATGTTTTTCAGCTGCACTAATGAGATAAAATGACTTGCTCGGAAAAAATAGGAAAAAACAGCAAGTCAAATTGTCCCATAATGAAAAGTAATTGCATATCAATCCCACCAATGTTTCCCGCACCATGTAACACAAAAATGAACAGTGTTTTGATCATCTTTATATTTTTCTCGAAAAGATATCGCAGTGAAAAGTAAATTGCGAAAGTTTCATTAAAATTTGAACATGTTCCAATTCTCTGGATTTTTTTGAATATTCATATGGAAACGATTTTGGAAACTTCACAGCCCATTTTTTCAATGTCTACATTTTACAGATGGGACTGACTTGCGATTCACGGCATTAATATGCTCAGAGAAGCACATATTATCATATTTCAGTTTAAATCAGTGGCTTACGACATTAAAGTTTCCTCGTTGGTATATTTATGGATACCGGTGGTAATGTAATTTAAACCTACGAGGGTTTCAACTCTATCAGTTTACCTCCCTAGTAACAACAAAAGGATGAAAAATGGACATTTGTTACTTTAAACTGACAATAGTTTTTTCTGTTGCATTTTAGAACCCTATTAACTTCCACAAATATTTGTATTTCGAATATCTACATCATTTTGTAGAACACAGTTGCTTCAAATTCTGACAATATTCGAATAAAACGATACTTTGCAGTTATTTTATAAAATACCTCTTTATATCGGTAGGGTTACCAGATGAAGATATGTTGTATTCTGCAAACTTCTTCCCCCATATTCGAAAATCTTAAAAAAAATGAACTTCATAGCGCCTTTGTTGGCCACCCGTGTGGCCATTTTTTTCGTTAATTCTCATCGTAAGACACCATACAAATAAAAACACGTTGTAACACACTACTGAAAAAAGTTCACGATTTTGAGTTTTCGTCCCACTGTGAACCCATGAAATCGAATTTGTTTATCGCGCGTCTCCGAAGTTATTTTATAGGTATTGCTGTTTGCATTTGAGAAGCAAATCTTGACTAAACGTCCTCCAAATGCGGTAGGGGGGCTGGGGGTAGTTTGCCCACGTTAAGGTAAACAGCGATTTTAGGTGTGAAAAACAGTATTTTATGCTCTTTTTTAATTGTGGTCGGATAAACAAACATGTTTTCTATCAAATAGTAGAAACATCTATCCATTTTAGCTTTTCTGGGGTTTATATTTTTTTTTTTTTTTTTAAATGCTTGCTTAACTGCATATGGATTGTTTTGCGGGGTAAAACACGCCGCTTCTGTTCGGAATTACTCGGGCTGTAAACATACGCACACAATCATGCTTGTTGATCTGTTGCATACATCCGGGCGTTTGTTCAGATGTTATTGCTCAATATTTGTATACATGCTGATGCAAAAAATGTGCATTTGTAAGGTTTCAATTCGTGCGTAACTTCAACGTAGCTTTACGTTTAGTAAAATTTGAATTCCAACGACTGTTTTGGTGTTATGAAATAGGGGTGGGCGTTTTGCCCCACGAGTTGATTAAAGTTTAAGTCCTTTGATAAGCTTTTTTAAGACAAATACAACGTATTTTTTGCATGTTATACAAACTGTGACAGTGCACAAGTTGGCTCTCGGCGGTATTTTCAGAAATTTAGATATTTATCGACCTAAAAAATTACATTGAAAATCACACAAAATTGCAACGAAAACAGCAAAAAACGTTTTTATGATTTATTGATTTTCTTGAGAAAAACACATCAAAATATATTAGGAGAAGCATTTTTATCAATTTTCTATGATCTAGAGTGGAAAAAATCATTCTAAAACACATTGTTCGTCCAAATCGATGGTGGCGGGTTTTGCCCCCTATGGGCATATTACCCCCAGTTCTCCTAATACAAACCAATGAAAGGACACCTAGCAACGACTAATTAATCTATCTTTGACATCGCATTTCTTGTGAAAAATCTTACCGCGTTTGGTGTTCCCGCATTTGATATTTGCATTTCAAACGCACACAGCAATATATTCAACAGCTTGTGCGTTTTGTGTTGATGGAGTTGAAAACGATTTGTGACTTCTTTTCATTTATTTTCATTTATTTAGTTAACATCTACACAGATAACACTGAATCAACAATTTCACGCCACAATACTCGGTTCGTGGCCGCATCTCTCCATCCTCGGTTCTGCCCCACGCTCGCCAAATCGATACGCACTTGATCCGCCCACCTAGCTCGCTGCGCTCCACGCCTTCTTGTACCAACCGGATCCGAAGCGAACACCATCTTTGCAGGGTTGCTGTCCGGCATTCTTGCAACATGCCCTGCCCATCGTATCCTTCCAGCTTTGGCCACCTTCTGGATACTGGGTTCGCCGTAGAGTTGGGCGAGCTCGTGGTTCATCCTTCGCCGCCACACACCGTTCTCCTGCACACCGCCGAAGATCGTCCTAAGCACCCGACGTTCGAAGACTCCAAGTGCTTGCAGGTCCTCTTCGAGCATCGTCCACGTTTCATGCCCGTAGAGGACTACCGGCCTTATGAGCGTTTTGTACATGGTACATTTGGTGCGGGCGTGAATCTTTTTTGACCGCAGCTTCTTCTGGAGGCCATAGTAGGCCCGACTTCCACTGATGATGCGCCTCCGTATTTCACGGCTAACGTTATTGTCAGCCGTCAGCAAGGATCCAAGGTAGACGAACTCGTCGACCACCTCGAACGTATCCCCGTCTATCGTAACACTGCTACCTAGGCGAGCCCTGTCGCGCTCGGCCCCACCAGCTAGCATGTACTTTGTCTTGGCCGCATTCACCACCAGTCCAACTTTTGCTGCCTCGCGTTTCAGGCGGGTGTACAGGTCTGCCACCTTTTCAAATGTTCGGCCGACGATGTCCATATCATCCGCGAAGCAAACAAATTGACTGGATCTCGTAAAAATCGTACCCCGGCTGTTAAGCCCGGCTCTCCGCATAACACCTTCTAGCGCAATATTGAACAACAGGCACGAAAGTCCATCACCTTGTCGTAGTCCCCGGTGGGATCCAAACGAACTGGAGTGTTCGCCTGAAACCTTCACACAATTTTGCACACCTTCCATCGTCGCTCTTATCAGTCTCGTAAGCTTCCCCGGAAAGCTGTTCTCGTCCATGATTTTCCATAGCTCTACGCGGTCGATACTATCGTATGCCGCCTTGAAATCGATGAAAAGGTGATGCGTTGGGACCTGGTATTCACGACATTTTTGGAGGATTTGCCGTACAGTAAAGATCTGGTCCGTTGTCGATCGGCCGTCAACGAAGCCGGCTAGATAACTTCCCACGAACTCGTTTACTACGGGTGACAAACGACGGAAGATGATCTGGGATAATACTTTGTAGGCCGCATTTAGAATGGTGATCGCTCGAAAGTTCTCACAGTCTAACTTGTCGCCTTTCTTGTAGATGGGGCAGATTACCCCTTCCTTCCACTCCTCCGGTAGCTGTTCTGTTTCCCAGATTGTGCCTATCAGCCGGTGCAGACAAATGGCCAGCCTTTCCGGACCCATCTTTATGAGTTCAGCTCCGATACCATCCTTACCAGCAGCTTTATTGTTCTTGAGCTGGTGAATGGCATCCTTAACCTCCCTCAAAGTGGGGGCTGGTTGGTTTCCATCTTCCGCAGTACTGACGAAGGCATTTCCTCCGTTGTCCCGTCCTTCATTGCCTGTGCTCTCAGCACCATTCAGGTGCTCGTCGAAGTGCTGCTTCCACCTTTTGATCACCTCACGCTCGTCCGTCAGAATGCTCCCATCCTTATCCCTGCACATCTCGGCTCGCGGCACGAAGCCGTTGCGGGATGCGTTGAGCTTCTGATAGAACCTACGCGTTTCCTGAGACCGGCACAGCTGTTCCATCTCCTCGCACTCCGTCTCCTCCAGGCGGCGTTTTTTCTCCCGAAAGAGGCGGGTCTGCTGTTGCCGTTTCTGTTTATAGCGTTCCACGTTCTGTCGGGTCCCTTGCTGCAGCATGACCGCCCGCGCTGCATTCTTCTCCTTCAAAACCTCCTGGCACTCCTCGTCGAACCAATCGTTCCGTCTACTCCGTCCCACGTACCCGACGTTGCTCTCAGCTGCATCGTTGATGGCTGCTTTTACTGTTCTCCAGCAGTCCTCAAGAGGGGCTTCGTCCAGCTCACCCTCTTCCGGTAATGCAGCCTCGAGTTGCTGCGCGTATGCCGCTGCGACATCCGGTTGCTTGAGCCGCTCTAGGTCATACCGGGGCGGCCGTCGGTACCGTACGTTGTTAACGACGGATAGTTTTGGGCGCAGTTTGACCATCACCAGATAGTGGTCAGAGTCGATGTTAGCGCCACGATAGGTCCTGACGTCGATTATGTCGGAGAAGTGCCGACCATCAATCAGAACGTGGTCGATTTGCGATTCTGTCTGCTGTGGTGATCTCCAGGTGTATCGGTACGGAAGGCTGTGCTGGAAGTAGGTGCTACGAATGGCCATATTCTTGGAGGCGGCAAAATCAATTAGTCGTAGGCCGTTTTCGTTCGTCAGCCGGTGGGCGCTGAACTTTCCAATCGTCGGTCTGAATTCCTCCTCCTGGCCAACCTGAGCGTTCAAATCACCTATGATGATTTTGACGTCGTGGCTTGGGCAACTGTCGTACTCGCGTTCAAGCTGCGCGTAAAAAGCGTCTTTATCATCATCAGTGCTTCCGGAGTGAGGGCTGTGCACGTTTATTATGCTGAAGTTGAAGAACCGGCCTTTGATCCTCAACTTGCACATTCTCTCATTGATCGGCCACCACCCGATCACGCGCCTCTGCATATCACCCATCACTATAAAAGCTGTTCCCAGCTCATGTGTATTGCCGCAGCTCTGGTAGATGGTATGGTTACCTCTAAACGTTCGCACCATTGATCCCTTCCAACACACTTCCTGCAACGCTACGATGCCGAATCCACGGTCCTTCAGCACGTCGGCGAGTATGCGTGTGCTCCCGATGAAGTTGAGAGATTTACAGTTCCACGTACCGAGCTTCCAATCGCTAGTCCCTTTACGTCGCTGTGGTCTTCGCCGATTGTCCCGGTTCGTATTCTCTCGTTGATTATTCGTTGCTTGATTTTTTTACGGCTGGCTTGCAGGGCCTGACACCAACCCCCTAGATTTCCGGAGGACCATTCCCCCTAAATGTTCGGAGGACCATAGTGCGCAGTTTAGCTTAGAGTCCTTCTCTGGCACTCGGACGATGATCAGCCGCCCCTGACATGGGGAACAGACGCTGTTGTGAGCCGCTCCTAACATGGAGTACAGACGCTCAAGGTTTGCAGAAGCAAAAGCAAAAGCAAACCCCCCCTTCCCTGTCAGCATACGACCAAAGTTCCCACCGGGGGTTGGTTACCCGATCTTCCCTAAGGTTACTCGTACCCCGGCCAGTACCGCGAGGAGGTAGGGATAGGAGTTGCTGGGCAAGAGGCTAAGGACCGCACAAAGGGGTCTATTTTATTCCTTCAGGTACGCGAGGTACCAATGGTACGCCATGCCCAGCCATTTACCAACCTTGTGACTTCTTTGTCGAGGATTAATTAGTAACTGGTGAGCTCGTTTCATGTTTTTTGTTCTAATGAGTAAAACAAGAATGTTGCGTTTATTTATATATTTAACAAATTTTGAACGGTTCCTAACTTTAAGTATAACAAGCTTTTATCTTTTTATATTTATCATATTATATTATAACTCGGTAAATGAGGTTTTTAACTTATAGGTTATTCACTAACAGCTAGAAAATTTATTTAAAATTGTTATAAAAAAAAAAGTTATGTTTAGAATAATTCCATCGAAAAAATTGTAAAAATAATACAAAAAAATCCCACCATGTACATTTGAACATAACTAAGGGGAAAAAGGGGCCCAGAAAGCCGTAGCGGTAAACGCGTAGCTATTCAGCAAGACCAAGCTGAGGGTCGTGGGTTCGAATCCCACCGGTCGAGGATCTTTTCGGGTTGGAAATTTTCTCGACTTCCCAGGGCATAGAGTATCTTCGTACCTGCCACACGATATACGCATGCAAAAATGGTCATTGGCACAGTAAGCTCTCAGTTAATAACTGTGGAAGTGCTCATAAGAACACTAAGCTGAGAAGCAGGCTCTGTCCCAGTGGGGACGTAACGCCAGAAAGAAGAAGAAGGGGAAAAAGTACTTATTATCGACCTACAGGAAATCTGAAACATATGAATGGGTCGAAAAATAGTGCTCTTCCCATACTAATTTGTGTTTGAATTTGGTCAAGGATATTTGAAAATAATGCCTAGACAAAATTATCGAATTCAAACCCGTTATTCGTTTGAGTACGTGAAATTTAATTAAAAAAACAGATTCAATGCTAGTCGTTTCCAATAGCGTTTCGTTCTACATCGTCGTAAGCGCTACTATTCGTCGTATCAAACTTTAAATGTTTCACTACGGCGGATATTCCAACTTACCTGCAACATAGATTCATTTTCCAAGTGCAATTTTGTGAAAGCTGTTATGGTTTGTACACTTGTACACCAAAAATTCAATAAAACTACTATGATTCGGTAGTTCAATTATCCACTTTGCACTTTTTCACCGAAATTGCATGGACGAACACGAATTTGAGAGAAATGCTTAACGATCGACTGAGCCACACCATTTTCCAACACAAGTTTCTTCCCGCCCCCGTGGGTGACTTACTTTACCGGGCACTTATTTTCACTATGGAAAACCTTCGTACTTCTTTATTGAAGGATTTCATTCCAATCACACGCCGTAAAACTTCAATTAATCACTAAATTTTACGAAATTTCCTCAACCGCCGCGTATAATTGAAAATGTAAGCAAAGTTCAATCCGTCGTACTGAGAAAAAAAAGATTGTGCGCATCAATGTGTGCGCGACGCTCGACGTAAAAATACGGTTCCTTTGATTGTGTTGTTTTCGCTATACTGTGAGCAAATGCCATAATTCGTCCCCTTGATGCTACAACTAGATAACTCGAAATTTGAAATATTTGACTTCAATATGTCAAAACATTTTTCTTAATTAGATCTGCAAAATATCCACAGGGCTTAAGCGTATGATTCAAAATACACAAGTTAAAGATTATTTTTAAATCATAATCGCTGCGATTAACCATCACCTTGTTAAACGGTCATACTCTCAAAGTTGCACATCTCAAAATTTTGATTTTCGAGTTATCTAGTTGTAGCATTAAGGGGACGAATTGTACGGTCAAAAGGAATTGTGTTCATATGTTTGGGCTGAATTTTGATGACGAACAATTAATTTCAAAGGAAATTAGTATATTCCACCATGCTGAAGGAATGGAGGGAGATGCCCGTAGATCTATTTATTCTAGTAAAACATTTTATTATAGCGCCGATATATTGTGTTTTCAAAGTGAGCCGTAAGTTGTGGGACGAATCTGGAAACTGATTGCGACGGAGTTGAACACGATACGACGGATTGAGAATACGGTAAGATTCATTTTCTTTGCATTATTTCCAAAAAGAGATCAAGATTTATCAAAATGTTATGGTACAATGCTGAAGCCGTTTTGAGAAAGAATTGTTTGGCATCGGTTTGTATCAGCATCTTTCACTGCAATACTGGGAAAATTACAGTTCTCACTGATCAATGCTTAATACGATGGATGCTAGCACATCACCCTAGAAGAATGGGAAAGTTCAGGTATTCTTTAAAATTTTGAGAAACCACTAATAAATTCTCAATTGAAACAAAGCCAAATTTCCATCCAAATAAATGTATGATTACCCACTCCAACTCGTGGCTTGGCAGCATCATGTTCCGTTTGTAAACGAGCAATATATGTAGTTAGACGGTGATTAAAATATTATTGCATCATCATCATTACAACCATCATCAGTCGGCAAGTCGCCAGTCGAATTGGTAGTTATGCAAATTAAAACTCAAAACGCGTTAATAACTGCTTTCCCACGGATACGCGCGCAAACGTTTGCAACTCCCATCCCAATCGTATCTAAATCGACGCGTGTATAATTTACCTAATTTCAATTAGCCTAACTGTTTTAGTGCGCATACCTTCCATACCGATTGCCACCACCTATGCACCTTGACCGACCATAGTTTATTCAAGTACCGTAAAATGACTAAGATTGTTTTTTTAAATGCTGATAATGTTTGTATTTTGTCTCAAAGTTTTTTATTGCATAGATTAAAAATGAGTACTGGGTCATGGTCATGAGAGTTTGAAGACCAAATTCAAGGTGATTAAGAATAAGTGACGAATTTATCGAAACTGTATCAAATAAGGATTGCAGAACACATGTTTTGTTACAATTTTAAAAATGATAAAATACCATACAGTTTTATTACTTGAACATATAGCTTCAGATGTGCTTGATTCCAATGCAAAGCTTTTGAATTCGTTTTGTTATCTGATTAACAGAAAATTTGTTATAAGTTTTATTGTGTTGTGGGTCCAGAACTATCAAAATCACCCGCATTATCAAAGATACCTCGTTCTGCGGTACCATTCCGACCATTTTAACGCTGATGGGAACGCTTCCCACCTATCGATTCGCGGCCGGAGAGCACGATTCATTGCAAACGATAAGCGTCTCGGGGAGGAATAAAGAACAATTCGATTCAGATCGTTCCCATCCGTTTGGCGATTGGCGGTGGCGGCTATGGATGCAAAATATTTTATCGTTTTCATCGTTAAAACGCATTTATTCCGTGCACGTGCCAACCCATTCAGCCGAGGACCGGACAGCAAACGCAAACCATTCGGAAATGGGCTCACATATGGTCACGGGAAGATACAAATGCCGAATGTTTGTTTAGGATATTTGTACACTTTTCAATGGATGATGGGACGGCAAACGGGTCCAATGGATTGGACCACTGCATAGTGGGATCCCAGAAAGGTCAAAAATAGAAAACACTATTAACCGTAACTTGTAAATAATTTGAAATTTGCTGCGTTACCAAAACTATTTATGAACTGTCTTTAAAGTTATCACAAATCTCTTATTAGGCCTAAATGACAAAATTTCGAATCAGCAATAATGTTGTCATTTAAACATATTTAGAGCACTTTAGCCTTTAGTAAAACTGTTGAACTTGGTAAGACTAGCAAGTTTGCGGAATTTGGTTGGGTGACAAAACGTCGAATGCCAAAATGTCAAAAGATGAAACGTCGAAAGGAAGAAACGTCGAAAGGAAGAAACGTCGAAAACAAAAATAATAACGAATATCAGCGAAAATCGATAAAAATGTAACGTGGAATTCAAATAGGGTAGAAGCACCGGTTTTGGCCATATGCCACTTGTAGCCATAGTGGATTATATACCATTTTACAGAGTATACCCCATTAGGCATAAGGACGTTAGGCGTAAATATGTTAGGCATCATGGACGTTAGGCAGAAATACATTAGGCATAATGGATGTTAGGCTTAAAATACGTTAGGCATAATGGACGTTTGGCATAAAATAACTTGCTAGTGTGCCATTCAATACTCTTCGCATATCGAAAATTGTTCGAGTCCATTTATAAATTCCTTTACGTTGATGGGGGTGGGTGGGTATCCATAAGATGTAACAGCTCATAAAAATTGTGGAAAATTCATACAAAAAGCATAAAGAAGGGGTTGGTTAGTTGGTTGGTTATAAGTTACTATTTCCGCTGTTAAGATATTGGACAATGAACCCATTATCGCAAGATATGGAAGAAGATAGTTTTCATGGTTATTGTTATCATTCTGAAGTCCAGTTCAATCCATTTTTGTGAGAACCCATTTATATTTGCGATGTGCAAGTGTTAAATATAATAATTAGTACTTCTATTCTACTAATTCTACTAATTCAAAAATCTTAGGTCAATTAAAAAAATTATATTATGATGGGTGACATTATCTTCAACAATATTATTCTGGTAGTGTGGCGCCAAGAAAAGCGTTACATTCCCACTCTAAGTCTGTTCATCAATTTAATGTGGTGAAAGCAGCCAACAATTTTTGATGATTTTTAAACAATTTTGATCAGTCACATACGAAAGCAATGCCAAGAGCACCTTGAAATCTACAATTCCAATAACTATTAGCACAGCAATAATCCACTAAACATTCAAAGAAAGGAAAAAGTATGAGGCAAGTGTTAGGAGCAATAGTGACATAAATTTTTGAATAAGTATGTCTCGAAAGAACAGTTTAATTATAAAAGAAGAAAAATTTTCTGAGTAAAGCATAAGCAGTAACTCCAACAATTCTGTCGATAGTATAATAATAATCTCTGATTAAAATTTTTCAACTATATGTGTACAACCAACCTCAAAAATGAGCTAACTGCTGCCATTCATATTCTTGGCATTACGCCCCAACTCAAGCTCTTCACTTACTGTTCTAGAATCACTTTCATAGTTATTAACCAAATGTTTGTTTTGCCAGAGTGGCCATTTTGTATTCTTATTTGTGCACGAGACATGAGCACGTTTATACTTCATGCCCAAGGATCCTGGATCGACTTTGAACCGAAATAAAATACCTTCAGCATGGCTTAAACCTATGGTTACAAAAGTTACCACAAATCTAATGAAGGCAATTTACAGCATTTTCATGCTAATTAACTTCAAAGGATTCACAACTATGCATTCACAACGACTGCAATTCAACCGTTATTCAAAGGACACACTTTTGATCATTGAAGCCCTCCACAATTACCAAAAAAGTCAGCTCACTTTTCACACAAACTTATGCCTTATGCCCTATGGGAATTATGCCTATCGTCCATTTTGCCTAGTGTCCGTCATGCCAAACATCCATCATGCCAAACGTCCACTGTGCCAAACGTCCACTGTGCCAAACGTCCATTATGCCTATCGTACTTATGCCTAGCGTATATACTACTATTACGCAACAAGTTGCAGAATGATGATTTTTACAGAATGAGTTGTAAATTTATCCTACGAAGCTTGCCAAGTAGGATAATGACGACGAGTGTTGTAAAAATCGAGTTCTGTAACGAGTTACGTACAACATTTTTTGCAATTTCGTAGAAGACCACTTGAGGGTACCAGAAATCATATCGGAATGCATTCACCATAATTTTACAATTTCTGAAAAATGGTTGAGTAATGACTAATTACGCAACTCAAAACAGTTGCGTAATGAGAAAGCGTTGCATAATGAATCATTACAGCACTGGTTGTAGATGCGTAATGATTATTCCCGCACTGCATACTTCAGTGCAGGAAAGTAAGCCGTTTCATGACAGAACGGAGGGATGAAAAACAGCCTATTACGATGAGAAATTGCAAAAACTACTTTTTTGCAATTTCTCATCGTAATAGGCTGTTTTTCATCACGCCAATCTGTCATGAAACGGCCTACTTTCCTGCACTGAAGTATGGAGTGCGGGAATAGTCATTACCTAACTGAAACCAGTGCTGTAATGATTCATTACGCAACGCTTTCTCATTACGCAACTGTTTTGAGTTGCGTAATGAATCATTACCCAACATTTTTTCAGAAATTGTAAAATAAAGGTGAATGCATTCTGATATAATTTCTGATACCCTCAAGTGATCTTCTACGATATTGCAAAAAATGTTGTACGTAACTCGTTGCAGAACTCGATTTTTGCAGCACTCGTCGTAATTATCCTACTCGGCAAGCCTCGTAGGACAAATTTACGACTCGTGCTGTAAAAATCATCATTCTGCAACTTGTTCCGTAAACTACTATTACGACCGCTTCGTAGTACAAATGGAACCACTGTGCACCGGTGGGTTAACATTACATCTAGTTGGGTTTGCAAATGTTTGCGGTTTGCCTCCGATACTGTTTCAACCATCAAAGGCGATCAATACGTGCCTGGGGGTAGCTGGACAGGTTCAAAGCCTCGTGACTGTCTAATGGTTCCAGTATTCACCGGAATGAGGAGGGGAAATTACAAAATATGATAAGGCTATGGTTTGCAAAAGGTTCATTTATTACAGGGATATATGCGCAAAAGTATCTACACACTTTCCACTAACCATCTTACAAGGGAATCTTCATCTAGAGGTCCTTCATAGGTTTTTGGAGCACCATAGTGGAAAAGTATCAGGGGTGGATGTCGCTGATTGTCGTGCTCTTCGGAGAGTCGCGTAAATTGGGTGGCGTCGAGCTTTGCAAACTTGACGATGGGTGTTATGCGAGCCATTGCTTGAGCTGCTTTCAAGTATCTGGGAGCAAACTTTTGACAGTGAGGGCACCAAGGGACGTAGAACTCCACCAACAAGATCGGATAATGTTAAACAGCATAATCAATATTTTGCAAGACTAAGTCGAAAACTTCTGCCGTCTGGGATGTGGATTCTCGTCGAGAATTACTTTCAACTCATCGCACCAGAGAAACCGTTTCCAGCTCGCCGTCGTAGAACATCGGATGCCCTTGCTGGTAAAAATACATCTTCGGATATTCCTCTACCTCAAGTTGTGCAGCAAAATCGGCATACAGAGCGACGTCCAACTTGGCCAGTACAATCGAAGACCCCTTTTCGGCGAGTCTTTTGGCAGCCAATTCGTACTTGGGAGCAAACTCTTGGCAATAGAGGCACCAGGGTGGGCAACCAGCTGACGGCCTTTTTGAAGTTGTACGGATCCAGCACCAGGACGCCATTTTCATTGAAAGAGTTGCACCAAACTGGGCCGGAAATGCAGGCCAAGGCGAACAGGAGAAGTACGTGCTTCATTCTTTTGGAGATTGACAGTATTGATCGTTCGTCGAAGCTATGCCTACTGTTTGTGCAAAACAACCAAATAAGCTATCCCAAAATAAAAAAAAAAAAAAAAAACGTGACGGATCTCTGTTGTAAAGTAAATACCGTTTTGTCTCAAATTCCGAACATAACTCATATTCAGGACACTCGACCTTAAAAGTGTTTTTTTTAAAGGAAATCACTTCACAGAATGATCGATTCTTCTAAGATTTAAGGTGAAGATGAATAAGAGCCAAACCTCAAATTTTCAAGAGCACAAATCTGGAGAACCAAACATCTGTTTAAGCTGAAAACTTAATCGATTGGTCCGCTGTCAAAGCTCCTGAAGTAATCAGAAGTGTAAATTAAAAAGCTTTTGACCAAATTCATGGATGTTTCCTTCAAAATTCCCCTATGTACGTATTTACGTATTCTTGGTAGTCTAAGCAGCTGAGCTTTTTAACATGCAATTATTCACAATATGAAGCACAACAAATATCAAGAGACGCTTGATATACACTTGAGCACTTTTTATTTGTTGATTATTATACACATATCAACATATTATTCTCAAAATCTATGGTATTCCTTAACCAAAGTCATAAGGTACTTGTTCTTTTATCGGCAATGCATTTACTATTGTCGGCAACTAAAACGTTCTCTTCGGCAATCCAAAACTGGGCAAAAACTAGGCTATGTATTGGTAACTTTTCATATTTGTTGACAATGCATGAAATTAAACGTCACCTATTATGTTCTACTCGTTAAAAGAGCCAATGCAGAAAATACGGGCTACACCGAGAACAGCGTTGCAGTTATAAATACAATGGTACTCTGCATTGTTTTGATTTTGCATGGGATTTTGACTTTTACTGGCCTTGTTGTTTACAAATTTTATGGAAGAGTGAAAGGGAGAGGAAGATTTTTGTGCAGAGCCCCATAGCAGAGAGTCGAATTGAATACACAACGTCACTAAATTTGTGCAGACTAAGGCGCCGTCCACAAATTACGTAATACTGTAGGAGGATGGGGAAGTAGGCTCAAACGTTGCGGTTTACACACAAAATTTATTTTTTTTTCATACAGAACCCGTCACGGAAGCGGTTTTAGCGTTACGTAATGAATGGATGCTGCCTAATTTCGTTTTTATTTATTTCATCGAATAT
This sequence comes from Aedes aegypti, assembly GCF_002204515.2. Classification (NCBI taxonomy): domain Eukaryota; kingdom Metazoa; phylum Arthropoda; class Insecta; order Diptera; family Culicidae; genus Aedes; species Aedes aegypti. The sequence goes on along the minus strand of NC_035109.1, from coordinate 130,542,182 downwards.
TTTTTGCATTAAATCTTACAATGGCAGCATTTTGGCTGTAAAAATTACCATGTCATTGTTATTAACTTGCAGCAGGTTAGAATCCAACCAAGATCCAACCAACCAACCAGCCAAGAAGTTGCAGCGTGATGTCGTTATTTGGTTCATAATTATTGCATTCTGCAAGAAAAATCCACGGATTGCGATTATCCGATTACTTGAATGGCGCGTTACTGCCGCCGCTAGATGTGGATTTAAAATGATCGCCGCAATATTTCTGTCCCCAAATCGGTAACAAGTCGGTCGACAACTTTCGTAAATTTAAACAAATTTGCTGATGTTGTTTAACGTATATTGTATTAACGAAAACAATTGAATTTAATAGATATCTCTAGCACTGATATTCAATTAATCGCTCAAATCTTACTCACCTTTATTGCCTACACTTATCTTCATTGGGTCCGGAAATGTACCGCTTTATGAGATGTGTATGCCTGTATTCGCAATGCATGATGTAAGGATTAATCGAATAAGAGATCAAATGATCTTCATGTTAAATTACATCGATTACTACTTTCTGCTTCGTAATGCACGCAGAAGTATTCATCAGCGACGATTTGGATAATTTCACTAATTAAAATAGAATAAGGACATCAATATTAGTATTCATGGAACAATAACTATTTCGAATTCATGCTTCTTAATTCATTTTACCTTATGGTATTCACTGCCCGCACTTCTTACTAATCGGGTCTTAAGTACAGTGGAGCACTTAGTAGTTACTATGAAATTTTGATCTTAAAAAACAGCGGTTTTAAAGGGCTTTGTTTGTTTTTGTCTGGGTTTTAATCACAGTAAACAAGCAAGGTAACACCAAACGTGGTAAGATGTTTAACAACGAAGGCGAAGTCAAAGATTGAATTTCTTTGCTAGGTTGGCGGTGAAATGCATTATGGTTGCTAAGCATCCTTTGGTTACGTTGTGTTACCGCATTTGAAGCTATTAGACTCAATTAGACTGGATTTGCACGCCAAACGCAAACAGCAATGGGGCTCTGCGCTGTTTTGATTATGCATGGGGTTTTGACATTTACTGACCTTGTTGTTTACAAATTTTATGGTAGAATGAAAGAGAAAGGATCATTTTTGTGCAGAGCCCCATACTCCGAAAAATGACATTTGGCAGTGACATTATTCCCATCACTAACTCGATCGAGTGCAAAAGAAAGCAAGGCTTGTTCTCTTTTAGGCGCGTCCGCAGATTGCGGAATAATTTCCTTTTTATCCGCTTCTGATCCACACCATCCGTCCACATTCAAACAACACGCATGATTTTTGTCGTTAGCGGAAGAAGTCACGAGCGAGAAAAAAAACACCATCCTCTGGTTGGTGCCGACGACTGCAAGTCACCACTTGTTACACAGTGATTTCCTCTTCTTTGAAAGAACTGTACAGGTACTGTCGTCGGGGTGACATTAGGCCAAATTGTAATCTGAAATATTGCAGCAATCATTGCGAGTATTAATAGGATAGGTGTACCAGTTATGGACATAATGGTTCCCTATTTCGCCATACGTAATTACTTTAATGTTTTCTAATTTTGAATTTTTTTTGTGTGTTGTGGTAGTTAGATTTAAGATATATCTTGATGTTAAAACATTCAAAAAAATTAAAATGTGTAGGTCTTCAAAATTTCACATATGTTCAAATAGGGAACCACTATGGCCATAACTGGTACACTTTCCCTATAATATTAATGAAGTATTTCTTGAAGTTATCTAAAACTACAGTCGAATTTTGTTCGTTGCACTATCTTTAAGTGGGCTCCCGTTAGCTGGGCTATAGCCCACCTCAAACGAAGGCAAATGTCATTTTCGGACATAAGACTCAATTTATCAATGTTGGTAGCTCTCCTTTTTTTGTTCTATGTTATTTGACAGCTCGAAACTCAGCCTGATTAGTGAAAGTCTTTCACTAACTGGGCTACAGGTTTAGTGCAACGAACGAAAGTTGACTGTACCATCACAATATTTGATTAATGGAACTATTATTTTATTTTAAAAAAATAATCGAAAAAAGCTTGAAAACAAGGCTTATTTATATTGTCACTTTTGAGGTTTCATGGAAAATCAACCCTTTTTGGTGGTAAATACCATTTTGAAATCTCCCTTTTATGTCCATCACATTATTTGTTGTTGGAAAGCTTTGGACAACTTGAAAGGAACATGATTCTCTTGATTTGTTCTTATTGCGTATGAATTTTACCCGCAGCGAACTGGACTATCGAAATTCAAAAATTTTGCCATGTGCAAGACACTTTATGTATCGTTTTAGCATCACCCCACATCAGGGCGTCGATAGACGAGGGGTGTGTGCTCAACAATAACATTCGCAAGGTCCTTGGTTCGATTCCAGGTTACCGCGAAAATTATTTTTGTTATCAAATTTCGAACGTAAATTTATGAATTTGAATTCGATTTCTTGCGGCGAATTTTCACAAGGATTTCTATGTTTATCGATAGTCCATTTTCTTGAGTGTAGTTTGTTTGGCCCAATGTCACCCCCTCGAAGGGGTGAGTTTGAACCAATTTTCATACGTTTCCTATTCAAAGGAAAATAATAAAATTTCAATTATTTGTTCAGCATTTGCAACGTATTGTCATATTTAGCCGAACATATCAAGTCAAATTGTGAAAGTTGTTTAAAAATAAATGAGGACTTACACATTTTTGGCCCAATTTCATTCCCAACGATGGTACTTGCACAGTTGTTTTCAAATTTCGTTAAATGCGAAAAGTGAATAATTTCGCCGTGTGGTCGGTAAAGGCTGCTGCTATTGGGGCCCATTCACAAATTTTATAACGCTCTGAGGGATGGGTGAGTGTCCTTGAGGTGTTACAGCTCCTACAACAATTGTAGAATATTCATACAAAAAGCCTTACCAGGGGATGTGTGAGGGCCATTTTTGGTGTTATGAAATTTATGAATAAACCCTTGAACGCTCTATCACCAAGTTATTACCGAGAGAATGAATGGTAACATTAAAAAAACAACGATTGCGAAGTCCCATGATTTTTTTTTTGCACTCTCTGAATATGGTTCGTTCGGCTCATCCGGATCGAAACCGCAGCTTTGCCAGTAAAATTTATTTACGTTCATATTATTCTCAGTGTATGAGAAAATGAGAATAGACTCTTTGCAAATTGCAAATTCACTTATGACTTGACACAAATGCATCGTCCTCTGATTGCCTGTAGAACAACAGGAGTGTTGCCAAAATAGTTAAACTATTAAAAGAAGCATATTTTATATGTTTCTCAGTATTTTAAAGATTATGCACTACAATCTTCAAATAAGAAAGTATTGAAAGGCTCAATTGTTACCAATGCATACTTTGTTGCCTAATTCCAATAAATTAATTAGATGTTTTCGATTCAAATTCAAATTCAATTCAAATCGTGAATAATAAATACACCGTATTTGAATATGGTTTTCTGGCAACCTGGTCCAGTAATAAAAAGTGATTGCCGAGGAAATCAAACTGCATTAATTTAAATTTGTGATTTGAAGCATAAAAATTAAGTATTTTCGAGTGCTGTATATACAAATCAAAAATTCAATAGTGCATAAGTGATCCGTGCGTAGCTTTTGTGAAATATTTGGCATTGGAGCGGAGAATTGGACCTTTCAAAGTGGTGAATGTTTGTAGGCTGTTCTTGTGTTGTTTTATTCGGCAACTCACGAATCACGATAATTTCGTAAGCATTTATTTAATTTGATGATAAAAGCCATGTTATATAATGTTTTTATGAAAGATGTAATTTACATGGAAGATCATAGCTCAAGGAATATGTTGAGTACATTGAAGGTAACCTTTGTTCCGTGGATAAATTTTAATAAAGACGATAAGTTAGTGTTGCCGATAATACCCTCAGGGTGCCGAAGCCATCATTTACCCTACGTCAATAATTGTATAGAGAGATCCTCAAAACAAGATGCAGATTAAATATAGTATATTTTTAAATATTAATAACATTCTGGAATTGAATATCATGAAGCACCATAAAGCATTACTGAAAGATTTCATAAGAGTATTCTTAAGAAAAAAATCTACAATTATTGCAGACTTCTACAAAAATTACTACAGAACCAGCCTGAGTAATTAAATGAAGCAATATCTGAAATAATTCCAATAATTTAAGAATTCATGCAAACGTCATGAAGTTAAAAAAAACCGTAGATAAATCCATTGAAAATCTTTGAAAGATTTGTAGTGAAATCCAGAAGAACAGAACTAGGAGATGTTTTCAGGTCAAGAACTGATCTTTGGAATCAGATTAAACTTTTGGGGAGGATTTTGTAGGAGTATTATGAAGAACATCTGGTGTATTTTTTTAGAAACCTCGACTACTTCATTCCACAATTTTAGCATTCAGTCGCCACTAAGACAGAACCTGCATCTCAGCTAAGAATTTTAAGAGATTGCAGCGCATTTCTCCGCCCATGAGCAACCATGAGTTTCCATGGAAATCATGCTAAAAGAAGCGATTCCAGGAAGCTTCTTCTGCAATTCCTGAGCTCGCTGCATTCGAATTTATCGCCGCCGAACTCAATTCAGTACTGTTTACCATTTTCCAAGTATTTATTTACAATGGAAAGCATCACTCTTCTGATGAATACCCATTTCTTCTTTTGGTCCAACGTTTGGCTGCCTGTCTGCTTGTATTGTTATCGAGAGGAGATGCCTGAGGCTGCGTCGAGGAGAATATCAACGGTTGTGGAAAATATTTTTCCACTCTAGCTGGAATCGTTCTGGGGCCGCGTGGGGTGAGGCTGAACTCTAGAGGAAGGCCTCCAGAATAGGGGAATGCATTGGATGTTCCAGTTTACTGGCAAAAAAAAGTATCAGTTTTATTTTCTTTTCGATTGGATAGACAGTCTTTCTAGCTTAATGTTCTTATGAGCTTTTCCACAGTTATTAACTGATAGCTTTCTTTGCCAAAGTTGCCATTTTCGCTTTCGTGTGGCAGGTACGATGATACTCTATGCCCAGGAAATTCAAGGAAATTTCCATTACGAAAAGATCTTGGACCGACCAGGAATCTAACTCAGACACCTTCAGTATGAATTAGCTTTGTAGCCGTAGTTTCTATCCTCTCGGCTAAGGAAGTCCCTTGGAAGAACTAAACTATTGATGTGCTTACTGTCAAAGCTTGATTTGATATAATCCTTACTCATTAGCTGTCAAGAGTTATTGGAAATATTTGTACAGTTCGATATTTCTTTCGGAATCATTCCAAATATCGGATACCCTCACCCTTAGAAGCGAAAATATTGCTCGCGCGCGCACAATTCGATAGCGAAACGCATTTCGTTTTCTCTATCACACAAAACTGCCAAGTGGGCCGGTTTCCGCTCCGAATGGATGGGAGCGTGATAGGTATGCAAGGGAAATGGTGGCGTTTGGCAAATACGTTTTCTTCCATGAATAATGCTTTTTTTATGGAGCGTGACACCTACCGCGCGTGTCGCCAAGCCTCATTACTCAGCGTAGAAGCTCCCAACCCGAAAAAGGGGTGCTGGAATGTTCGTCAATTTGCAGAGTAAACATTTTGCTGGGATTTCTACCGAGTTTATGGGGTTTTCACTGTAGGGGAAATCAGGGTAAATCCGACACTGTGGGTAAGCTCGACACCCTTTGATTTTTCATGTTTTGAGCAGATTTTCGTGCAATTTCCACCACGCTCTATCTTAACTTGTGAAATGTTGTGTTTCGAATGACATTACAACTGACGCTACCAATAAACTGCCAAAATAAATAACAAAACCATATTGGATAACATAGAAGCAACAGCAGTTGCAATATTTCGCTGTTATTCTTTAACTATTTCGCATGTGAAATTTTTATAATGTCATTTTTTGTTCTGCTTTTACATCATCATTTACTATTATTACGTTGAAACAACATGAAGGAGAAATTACTTTTTGGATTTTCGACAGCTGAAAACGCTATTGAAAAATAAATGTCCACTCGGGGTAAGATCGACACTTTCATTTGGGGTAAAATCGACACCTTTCTTTGCTTCATTATCTAACTTCAGTGAATCTTTCTAATCGGAAGGCTATCTCTGTAGTTTATGTGAGTCTTTATTTTTGAATTACAGTGAACTTCATGGATGGCGAATTTGTTAACATGTAAAATATGACACTATATGACATGCCACAAGCTATCATTAAGTATTAAAAAAATATTTCTATGTTATCACGTTTCAAGTAATTTGATGAAGTTTGAAGAAATTTATCTCATTTTAAATTGAAGAATTAATAGAATTTGAAATATGTTCACATAAATTATTCTTATTGTTTATTTACAAACTGTGAGGTTCGACAGCTTTTAGCATCTAAAAACAATAACACTTTTCTGTTTTGTTAAAATAAAACAGTATTTATTTTCAAAACCAATCATTCGCTACAACTTCATCTTCGTAAGCATTCCATGAACACAAATTAATAATATCCATGTGTGTTCGTCCCAACTTTGTAACCTTAGCATGGGACATTTGAAATTTTCACATATATTTAGTGGATCTTTGGCCTCTCCTCAATAATTTTCGTAATATGTGATTAATCCTTTAGAGTAAGGGGTCATAAATGTCGAAAGTCACGTTTAAAGCCATCTTTTAAATATGCATTGTGATGGTGATGTTCACAACGTATAAATTCTACTCAAAATGGAAGTGTCGGTTTTACCCCAACAGGGTGTCGATCTTACCCGCACTCTAAATTGTCTCACCTAAAAATGATGAAATTTCAATTTGATTTAAATCAATATATAAGCTTAATATATCATCCAGCGATCGCAAGGATTGATAGTTTTATAACCAATATGTGATTCTACAACAATTTTAGGTTCGTTTAACAAGCGAAAGTACACAAATTTTATCAATAAGCTAAGGGTGTCGGTTTTACCCCGAATTCCCCTATGGTGTCGGGAGCGTGGGTCGCAAGGTGGGTTTTGTGCTAGTTCATTGATAAAGTGCGTTTTATTTTGTTTTATTTTTTCGGGGTGTTACTTGTGGAAGTGATGCCTTTGCAGGATTCGGATACCCGCAAATGTCGCATTTTATTATCGCGCACTGCAAATGACAAAGGAGCGTAACAATGAAACAGCTTATGTTTCATAAACATGTGGATAATCATAAATAAATATATTAACTAAAAATGATAAGCTACTTTCTGGAAGTTTCTTGATGAGGATGTGGAAAATTCCATCATCGCCAGGAGCTTTCATTTATTTGATTTTTATTAAATAATAGCTCTCACTTCTTCCAAATCAGTCTCCCAGGAATTTTCGAAAACGTTCTCTTGATTGAAAATATTTTCGAACTCCTAAGTAACTTGATTTTTTATTGGACTAGTAAGTCCTAATTGAAAATTGTGTGTGCTTTCAAACTGCATAGCAAGTTTTTGAGCTTTTTCGCAATTAGTTAGTAATAATTTGTTTTCCCCTTTCAATGCCGGTATTGGCTTCTGAGTTTTTTTTTTCAAAATTTTAGATTATTTCCAAAACGGCTCAGCGCAATTTGACCCTGAAATTGCTAAATTTTATTTTCAAATTTTTTGATTCCTAATTGAGAATTGCCTTCTCCTCACGTGTTTAGGATAAATAAAGACTTTAAGATCTTCGTCTATAATCACGGATTTGAATTTTACTTCACATTTTGGAATTGCAATGCTCCTGGCTCCAACAATGGAATTTGTTAAAATTTCAAGAGCATTGTCAATATCAAGTTTTATTTGTAAAGAAATGTTAACATCAAGGCTAGAGTCAACATACGTTTCATATATATTCCAGTCGGCTCGTAAATAGTTGAAAGTGGAACTGATAGAATTGAGAATCGCTTCATGGGATATTTGAAATGTAACAGGGACATGATCAGAATCAAAATCAGCATTAGTGATCAGTTGGCTACAAAGATGACTAGAGTCGGTTAAGACCAAATCAATCGTAGATGGATTTCTAGGAGAGGAAAAACATGTAGGGCTATCAGGGTATTGAACTGAGAAATATCCTGAAGAGCACTCATCAAATAAAATTCTGCCCTTGGAATTGCTTTGAGAATTATTATATGATCGATGTTTGGCATTAAGGTCACCAATGACATAAAATTTTAACTTATTGCGAGTCAATTTTTGCAAGTCCATTTGGAGCAAATCAGTTTGCTGTCCAGAGCATTGGAAAGGGAAATAGGCAGCTATGAAAGAATATTTACCGAGCTGTGTTTCAACAGAAACTCTCAAAGTTCCAAAAACTTTGGTTTCAAATGACGAAAAAAGTTGATGGACTTTTTGGAGAACTATTCGAGGAATCCTTGCACGAATGCTTGAAGAAATTCTCGAAGTAATCCTGAGAAAATATCAAGAACATTTTAATAATTCTAGTAGCATTGAATACGATAATAAAGACTTCTTTGGAAGATGCTCTGGAGAAAACTTTAGAAGAATTCCTTCAGAATTACAAGACAAAAATCTTGTTGGTATTGTTGAAGAGTTCTGCGATGAATTCTTAGAGCATATCATAGAGAAAATCTTTGCGGCATCCTTAAAGTTTTTGGGCAAATTTCTGAAGAAACGCACTAAGCGGAGCTTGGCATCACTGTTGAGCAGCAGTCGTGGGCTTGTATCGTGTCCGATTATTTATTCAATTTTTCGTGTTTTTGTCAAAGTTTAATCACGATTTTCAGTGGTTTTGTTTTCCATGAGTGTTTATTTACGGATAGATGTTAAAAATGAAGCACACGAATTGATATAACCACAAAAAAGCGATTTCAAAAGTGATTTGTTTTGCATTATAATTTACCTGATTGGTATGATTCTTAAGCAAACAATCGTCAACTGAAGAATGACTATTGTTGGAGATTCTGCCTGAGAAACTCCAGGAATGAAAAACGTGACCGTTCATATGCCTGGTCAGGGTGTCTTCTACATGGAAAACTTAGAAAACCTGGAATTATCAGGGAACTTTCTTGAATCTGAAAAAAATAAACGGGAAGCACAGGGAATTTCAATAACAATCAGGGAAGTTTCTTTGAAGTAGTAAGTCATGGTAGAATATGTTCAGCCGAGTGGTTAGAGTCCGCTGCTACAAAACAAAGCTATGCTGAAGGTATCTGGGTTCGATTCCCGGTCGGTCCAGGATCTATCCGTAATGGAAATTTCCTTGACTTCCCTGGGCAAAGAATATTATCGTACATGCCAAACGATATAGGAATGCGAAAATGGTAACTTTGGCAAAGAAAGCTCTCGGTTAATAACTGTGGAAGTGCTCATTAGAACACTATGCTGAGAAGCAGGCTCTGTCCCAGTGAGGAAATTAATGCAAAGAAGAAGAAGAATATGTTCACGACTGTAGTGAATACCATCCTTAGGGTTTAAAACGATCAGCTACTGCCGTTGTAGCGATCAAAATACATATAAGATAACGAATTGTTATTTACTGATAATACCTAAAAGAAGAAGATCTTTTGTATAGATTCCTACAAATAAAGTGATCGAGCAGGCACTCGATCTTCTACAGCTTGAACTGCCAACTGAACAACATCTTTCAATTTTGGAGTTATCTCGAGAAACCTTGTTTATTTCCTAGTTTATCCTTTAGCTTATATCAATTACACGTATATAAAAGTGGCGACGAGATAATTGGCAAACGCGTGTGAAAAATAGCTCTCAAGCAGAAGAGAACGTGCAGTTTTTGTATATTTATCGACATTGATAGGTAGCAGTGGTAAAATTGGTAAAGGTAATGTGAATACCATCCTTAGGGTTTAAAATGATCAGCTACTGCCGTTGTAGCGATCAAAATACACATAATATAACGAATTGTTATTTACTGATAATACCTAAAAGAAGAAGATCTTTTGTATATATTCCTACAAAAATTAAGTGATCGAGCAGGCATCTGATCTACTATAGCTTGAACTGCCAACTAAACAACATCTTTCAATATTGGAGTTATCTCGAGAAACCTTGTTTATTTCCTAGTTTATCCTTTAGCTTATATCAATTACACGTATATAAAAACGACAAAGGATTTTCATGTCAAAACTCCAAAAAATTTCGACTGCGCCACTATCAAAACGCTCCTTCATCTGTTCAATAAGGATCTTTTCGGGTATGACATTTTATTCATTATTTAAACATGATTGAATTTTATAAAAAATATCTGATCAGTAATGAATTCACATACATTCATGCACGATATTAAAAATTTAAATTATTCTAAATTTGAATAACTGGAAACCTGATTTTGGGAAATTCCACATTTATTAAAAAAAAATTCAGTTTGAAATGACAAAACAATCAATTTATTAATTTTAGGGTTGGCAGCAGGTCTCTTTTTAGAGACTCGGTCTCTATTTTATTGCAAGTCTCTAAAAATTCTCTGTTTTTGAAGAAAGGTCTCTAAGTTTTTCATTGTTTATCCTAAATGGTCTCTAAAGTTTTGTTTATGCAGTGAATTGTGATGCAAAATTATGCAGGCTTCTGAGACTAGAGGTGGGCAAAAAGAGTCGGAGCCGTTTAAAGGATCCGGATTACTCAAATAAAAGAGTGATCAGTGGTTCTATTTTGGCGAGAGTCGTTTTATTTGATCAGACAAAAAGTGACCCGGAAAATTGACGAATCGATTCTTTGATTTGATTTGATTTGACTTTATTAACGAGATTTTTAGCCCTGGGCTAGTTCATCTCGGGACCAACGGCTTTACTTCCCTTCCGAAGGAAGTCGTCACTATAACTTTTTACGTCATAAGTGACTATGTCGGGGGATGGGATTCGATCCCAGGTCCTCGGCGTGAGAGGCGAGTGTTCTAACCACTACACCAGGTCCGTCCCCAAATCGATTCTTTTCCCCTACTCTCTTTCGTTCGTTTCTCGGCTTCATTATTACGCTTGACACGAGCCTTGATTTGCGCGCCATGGCACATATGAAAACACAGTTTGCTGCAGCTCCGTGCTCTCAGCATAAACAAACAACTAATTTGATTCGCTCACTTGCATACAGGCAGATGAAAAATGAGAGAAAAAGTGCCCACACGAATGGTTCGGGAGAAACCGATCGTATGTATCGTGCGTTCGAGAGCGAAAGATACGAAAGGTAACGGTACATGTCGCGCAGCAGGGAGTAAACCGCTTTTTCTCCCGTTTGCTGGGTTTAGTTCGTTTTTCCTCGCTGAGCCACTGAACCGTTCAAAAGATCCGATTCACTAAAATGAGTGATTCGGATCGGATCCGTTCACTAACATGAGCCGCTTTGCTCATCTCTACCAGAGACTGTTAAGATACTTTTTAACTAATTCTTCAAAAAATGTCATCTCACATTTGTCGAGGAAACGCTTCAGACATAATTCTGATGGTTTCTGCAAATATTTCATCTGGAATACATTCAGGGAATCCTACAGGGATCTCTCCAGTAATTATTCAAGAGATTCCTAGAGAATCCACTACCAATTTTCCCAGATATTCTTCCATTCCACCAAAAATGGTTCCTTTGAAAGAATATTTTAAGATTTTATTTTTCAGAATTTGTCCAGGAATCACTTTGAACTTTTTTCCAAACACACTTTCTTAGACTTAGAAGATATTTTTCCACTAATCCTTTGACCGAATTTTCCAGTTGTTATTCTAGGAGATCTTCCAAAAATGTTTACAAATGTTTTCCTAAGAAAATCCGCAAAGGTAAAATTCAGAGTTAACATACGCGATTTTTTTTTTTTTTAAATAAATCCGATGAGAATTTCTACATTATTTCATCCAAGGTACCTCCAAAGAATTTCTCCAAAAGTCGTGGGGGGATTATTCAAAAAATCTTTTAAGAACTTTCCAAAGTATTAATCAAATTCGACACAGTGTTTAGCATAGCATTAACGACTGTACAAATCGTGGGTGGCTGTACAATGCCCAGCTCTATTGGTTTTGAGAAATTTACATGTAGTGTCGCAAAAAAACGTCTGGGATGAACGTCTTTTTCTACATAGTAGAAATAAACAAAACAATCATCACATTGTACACCTGGCCACGTCCTCACACTCGCTGGGGAAGGGAGGGAATGTTAGTTAAACGCCAACTTAAGAATATACAAGGAGAATTTAGTCGAAGAATTACAATGTTATCTACAAAAGTTTATTCAAGATTCCATACTACTTAACCCTAGTAGCACACATGTTATAATTGAGGCAGAATAACTCTTATATAACCAGATCTGGTCATATAGGAGTTATTCTGCCTCAATTATAACATTTGTGCTACTCGGGAACAATGCAGCATTTTTCCAGAAAATCCTCCTCCTACACATTTTTAAGGGATTCTATCCGATGTTTTTCAAGGAGTTCTTTCAGAAAATGCTGCAAGATATTGTCCAGAGTTTTGGTCGATTGTTCTTTTTTTGAAAATCGTACTAACACTTTAACTAGAAACTTTTCTTAAATTTCCTCAAGGGTCTATGGATTCTTCTAGTAATTCTTATTCATCAAGGATGACTTGAAAACTTACACAAGTTTCATCAGAGATTAGTTTAAAATTTGCTTTAGAAATACCTCACGTTTTTCATTAAACACATTTGAGAAAAATCGGAAAAATATATCGTTCATATTTACGTGGAGAATTTTTTGAACACTTTTTTAAGAAATCCTCAAGAATTATTGTAGAAATCCCTAAAGAAATCTCTGAGTAATTCCTGGATGTATCCTTAGAGAAATTTCTGGTTCAAATTTTAAAGAAATTATAAACACATTGATTTAGAAATCACTAAAGACATCTTTGTAGAATCTCATGGTTGAATTTTTGAATTTAGGACGGAAGTCTTGGAGGAACTTCTTCTTCTTCTTCTTCTTGGCAATAACGTATTCATCGGGACAGAGCCTGCTTTTCAGGTTAGTGTTCTTATTAGCACTTCCACAGTTATTAACTGAGAGCTTTTTTTTGCCAAAGTTGCCGTTTTCGCATTCGTTTATCGTGTGGCAGGTACGATGATACTCTAGGCACACGTGGAACTTAAGGAAGTTTGCATTACGTAAAGAACCTGGACCAACCAGATGTCCTAGGAAAATCGATGGAAAAATCATCGGATAAAGTCGACTTAGGGCTTTCTTGGAAAATATCTGGAAGAATCTTAAAAGAAATTCCTGATGATCTCTGAGTTTATGTCTGTGGTTATATTTGGCAAAAACCAGGTTGTGTTCTTTAGATATTAAAAACAAAATTCTTTGATGAATTCCTTATACAAATTCTCGAAGGGAATTCATACGAAATAATCACTATCCTCAGGCTGCAAATATCTTCAATAAAGAAATCTATCCATCTATCTTCGGAGTAATATCTGAATCTTTGGGCAAATATTTCAAAAAATCTTATGAAATGAATTGAGAAAATCATTGAATAATGTTTAAAGTAATACGAACAGTATTATTTGTCATAATGTCACGTCTAGAAGTCTCTGCTCTGATTTCATGAGGGATCAAAATCAATCTCCTAGATCTTGTTTTGTTTTAGTTTTTCATTCCTGTTAGATCTTTTTTTGGTTTCGGTTCAGTGAATCATGTTGTCATCATAACAGACACAGAACAAACAACAGCAAAATAGCGCTCACAATCGTTTGTCTCAACTTTTTACGGACTGGGATACAATCTCAAGAAAAATTGTCATGACAAACACAACAGGCAACATTGTTGCACTGAGGCAAATGGACTGCCGAATTTGAAAAAAAAATGAACAGTAAATGATCTGTTTATGCGCGAGTATGCAGTGATCAATGAACTTTAAGGATGAAGCATACTTGCAAATTGCGCTTAGTTTACAATGATGATCAGAGCTCTAACAAAGATATAAAAATGATGAAGTCTCCTTATCAAATATAATTCTTAGGGCAAAACCCGTCAACAATTTTCGAATTTTAATAAGCAGTTTTTTCTTTTTCGTAATGATTATTTGGACTGGAGAAAATCCAAGTAAATCATGTATTCCATTTTTGATCTCTTCAGGATAGTCACTTGAGAGACCTTTCAAGACGGCTCTGAAGAGACGTTCAGTTTTGTCGTCATAAGTCAAAAATTGTGCTTCTTCTCTTCAAGATGTTTGAGAAGAAGTTCGAAATCTTCAATAGTTTTTGTCAAAACGCGACAGTTTCCTTTCTTTGCGATTTGGAAGGAAACCTTGATTCCCCTAATGGATTTCAAGATCTTCTGAGTAAATCCTCCAAATTCGGAACAACTGATCACTCTTGGTTTGGCTAGAAGCTGCCTCGATTTGGTGTTCAAAAAATGTGTCAAAGTATCGAACTGATTGCTCATTTCGGTGCAATTATTCATTACAACCTTAGAAGAAAGCGCGCATTCCGGAGAAACGTCCTTTCTTCCATTCATGCCACGTTTAGTGACACTTTTTTGGAAGGAAGTTGTGAATTCAGGAATTCACCATTTTTTTGTCTGTAGTTGCAGCCACGTTTAGAAAATAAACGAAAGAAGAAGTTACCTTCTAAGAGGTTTTTCCCAAGACGGAGTCCAAGAAGGATTACCACCGCTAGCTTTCGATAACGGGTCCAACAAAAAATCGAAGGTACGGGTCCAAACAAAGATAAAAAAGGGACAAATAGGTATGAAAAGTAGCACTGAGAAATACTGTTTGATTGCCTTAGTGTCGACTATAATGCTTAAAAGTTTTTAGATAATCTTTGATATTTTCCATAGTTTAATGTGATTCAATACGTAAAATTATATGATAAATTATTAAAATACGTCATTCTCTGCATTTTAGGCAACTTTAACCTTAAAAGCCAATACCTAAAATTAAACTTATTCATTCGGATTGAAGAGCATTTCATTTCAAAGCTATGGAGAAGCTGGTCTCACTCCCACTCTTTCCTCACAAAAAATCCAAACCCCGCGCGAATTCCAGGCAAACGGAGAGAATTTGTTTTTGATTGATAACTGATGTTCGTTTCGCTCAAGCTGCACCGTCTCCAGAGGCGCTAGAAAAAGAAACCTATCCTTCGCATCTTATGACCCACCAAGACTCAAAGACGCAAATGAGCGCGAGCAGAAGGTCTCGAATTCCATTTGCACACGAAAATGAAATGCGCAAACAAATCATGATCCTCTAAAAGGATTCCTCCCGTATTTCCCGGGGGCGGTGGAAATCTTCGGAGGAGAATGAAAAGCACCCACCTCGGAATCAGGATCAAGGAAGAAAGGGGTGTTGATTTGGATCCGGGAGGAATCAATCTTCCTCTGGCAGCTTCCTACTTCAGAGCCGTCCATCCAGAGCGCAGGGTTCCGACCAAGGTAAGGTGAAACCGTCTTCGGAGCGAGGGAGGAATGGGCGCTGATTGAAGTGAATCAGCAAAAAATCAGATGCCAACGCCGCCGCCTTCGGGTTTGGAAAGTGATTGGAAACGGGGTGGATTTCGAAGCTTTTCAGTCGCACAGAATCGTTTTTCATGTTTCATTCGAACGGGAAGACGCTTTCTTTCCCTCAGGCGGAGGGTGTTTGGTTTCCGCGAATGCGAAACTGAAATATTTGTGGGAAATGTGGCCTACGGAAAATAAACAGACCGGTAGGGACGCAAATATTTAATTTGAATGGATGAACAAGACGCATGGAAGGCCACGCAGATTTAAGAGCTGGCAAATGAGGCAATTTTATGTAATCAACTGCCTATAACTCGATATTGTAGAAATGAGTTGGGGATGAACTAAGTTATAGATCACAAAATCTGTACATCTACGGTGCAACACTGCAACAGTTTATCGAGGTATCCGTAAAACCAACTTTTTCAGTGGTTTTTTTACTCGACATCGAGAAAGAGTATATCGTGTTATGGAGAGTTTACTGTAGTTCAGTTTCTGCACTATAAATGCGGCAATAATCAAAAACTAACAAAAATCCTAAACATTATAAAAAATAGTACCGATTTATTCAAATCAAAGAGCATGGAAAACATTTCTGTGAAGAATCGCACTATACAAAATAACCATTTTATTCATTCTTTAACAACCTCCTGATTTCTTTCTTTCATTTTTCTCCTTACAGGTTCGTATATCGATTCCATTTCCACGGCAAACCTTCGCAACAATTTCCTTCCACGGCAGTAAGTAACAATCGTCGGTAAACTTCCGTCCAAACAAACATAAATACCATATCGTCGTTAAACTCACTTACCGAACGTCAATAAAATCCATCACATCACAAGAAGCCAGAAAGGAAAATAGCAGTAATGAAAAACCACCAATTTTCACTTCCATTTCTGGCTGCTCTTTACGACTTTTGCACCCGAAGACCACATTCTCCCCGCAGGCAAAATACCATTGCAGGAATCTCTAAATTTTCACCCCCGTCACCAATCACGGTCACGTTCCTTCACTTCAGTTCAGTCAACAACGGGGAGATCATGCTATCCAATCAATCGCATTGCTCAAGGGCAGACCGATACTCTGTTCTCTGTCGAGTGAACTTCCATGACGACGAGAAAGAAAGAGCATTGATGACCCAAACTTGTTGGCAGCTGGCTGCGTCTCTTCAGAACGAAATGGTTCGGAGCAGTAATAAATTTTACGACCGTATACCGTATCGCACCGACGAAGGAGTATCGGTTGAACAGAACAGATAAACCGACTTCCCGTTTCTTTAAATTTCGACTCAGAAACATTGCAGAATTCATTCTCAATTGATTTTGAAGCACGATCAAAGCAAGCGAAGAAAAACGTCCCATCTGTATCAGTCCATGATCGGCAATACCGTTTTGATTCATATTACGGACACTTAAGGCCTCAGTGAAGTATAACCCAGCTTGGACCATACAAAATTAATCATTCTGTATGATTTTTTAACGTTATCGAGCGTCGGAAGCCCTTAACTTTCGGATGGTGGGTAAAGAATACGCGTCCGCAACTTGAATAATTTTAAATAAATCAAAACGTGTGGCCTTTTCATGATTCTTATTCCGGACGCTCCCTCACTTTTGCCTCATGTTCCGGACGCTTTGATTCGAATTACGGACAGCTCATGATAATCATTGATGTAACAGTCAAATCATCAATAGAAATCGTTCAACCACTTAAGAGACGTCTAAGGTAGTTGGGCATTATAAATTTGCAGAGATATTTATGGAAAAAACCTAATAAAACGAGCCTCGAAAATGAGAACTTTTGGACGGCGAAAATTGAAACATTTCGTGTGAAATGTTTCCCATACAAACGAGAGTGTCCGGAATTTGAAGCTGTCCGTAATATGAATCAAAACGGTATATCACAAGTTTTAACATGCTTGAAAAAAAGGAGCAGCAGCGATTGAAAGCGATCATAGAAAAAGTGATTACCGTTTTGATTCATATTACGGACACTTAAGGCCTCAGTGAAGTATAACTCATCAGAAAGCATATTAAATGAATCATTCTGTATGATTCCTCCGCATTATCGATCCTCCAAAACAATTAACTTTCGAATGGTGGATGAAGATTTTGATTCCGCAACATGAATAGTTTTAAATAAATAGAAATGTGTGGACTTTTCATGATTCTTATTCCGGACGCATCCTTACTTTTGCCTCATATTCCGGACACTTTGATTCAAATTACGGACAGCTCATGAAAATCATAGATAGAAAAGTAAAATAAATAATTGATATCTGTAAACCACTAAAAAAGCGTCTATGGCAGCTGAGCAATATAAATTTTCATAGATATCTATGGAAAATGTTGACTAAAACGAGCCTTAAAATATGAAATAAAGGTATAAAACCCATTTTTTTGCTTATTTACCATTGGTGGTTGGTGTTTTATTTCACTGGCATGATTAACAATCCTGGAACATCCCATAACAATAGTGCCCCAGGTTTGGAGCTTGTTTAGATGGCTTCTATCATGCACTGTTATTCCACCGATATAATCAGAGCTATAACAGTAGGCCCGTGGTGCCCAAAGTACGGCCCGCGGGCCGCACTCGTTGCCTAGATGTTCTGAATGTGACAAACTTCATACAATTTTTCGTAGGTAGGTTATACTGCCCATAAAGGCATAACTGTCCCATATTGAAAAAGTAGGCATTGAGAAAACACCACTCAAAGTTTGAAGTTTGACTTCTCATACAAATGTTCATGATTTTCTATTACATTTCTACTTGCCATATTCATTCAGTACAACCTCACAGGTAACTCAATTTGCTTCTATTGACCATCACAAAATATAAACTTGAACAAAATTCATGTTTCGCAGTTGCTATTTCGGTTGAAAGTTCATATAGAGACTGTTATGCCTTTATTTTTCAATATGGGACTGCACCAACCTCATATTTTTCCACAACATTTTCAGACAAAGTGTGTAAATTTTTATGTGCATAGTAAAATACATATTAAAACATGGATGTTGCGACGAAAAAAGGTGTTGGTTTGAAAATCCATATGAGACAGTTATGCTTTTATGGGCAGTATACTACTCCTAAAGTTATCATGAACAACACACTGATCTATTCGGTAAACTCTCTTCGATCAGAAATACAGGCGATTGAAAAATGAGCCTGAGCATCACTGCAGTAGACGATATAGAGACTCTTATGATGTGTCGCGGATCATGATTGTTACACAGAGCGACAAGTGTGAGCAAAAAAAAACAAAAAAGGTTTTATAAGCCCCATTATTTTCTCAGCAGCTTACTAGCTTGCCTATATAGCAAAACGTTTCCGAACCCTAACAAATTTTCTCCTGAAGTCCCCACATGTGAAGTTTCGCCAGGATTCTCCGCAGAAGTCTTTACAGAAGTCTCCATATGAGTCTCCAAAAACAAGGGAAACATGTCCGTGGCCACACCCCCCTCTCCTCGATTCTATTCCATTCGGCCGGATGCCGTTAGATCAAAAAGGATCATTCGGCCGAAGACGGTTAATAGTTCTAATGGGTCTTAAGGTCGAATGGATTGTTAGTTGCATTTCCTAGACGCCCACATTATCCATTATGAAACATACCTAACATACCTACGTAACTAGAAAAAACACTGCCCATTACTACATATTTGTCACATTCGCATTTTTTGGCAATTAAGAGTTAAGGTGAAAGATTTTGGTATCAAACTTCCTAGATTGCACTTAAACTTCAAAGGCATTCTCTCCCATTAGCTTCATTTTTTACCGCAAAAAATATACAAATCACGATAACTCATTTGTTTCTCGATATTTATGCACCATTTTTTCACAAGTTCTCAAAAAAACTCTTCTAGTTTTATAATTTGTGTCAAACTTCAAAAAACATCATTTCGTAATTTTCAGATACCTCCGGGAATAGTATACCGATTTATATGATTTTTTCAGAAAAGCTGCTTATTACCTGGCATTGTATAGTCTACATTTATTCTATTATTTTTTTTCTATAAATTGACCGCCAAAGACATTTTATATGGGGAATGTCGGTCCCCAAGGAATATCGGAATATCTTCAAAACCACATCACCAATGATCAATATTATTCTTGAACTAGAAGAGTTTTCTGAGAACTTGTGAAAAAATGGAGCAAAAACATTGAGAAACAAAAAAGTTATCATGATTTGAATTTGTTGCGGTAAAAATTGAAGCTGCTGGTAAAGGGGTTGATCTTGCAAAGAATGCATCCAACAACAGTGCATATTTTGAATTTGATTTCGTGTACAAGCTTAAAATAAGAAGATCAGAAACGTTGGCCAACTATTTCTTTCCATTCTTCAACTATTTTGCCTTTGAAAACGAGTGCTGGGGCCCAAGTCAGCCATTGTGAAGGCCGTGGAACATCAAAGCATTAATACTTTTGTTCAACTTAATGATATCTGTGAGATTTTTTGGAAAATTCTAAAATAAAACGAGTTGTTTTGTTACCACGACCTCAAAGTTTTATAAGATTTAATTTCTGACTATTCACACAACATGCGAAATGATCTGCACAAGAATTCTGCCTGAAATAAGTATAGAGGGATTCCACGGAGGCATGCAAGTCGATTCTGATCGACCATTTCAAAAATATCTGAAACTTTGCACAGTTTTCCAGTTCCATCTAAATCGTCATTTTCCGATATCAAATCTTCAAGTTGAGTCACGACTAACTTTTCAAAAGGGTGTATGTGAAAATGGTTCAAAAATATTCAAAAAGCTGCACAGCAAAAACGGTTCGTTCGATTGTTAGACAACTAAAGAAACAAAGTTAGACAATTAAATAAAGATTCCAAAAAAAATACACACAGTAAAAAAAAAATTTTTTTGCATTAAAAAACATCATTTTTGTCACAAAAACTCAAATATCTCAAAACCCTATCGGAATACCAACGTATTTTTTTGAGGGAAAACGGTCCATTATATTAGCTATCTACCATAAAAATTTGGTGATGGTAAGCCAATAAACAAAAAAGTTATGACATTTCAAATATTTCACAAATTTGACACTTAGTGAAATTTTTTTTTTTTCATTGTTAATTTTTTTTAGGACCGCAGTTTGTTGCTGAATTTTTTGTTAAGGGTACCACACGAGGTTAACAAGTTGTTTTCATGATATTTTATTTAATTATTCATAACTATTATAGCATCTATTAGAAAGTTAGACGCGATCCAGTGTTGTGATCTAAAGTCTTGATAGTGTCATATTTTTTATTGTACGTAACTGAAGAAAAATTCTCTCAATAGTGTTGAAACCTTTTGATGAAAGAAACCTATAAGAAATCTAATATTGAAGACAAAAACTACAAAAAAAGTTTTCTATACAGGTATACGACTAGTTTACCTGCAAAAAGTTTACCTCGTAGAGAACAAGGCGGGTCTATACCCAGGTGATCTAGTATACGTAAAGCAGGTCGGTTTTCTCGGCGCTGGTTTTCTCCACAAAGTTAAAATCTGATTACACCTGGGTGTAGACCCGCCTTGGTAGAGAATAGACTTTCTTAATCATATTTGGGAGAAAGCGAGTAACTTCAACAACATCAAAAACATGATAGGTACATACCATGAACATACTCACGAAAAAGCTAAAAATATACTACCACTATGGTTATAAATGATTTAATTGTAAATTTTTTCTTCAGTCAAGCAAACGACACCAAACTAGTCAGTAAAAACTTAAAAGTGATTTTGTTTGTTAAAATCTAACGAGCAACATGAGTAGTCGCTTTCTCAACTGTTGCAGGCCGTTTGCAGAAAAAAAGTGTTCGAAAGAGCTACGAAATCTCACCGAAAGCACCATAGATAAACTGAAAGCGGCTGGTTATGCTCCAATGTGTACATTGAATACAAATTTACGCATTTGTACGTCCTGCCGTTTAAACGTTGACAAACGGGCAATCTGTACATCATCGGTGGATCAGGTTGCAGGAAGTTCGAAAACAACAACAACTGAGGAATTACTAGATGCACCGACAACAACTGAGGAGTTACCAGAAGTACCAAGTGCAGATAGTCTTGCCACGGTACCATCAGCGACATCTGTTTCAACAAATCAATCAGAAGATGAGTGCATCCAGAAGGTCAACATCGAACGCTTCAACGAAGGGATAGCTGGAATAAAAGTGACTCCGATTAGATGGACGAAGATGGGTTACGTCAATTATCCCGAGAAAAAATACCGTGAAATCAACGAAGCTGTACAAAGAAACCTCTTCAAATTAGGACCTGAGGATGTGGAAAATACAGACTACGATGAGGTAATTATGTATATGAAGGAAAGGTTCTCGAATCTAGCCACGACAAGGAAAGAAAAATTATTGATTTTGTCGATGCTGCCAAGCTCGTGGTCTATTCAAGACGCCATTGATGAGTTCAAAACCAATAGAAATACAGCAAAAGAGGCAAAACAATTCAAAAATAACTGTCTTGCAACCAAAAATGCTGGGTCGAGTACTTCATTAACAGATGAGACAAAAGAAAAAATAATTCAATATTTTGAAGACGATGAAGTAAGAAGAGCTATGCCTGGCCAAAAAGATTATGTATCTGTAAAAAAAAGATGGAAAGCGTCAAGCAATCCAAAAATGATTAATGATGACTACTTTGAAAGAAGCGTATACACGCTTCAAGGAAATTAACGAAAATATTAAGGTAGGTTTTTCCTCATTTGCAAGCCTTCGTCCAAGGCAATGCAAGCTTCTATCCAATTCAGGAACACATAATGTTTGTGTGTGCACAACACACGAAAATATTAACCTAATCTTACAAGGTTTGAAAAGAATCAGTTTATCAAAGGATATTAAAATGTTAACTGGTAGTCTTTTGTGTGAAAATACAACATCAAATTGCTATCTACGATCTTGTTCGGATTGTCCAGATTCTTCATCATTGGAAAATACTTTGTTCGCTGAATTTGATGAAAATTATATTGATCAGTTATCATTTGAGCAATGGGTGACCACGGATAGGTGTGACCTAGAAACTATTGTAAAACCTGTAGATGAGTTTGTGTCATTTTTTTGCTTGAAATTAGAAAGTTTAATTCCTCACGACTTTATTAAAACAGAGCAATCCCGCTTTTTAAAAAATACGAAAAATACATTACAAGATGGTGAATTTTTAGTCATTTGTGATTTTTCTGAAAACTATAGCTATGTATTGCAAGATGAAGTGCAGTCCCATCCCTGGAACGTACAACAAGCTACAATTCATCCATTCGTTATTTATTTCAATGGAAGTACGCAAATTGAACATTTTAGTTTTATTGTAATTTCCGAAGATTTGAGACACGACTCAGTATCTGTAAATTTGTTCATTGCCAAAATGATTAACTTTTTACGCGTTGATAAGGATAAAGAAATCAGAAAGATATATTTCATGTCTGATGGAGCAGCATCGCAGTACAAAAACTGTAAGAATTTTTCGAGCCTATGTCAATTTAAATCAAAGTACGGAATTGATGCAGAATGGCATTTCTTTGCTACGTCACATGGCAAAGGTCCTTGTGATGCTATTGGAGGAACCATAAAGCGCATGGCCACAAGAGCAAGTTTAGCCAAAGAACGTGAGCATCCAATTAAAACTGCAAAAGAACTATTTGATTGGGCGAATCGCAGAAAAGAAGAAGATTTAACAAAATTATCATTTTGTTTTACTACTACTGAAGAGTACGAATTAACGGCATCAGAGCTCAGCGAGCAATATAATAACGCGAAAACGATCCAAGGAACCCAAAAATTTCACTGTTTCATTCCATTGTCAGAAAATAAAATTGAAGCAAAACTATACTCGAACTGTACTGATAATGATGCAAAAGTGTTCGATATTGTAAAAAAATTGAATAACAATAAATAAATAAATAAGTATTAATAAAATGTTTTCATGATCTCATAACGCATACCCAAATCCAAAACTTTTAAAGTTTATATATAACATTTAGAAACTCATCGATCATACTCTTAAAAAAAAATATCCTGGTAAAAAAAAATTATTTTCGTGTAATCTGTTAATTCATTTTAATTTATACATATATACATATACATATAATATTTATACATATACATAATATTTATACATATAATATACATAATACTAATGAATACATGAAAACGACTTGTTTAATTCACGCAAGGCCCTTAACAATAAAATCAGCAACAAACTGCGGTTCCCGTAATAATTTACACCGAAAAAAAAAAAAATTTTTTCTACTAAATGTGAAAATTGTGACATGTTTGAAATGTCATAACTTCTTTGTTTATTGGTTTACCATCACCAAATTTTATGGTAGATAGCTAATATAATGAACCGTTTTCCCTCAAAAAATTACGTTGGTATTCCGATAGGGTTCTTCTTCTTCTTCTTGGCATTAACGTCCTCACTGGGACAAAGCCTGCTTCTCAGCGTAGTGTTCTTTATGAGCACTTCCACAGTTATTAACTGAGAGCTTTCTTTGCCAAAGTTGCCATTTTCGCATTCGTATATCGTGTGGCAGGTACGATTATACTCTATGCCCAGGGAAGTCAAGGAAATTTCCTTTACGAAAAGATCCTGGACCGACCGGGAATTGAACCCGGACACCTTCAGCATGGCTTTGCTTTGTAGCCGCGGACTCTAACCGCTCGGCTAAGGAAGGCCCATTGTCCGATAGGGTTATGAGATATTTGAGTTTTTGTGTCAAAAATTATGTTTTTAATGCAAAAAAAAATTTTTTTTTACTGTCTGTATTTTTTTGGAATCTTTATTTAGTTGTCTAACATTGTTTCTTTAGTTGTCTAACAATCGAACGAACCGTTTTTGCTGTGCAGCTTTTTGAATATTTTTGAACCATTTTCACATACACCCTTTTGAAAAGTTAGTCGTGACTCAACTTGAAGATTTGATATCGGAAAATGACGATTTAGATGGAACTGGAAAACTGTGCAAAGTTTCAGCTCAATAGAAAAAAATGAATTAAAAAATTTACCAAATTTTGGTGCTGTTGCTTGGAATCACTCTATAGCAGAGTTCTTGGTAATTTTACGAAATTTTGTTTCTTCCCATTCTGATAAATAATAAATAAGATGAATAAGAAATAAGAAAATCAAACCCTTTGTTAAAAAGAATCAAAAACACTGATAATTGTGTTACACTAATGACCCGATTTTGTCAGTCCCTTATCGCAAAGATCATTTTATTGCCACCGTTTCAAAATCTTTTTTTTTTTCAAATATGTTTAGATACTCT
Source organism: Aedes aegypti (assembly GCF_002204515.2). NCBI lineage: Eukaryota > Metazoa > Arthropoda > Insecta > Diptera > Culicidae > Aedes > Aedes aegypti. The sequence continues at coordinate 130,517,547 of NC_035109.1, read as the reverse complement.
TCACGGTACTCTAAATATTACTTAGAGTAGAAAAAACTTTTTATCAATTATTTACATTTTAAAAGGAAGCTGAAAAACATTTTAAAAGAGGGATTGACAAAATCGGGTCGTCTTTGTAGCCATTTGAAAAAGAAGTTTGTATTTTCACATTGAATAGTCAAATAATATTTTGGCCCAACAAACTTTTCGGACTAACGGCATTTGGAACTGCCTGCTCCCATCTCCATAAACGTGCCTACAGAAACATGTGCGTAGCCTGGATGGTTTTGTAGCCCCCCCGTCCCTCCTTGCTGATTAATAAAAAAAAAATCAAAATCAATTGATTTGCTTCAAAGTGTAATATTTTGTTTGAATTTCTAATAGACGGTCCTAGCGTTCAAGTATGTGTAAAATGATTGTGCTTCTTTTCCCCGAATATCGTTTCCCCGAAGGCCAGTTCCCCGAAAAGTGAACTGGCTACTATTTTAATAATTCTTGGAGTAGAACCAAAACTATACTCTTGATAAAGATATTACCAGGAATCTTTTGAAGACTTTATCAACAGTCCGCAATATGAACATCAAAATTTACTTGGTTTACTTGATTAAATGCTTGTGAAGTTATCTTCCGTTCAAATAATTTATTCCAGAAACAAATTCTGGTAGTAGCTCAAATTTCTCCAACAAGTCGTCAATTTTATCTTAAGCAATTTTCCTGATTCTTATTTTTCTTCAGAAGTTTATTCTTGATTTCATCCAAAAATGTCTTTGAAATGTTTACAAAACAAATCACAAATAATTTCTCTCGAGACACTTCCATTAACTTATTTATGAAATACTAACAAAACATTATTCAAAATACAAGGATTGCATCATCAATTGCTTCAGTTATTTCAGAAAAGAACACACAGTCGCCTCTTATTAATTCGATATTCAAGGGACCATCGAATTACAGAATTATCGAGTTATAGAGTATACTGGCGCAATAGATTCAAAATCTAAGGACCAAATTTTCGTATTTGATTACTTCTGTAAGAGAGCAATATTATTTTGTTGATAATTTTTCTCAAACTATTATTGCAAAACTTTTTTCGAAATGCGTGAAAAAATCACGTTATTTTTACTGACAATATTTTTTTTAAGTTTATTGTTTTTCAATTTATATTAAAGTAAGTAAGTATCTATTCACCTATAAACAAGAATTAGTCCAAGGTTCGCCGAAATTTTAAAATGAATATCAAGTCATTGAGAGAAATTTACCTCCCAAGTGTCATAACGACTAATGGAGAGTACGATGTATGGATATTTTAAGGGACCAAAAAATCCATCAAGTTAAAGAGTATATCGAGTTATGGAATATCAAGTTGTAGAAAGTCGATTGTAGTGTTACGTGTGTTTCTTCAGGTATCATTCTAAAATTCCACTTCCTGGAATTCTTCGACATTTTTCCAACAACTCCCTTTTTAACTTGATCGGAAATTTCAGCCATATTAACGATTTTGAAACAATATTTAATGAAAAGAAAAAATTTGAAATTTTGAAAATTTTGAAAATCTTGTTTTTCTATGTACATTTTTCCAGTTGTTTTCTTTCTTTGTGTTAGTATTTCCTCAAGATGTTTTTTAATTGATCCCATTGAATCTTTCTAAAAACAATTTCAGACACAATTTCAGCCCATTTTCTTTAAATTTTCTCTCGAAATCTTTAATGAATTGCGATTTGCGGCTAATCAAAATATTTAATTTTGATAAACCTTTGAGAATTCTTTCAATATTTCTCCCATACATTTTTATTTCATTTTCAGATATAGATATATATATATATATATATATATATATATATATATATATATATATATATACACCAAACGAAGAATTGCACTGAGATTTCTTGTAGTTTGCCTAGAGTATGCTTAGAATATCCATGCATATAATGTTATCCTTGCAATTTATCCATGAAAGCTAATTGGACTTCTTCAAAAAAGTTATAATAATAGTTCAAATGATTGGAATATATTTAAGAATTTTGTTTCATTGTTGTTTGTTAAAAGATTCCTCCAAATATTGATACAGAATTTCTACCAAGAGTATATTACCAGACCAGTGGATTACAACAGCATAAACAGAGTTTGTTACTCCGATAGCATAAAAATGTATAATGACATTATTTCCTCTACATCAAACAAAATTTGTTTTAATTTATACAAAAATATAACTCAATATGTTTCAAATTCAACATTGTAACTCATTGTGCTTTTTTTGTAGCTGAATTATAACAAAATTTGTTATTTTCTTAATACGAAATCAAAATATCCATTTACAACCAATTGTTTTCAGCTTCTTAATAACAAATTGTATTGACCTCATAAAATTTTTAAACCAATTTAAACCATTTTTTTTACCAAAATAATAAATTTTGTTGATCGTATCATATAATAATATAATTGTGATACAATTTTGGTAGCAATCCACTGGTCGGGATTGCTCTCAGATTGTTTATAACAAATTGTGTAACAATAGAGTAAAGTGGGGCAAAAGTTCGAGTGGGGTAAGAGTTTCTTTTTAAGATTTCTAGCTCAATTCAAAACAAATCTTATAAATGTCATTGTGGTTCGAATGCTATTCAAGTAAGAGAATTTATCTCCGAATATCATAAAAATCGATTGAGATTTGGAAAAGTTATGGCTACTTGTTGTTTTTCGACGTGAATATTGTAATTTTTGGTCATACTTTCGTTGCATGGAACCAATTGAAGATAAAATATTTTTCAATATTTTATGTAAGGGCGTTTCTAGGCCTATCATAAGGTTGCTTTGAAGTGTATTAGATTTTGCATAAATGCTTGAAAACAATTTTTGGCCCATAGGGGGGCAAAAGTTCGAATCAGCGGGGCAAAAGTTCGACCCATGTATAAAATCACGGAAAAATTCTCAAATTGCCTAAAATCCACATATTATCTTCAAATTTAGTTATATTTGTCTGATCGTGTGAAAGCTGTCACCAAAATTTTACATTTCCACTTAGTTTTGCGAAAAACTGCTATTTTTGAGTATATTACAATTAACCCGGTTTTGGGCAATTTTTTGATGAAAATTTAGTGTGTTTTTCGGCAAACTTAAGTTTATGGCTGGTGTAAAGTATGCCTGTCATAAAAGGATTGATATATTGGATTTTAGCCAGCGAACTTTTGCCCCACACTAGATTCGAACTCTTGCCCCACCGGTGGGGCAAGAGTTCGAATAAGACAATCGATTTTGAAACTGTTATAACTAAAAATGGGTAAATATTTTGACACAAGTTTGTTCAGCAAAATTATAGCCAATATATTGAAGGTTCACTGTATGGTATTTGTTTTATTTCAACTGCTATTGTTTTCCTGGAAACTTTGATTATACCAGTAAGGTCGAACTTTTGCCCCACCTTACTCTAACGTTTTTAATTGAAACGAATTTGATACAGTTTTTGTTATTATAATTTTGTCCTATTTTTGTTATAATTTCCATCATCAACTTAAAGTGCTTTAAAAAAAATGGAACAGAATTCATTATTTGTAACAAATGTTGATATAATGATAATGTTGAGAACATAATTCAGAGATCTTTTCTTCAAGACTTCATAAAACTGTATATTTCTGGTTTAATTTTAATTTATTTTTGACTATCTCTAAGAACACTACCAGGAACTATCCTGTAGAATCCAGAATAAATGCTCAGTAGGTATATACTTTATGGATTTCAATTTTTTTTTTTCAAAGGATATTCTTAGAAAAACAAACCTAAATAAATCCTTGGATGAGTTTTTGAAGTATATTTGGAGAAATTCCTGGTTCGATTTTTAAGGAACTCTTGGGAAACTAAATGTAGATTTTGTTTATAAAATTCTGGAGAAATGTCCTGAAGTATGCTCAATGGAATGTTCGTTACAAAATAAATATTAGGAGTTTCTGAAGATATTTTCTGATTTTATATTAATTTCCGTGTGAATTTTGGCGAATATTGCTTTGTTCTTGAAGTAGTTCTTGGTGTTAGTTCTGAAAGCTTGTCAGGAAGGATACTACTTACTTACTCATTTAGCTTTACATCATTTATCTTGATAAAGCCTCGCCAACAATAATTCGCTAATTCACTCGGTTCATGGCCGCTTCTCTCCATCCTCGACTGTGACCCACACTCTCCAGGTCCTGGTGCACCTGGTCAATCCACCTAGCTCGCTGCGCCCCACGCCTTCTTGTTCCGACCGGATTCGTAGCGAACACCATCTTTACAGGGTTGTTGTCCGGCATTCTTGCAACATGCCCTGCCCAGCGTATCCTTCCAGCTTTAGCTACCTTCACGATCGAGCTCGTGGTTCATCCTTCGCCGCCACACGCCGTTCTCCTGTACGCCGCCGAAGATCGTCCTTAGCACTCGGCGTTCGAAAACCTCAAGAGCTTGCAAGTCCTCCTCGAGCATAGTCCACGCCTCATGCCCATAGAGGACTACCGGTCTTATGAACGTTTTGGTCATCGTACATTTGGTGCGGGGGTGAATCTTTCTTGACCGCAGTTTCTTCTGGAGCCCATAGTAGGCACGACTTCCGCTGATGATGCGCCTCCGTATTTCCCGACTAACATTGTTATCAGCCGTCAACAAGGATCCGAGGTAGACGAACTCGTCCACCACATCGAAAGTATCCCCGTCTATCGTAACACTGCTTCCTAGGCGGGTCCTGTCGCGCTCAGTTCCGCCAACCAGCATGTACTTTGTTTTCGACGAATTCACCATTAGCCCGACTCTTGTTGCTTCGCGTTTTAGGTGGGTGAACAAATCTGCCACCGTTTCAAATTTTCTCCCAATAATATCCATGTCATCCGCGAAGCAAACAAATTGTCCGGATCTCGTGAAAATCGTGCCTCGACTGTTAAGTCCGGCTCTCCGCATAACACCTTCAAGCGCAATATTGAACAACAGGCACGAAAGTCCATCGCCTTGTCGTAGTCCCCGCCGAGACTCGAACGAACTGGAGTGTTCGCCCGAGATCTTCACGCAGTTTTGCACACCGTCCATCGTTGCTCTGATCAATCTTGTGAGCTTTCCGGGAAAGCTGTTCTCGTCCATGATTTTCCATAGCTCTTCGCGGTCGATACTATCGTATGCCGCCTTGAAATCGATGAACAAATGGTGCGTAGGGACCTGGTACTCACGGCATTTCTGGAGGATTTGCCGCACGGAAAAGATCTGGTCCGTTGTCGAGCGGCCGTCGATGAAACCTGCTTGATAACTTCCCCTTGCCAGGAAGGATCTCTGATATGAATATTGAATGAGTTTTTTCAGTCTTCCTCAGATATATCCCTGAAAAAAAAAACTTTTGGAGAAATTATTCTTTTAACTATTTGAAGAATCTCTCACTAAGTTCATCTTCGATAAAAGTATCCTTCTTACAGTTACGAAACATGTAAGGTTCCGTGGGGTAAGTGGATACAGAAAAATCAATAGTCAACTTCATTGTTATGTACAGCTAACATTAATAATGTTAATCAAACTTTTTTCTGTGGATGAGACGTGAGGGACTAATATACTTCAAATCACCATCTATTTTAATTTTTTTGATTGTTATGTAATGAGTATGAGGAACTTGAAAATTTGCGCCAAATGATTCACTTGCCCCACCATGGTGGGGTAAGTGGATCACCAATAAAAAAATCTATTCTCAAAACAAATGTGGTGTAATTATGTACAGTATGTTTGACATTACGCTTGTTCTTGTTATTAGTGCTATTTACGTTACATTTTGATACCTTTAAAATTAAAAAGTAACTTTATTTTGCCAAAATATTATGAAAAATATTTAAACATTAGTTTACACTAATTCGAACAAAAAAATATTGTAACTAGGACAATTTGGAGAAAAATCATCCATTGAATACTCATAAGTTTTACAGAAGTATTGTAGGATTATTCCTAACGATGTTTTTGAAAAACATTAATAATTTAAAAATATTAGTTACATTTACTTTTGATTAACATACTGAAATCTTTTTATTCTATTTATTAATTTAGTTGTTCCATCTGTCTAGAACAATTAATATGGTCAAATAAGGTTTCTTAATATGCTTTCAATTGAAAAATTTGTATACTTTGCCTTTTTTGCTATTAAACAAAAGATATACCACAAAAAGTTTTGTTTGAATTTTGCAATATTCATTCTTTTATATTTTTTATATCAGAAAGATTGATATCCCTTTTAGGTGGATTAATTCAAATTTGCTATGGCCACTTTGACAAATTTAAGATAGGAATGGACAAAGTTAAAGGAAAACAACACTTGCGGATATTGAAGCTTACTTAATTTCTTGTAAGTAGTCTGCCAACAAATGATAATAATACTTGATCCACTTACCCCACCCCATGAAGAAGTAGGGGTAAGTGTACCATGTCCAATATATCTGTATTTATTTATAAAAATCACATATTTTTCATCGATATTCATTAAATTAGAACTGAAATGCACACCATGTGTTGAAATAACTAATAGTATTCGATTTTAGACTGAGATACAATGGATTTTTGATTGGTAGAAAACAATTTTGAAACTAATTGATTTTTGCTGCTAACAAGTTTGCTTGTGTTAGTGTATGTGTAGTACCAGTTTTGCAATAATATTAGTGTGTACGTAAGAATATAACCTAAAACGAAGCAATGGTGCGAAAACATTCAACATATTTAAGAATCTATGCTTAATATTGGCGAATGATCCACTTACCCCACTGATACACTTCCCCCACTGTACCTTATAGTAAAGTTACAGAAAAAAATCTAAGAGTTATGTCCACAGAAATGTTTCGATGATATTTGAAAAAACGACAAAATATGATGAAACCAAGAAGAAATCCTTCAGTTTGAATTCATTCCTTAACTCCTGATAAAAATCCTTACAACGTTAATGCACAGCAGTTTTCATAAAATACCATCACAGAAGTCTTCATAGAAATGTTTACAGAAGATTCACAAAAGTCTCCGCAGAAAACTCCAGGAGTCAGTGATAATTGTAAGTAACCAAATGCTGTTCTTTTTTTTTTCAAAAAAATGTCCAAGTTCAGGGCTCTAGATTCTAGCTTCTGCTGATCCTAGTTGGCTGAAATTGAATGACATTATTTATTATTTTTCAAAAGTTCCCAAATCCAAAAATGCGTATGCTTTTCTGATTTCAAATCACAAAAGGAAACCTGGAATTTTGATCCAAAAAATCTTCTAAGGCCTAAGGTTTCGAATATGAGAAAATCCAGTTTCAGCTTATATTTTAACGTTCAAGTATGAAAAAATGTAATTTCCGTTAAAAATCATGTTTTTGGGCAGTTTTTGCTGAATAACAATGCTGAAAAACTATTATTTTAATAAATGTGTAGTAGGCACAGTAAAACAGTTTTGGAATCGGTTAAGTATTCATAAAATTATGGTCAAACAAAAATGTTTTTATTTTTTAATTAAATGAGGAAAACGATTGGAGAAAACTTCTTTTGACTAAGACTTTTGATTTTAGACAAATTTGATGTTTTATGAACTTTATATATACATCAAAATTTGAAAAGAATGATGCCTAGAGCTTCAAAATTGATTAGAAAATAACAAAATTGTGAAAACTTCACTATATATTCTATAACTTCAAAATTCACCTTTAAGTCGCTTGCCCTACCTCTAAATCTCAATATTTTTGGCTTAAACTTCGAGGTTTTTCTCCTTATGAGATGGAAAACAGCACACGAATTTTCGATTTTGGGAAGCCGCAGCCTAATATACAGATCAATCAAGGCAAAAGTACTGATTTTAATGTGGCAACCCGTATCAACTGACCATACTGCATACTTCAATTCATTTGCGCCAGCTCATGGAACAACGAAATGAGCTGAAATTTTCAGGAAGTCTTCCTCTAACCATGAGGAATAATCCTGGGGGTGCCTCGTGGAATTATTCAACTTCATTATTCTCCCATATTGAACTGGGCCAGTCTAATCTCTATCAAACAAATTTTCGAAATTTCTCAATTCTGGATTTTTTCAACCGTTGGTGGACCTGTTACCAAGAAAAGAAATTGAAAAACTTAGCTGACTGTGTAAGGAAGAAGATGATGGATGTCCTTCATAGCTCAACACTGCATGAGCATGAGTATGATTGACCACCCACAGTTGCTTTTCCGTTATTGCAAGAACAGCTGTACTTACACAGGGAACCAACAGACGCTACTCAGGATCAGTAGCATATTCAATGTGTATGTACTGATGCTCTCATTATTATAACAAATAATAACGGCGCCGGTTGCGTCCGAATGCAGGTCAATTTTGGGTTGGGATGAAAATATTGACGTTCTTTGGAGTAAGAAGCCGAGGAGTCCTCTGCACTTTCACGAGAAAACACTGGGAGTTTGGAAAGGATTCATTTTGGCAAACGATATTGATATAATTTGAAATATTCTGAACCGATAATCTTTTCGTTATCGCAATACGTGAACCAGGCACGACTGTTATTTTGTCGCTCGCTGGACTAGAGCATGCAACAGGATGTCAATTTTATGCATTTTTATATAAACCATTGCCTCCATAGAAGTTCCAAAATGGTCTACGCAGAACATTCTAGAAGTCTAAGTAGCAAACCTCACAGAAGCAACTACGATTTCTCCACAGAAGTCTTCACAGCAATATCCATAGGAATTTTCGCAGAATCTTATCAATCTATAAAAAATAAATAAATTTTGTCTTTAAACAAGCTTTTCATGTTCAAACAAATTTTCAGGCCAGCCATGTTGTATGCTGTACCAATATGAACTAGCTGTTGCAATACCAGAAAGAAAGCTCTGCAGAGGATTCAAAATAAAATTGTGAAAATGATTCTGAAGCACCCTCCCTGTTATAGTACTAATGAATTGCATAAAATATGAACATAGGAACAATTGCCGAATAAATTATAGACAAAAATCGTTGCAATCTTTTATTCCCACGATAAATGCGTTATAGAACTAGGTTAAGTAAAGTTACCAAAATTTCAATAAATGCTTAATTAAGTTTTACCAAATTAGGATGATGGTGATGTTAAATACAGAACACCTAGATTAAAAAAAAATGAATGTTATATTTGGAATGATACCAATAAAGAACTAAAAATAAAACAATCGAATGGTTAATCTTTCATACAACCTAAACCAAATAAATTCGCCATTATTTAACTAAACCAATTCAATTGCGTGAATAATGAAGACATCGCTAGAGCTACGTCTACGTATCTGTGATCCAACATCTCCCCTGCTCTCCTCAATATTCAACCAACGATGGTGCGGTACTGGCAGTGCGAGAGGGTACCCCATTTTCCTGTAGCAGATTAATGTGATTTTTATGCGAAAACTTTTTAATATACTCCATTTGCTCTCTTGGTTGGGATCCCCCGCCGAAGGTCATCCGTTTACTTCTAACTACCCGATATTGATGCTCTTTACTTGGTTGGTTCGGGAACAGTACACACAGCGCTTCCAAGTGAGGTCAGGACGAAAGACCACTCTCGACTGGGTGGTGGTGGTGGGAGTATTTTCTGTCCATCGACGACGAAGACGACAGTGTTTGAGTACGAAGCAGAAGTTTAGCGAGAAGGAATTGAGGCCTGGGGCTAAGGTTTTACTTCCCTCCTAAGCTGGGTGCGAGGTTGGCTGAAAATTTCAAGGGCGACCTACACCGAAGTGTTGCTATTTCACGGGATAAATGGTGTGCTTGCGTACATTTCGGCTTAGGGCGTTGGATGATTGAACCGAGAAATGGCTCGGTCGGAAAGAAATGGCAAACGAATGTGTTTTGTTTGAAGGATTTCATTGGGGGAGGGGCTGAGGTTGTGGACGGTAGGGCTAAGTAATTTTACAGTTTAATGGGTTTTGAGATTTTACGAGTTGGTAAAACAAGAAGTTTATGTTGATGATTGAAAAGTGATGTTAGAGGTGAAAGCGAGTTGACTTTTTTGTCTATTGAAAATGAGCACCGTTTTGACTCATATTCCGAACATGTGCACTTAAGGTCAACAGTAACTTCAAATGCATCTGATTGGCATAAATTGGCTGATATTTGTGTAAATTTTAATTAATCCGCAAAGCCTAACTGTTAGCTGTTGGGTGTACCACTAATAATATTGATTTAACTAACTTTAGTATTGTTTTAACGTAAAAGAATGGAACAACATTTTGATTCAAATGCCGAACACTGTGCTTATGCTGTCTCATATTCCGAACACCTTGATTCAAATTCCGAACAGCACGAACAAATCGTATTCAAATAAATAATTTTGCAGATAAATTTATCTGAGCTTGTTCTACTGGTCTCAAACTCGAGAGTCATCACTACTCCCGCGGTAAAAATTATATTGTAAACTTTTAAATTGAATTGTAATTGACTGCCATTTCCTTATTATTTGGTGACATATTTCAGCAAAACATTTCAACCAAATTGCCATACAAAAACCGAGTGTTCGGAATATGAGTCTGTTCGGAATTTGAGACAAAACGGTATTTTGCTATTGTTGGAAACATGAACTTTTAACACTCACTTATTGGCAAAAAGGAGATAATCTAGTTAGATATATTAAACATGAGCATGAGCATGATTTTTTTTCTTTCTTTATTATTGAGACTTTTAGCCCTAGGCTGGTTCATCTCATAATGAGCATGATTAACCGCCCACAGTTGCTACACTGTTATTGCAAGAACAGCTGTACTTTCATAGGAAACAAAAAGACGCTACTCTGGATCAGTAGAATCTTCAATTTGTAAGTACGGGTGCTCTCATTATAATAACAAACAATAATGACACCAGCTGCGTCCGAATGCAGGTCAATTTGGGATTGGAAGGGAAATGTTGGCTTGTTACTTGATTTCTGGAAGCCGAAGATTCCTCTGTATTACCACAAGAAAACACTGGGAGTTTGGATGTGGGGAAGGACTCATTTTGGTAAACGATACAGATATAACTTGAAATGATGATAACGGATGACTTATACCGATAGTGCGGTTGTTTGCTTCACAACAGCATGCAACAGATTCAACGGATTAAACACTACTCTCTAGTTAAATATGTTAAACATGGAAAATAATTTAAGTTGCTGGAGGTACCCAATGGTATCTCTACAGGTCTCCCCAGAATCTGATGCTAGCTAGTTATTTACAGATAACTTCAGGTAAATCTATGATCCTGTAACAACAAAAAACTCATATAGGGTGCAGAGCTACTTGGGCACTTGCATGATTCACTTTGGCATGGGAGGTTTTTCTCGACCGAATTGTCTGAATTATTTGCAATAAGAAGCACTATGCATCGTTATATTGTGGCCAACTGTAAAGTCAGTAATTTTTAAAAACCCCACTGCCGAAGTGAATCAAAAGTGCCAAGAGTAGGATCCGGATCCCTATAGATATCATTCTCGAGGAGTTCCATGAAATATTTCAGGGGTCCTCTCAAAACTTCCGCTAGAAATATTTACCCAGACATCTTTCGCCTCCAGATTTGTTGATGGCCAAATACTCCGGTAATTTTTCTAACGATTCCAATAACATTCTATACAGTAAGCAAATGAAACCCCAATTTTAGTACCTTACCATTTGGTTCCACTTGAGTTCTATAGTGGAATTGAATATAGTACTAAATTCGGGTTTTCATTCACTTTTAAGTACTCCACTAAAGCTCGAAGATTTATTAAAATCTATACAGGTTATCCTATTCAATTCCACCATGATTTTTTTCCAATAATTCTTCAAAAAGTTTCAACCAATCCTATAATAAAGATGCAATTAATCTTTCATCAATTCCTTTTAAAATAACTTTTGGAAACGTGATTTTTCAATTTTGCGAAAAAAAAAAGGATAACTTAGATAATTTGTAATTCTTCAGCACGAACAGCACTTTCCAGGTATGCCTTGTTGGATTCTTGCAGAACTTACTCCAGTTATTCAAACAAGGATATTTTGACATCATCTTTAGCAACTAGATTGGAAATGTTTCCAAGAACACTCATTCTTTTTCCAGGGAATCGTTGAAGGACTTCTTAGGCAACTATTCAAGAAATTCTTTCGGGAGATCCATTTGATATCCTAAAATTATTTTTATTCCAATGATTTCCTAAAATTAAGCCAACAATATAAGAACACTCAAAAGAAATGTATAATTCTTTCTAAGAACATTTTTAATGATTTATTCTTGTAATTTTTTTCATAAAACTACATGAATTATATCGGGAATTCTTCTAGCGATTTCTCAAGTGGCATAATTCAAACCAAATTTGATACTGGGGACGGACTTGGTGCAGAACACACGCCTCTCACGCCGAGGACCTGGGATCGAATTCCATCCCCGAGATAGTCACTAAAAATTTCAGTAACGACTTCCTTCGGAAAGGAGGTAAAGCCTTCCCGAGGAGGAAAGAATAACTCGGCAATAACTTATGCATACTATATTTTGGTATCATACCCCAATTAGGTATTGTTCAGTTATCAATACCTCATTTTGATATTATAATAGTATTTGAAAAAAATGTTTAAAACAATCAAAAATACTTCATTTTGGTATTCGATAGCTATTGAGGACTGCTGGAGGTATTGAACTACTATTGAAAAATTTCACTTTTTTATGAAAATCCATCAAGTATTATTTAGGTATTGCAATACCTGATCTAATTATCAGCTTGGTATTTGTAGAATATGAAGAAGGTATTATTTCAGGTATTTTACCTCTTATGCAGGGCTCATTCATACCTCATTCAGGTTGTCAGTATTGGAAGTTATCTGGTATGGAATACCTCAATTTGGTATTCAGTAGTTATTTTCTTCTGCTCGGGTTTGGTTCCGATATGAACTAGTCCAGGGCTAAGAATCTCGTTAATAAAGAAATAAAAAAAAAGCTCATCAACCGAAGTGCCAGGTGCTTCGCGACCGTTTTAAAAATTTTACCAAAATCTTGGACTATCCGATTTTTGTTTTTGTTTTAAAATTTGCTTCTAATCATACGGACCAAACCATACCTAGAATATTCAAGAGCAGAAACAATAAGTAGAATAAAACAACCTATCGTGCTGTGAATTTTATCGATAAGTTACTCGTTCGATGCGACCAATTGATCGAATTTTCATGTGAGAAAAATAGGAAAATAATCACCATCGTTTTACAAATTTTCAAACTAAGTTATTTTGCTCAAAAATTGAGTATTGTTCATAAAAATCTATCATTGTATTACACTGTATATGTGTCAGTGAATCATCGATTTGTTTTCGGCGAGAAGTAACGTACACATAAATTGCCAGATTGTCCGGACGTTTCGGTCGTTTTACTGGCCTACGACCATCTTCTGCGGACTCTAAAATATATTTTTTACCATTTAGAACACATCAAAAACATAAAATTAACAACTTACAATCTTCTAGCCATTTGTTTACAGTTGAACGGCCATAACTTTTACAAACATCATAATACATAAATTTCTACATACAACATACATACAAATATCTTCTGGTCATGTGTTGGTAATAGATTTAAGCTTAGTTATAATAGAGTTGTACGCCGTCTTAAAATTGGCAGAGTCTTTCTGTTTGTTTACAACACTATCATCGCCTCGTATCTTTATGTGAAAAGTTTCTGTTATTAATCTAGTGTAGCTATTTGTAACTTTGTCAAGTATTTTTGTCTTGTCAAAGTCGAAAATATGTCCTTCTTCTATAGTATGTTGTGACTATCCTGTACCAGATATGTTTTTTGTTTTTACATTATACTTATGTTAATTTAAACGTTTACACAAAAATTGACTTGTTTCACCAACGTACGATTTTTCACATGCATATATATCTGGATTGCGATGATAGATTTGGATGAAGGTTTATTTAAATTTCAACGAAAAAACTTGCTTTTCATTTTTGATTATTGGTGATGATGGATTCTTGAGCCATGATTTATCTTCATTGTATGATGTATATGACTTTATGGTGGATGACGTAACACATTTTTTATGAGTGTTATACATACGATGCAAAACTGTCGATCATTATCGAAGGTTCATTACCTCGGAATTTTAATAAAATTTTCCGCATTCGACTAAAATTTTGTAATTGAAGGTTAAAACATTTTTATTTTTCATTTAGTATGGAAAACAACCCTTATAGTTAAGAGCCAGTTCATGAGCCCTTTCATTTATCGATGTTCTTCGAGCGGGCTGAAATTTTCAGAGTTTATTCTTTCATACAAATTTCAGATTTTTGTTTTTAGGAGAAGTGGGACAAAATGACCCATGTTAAATGTTGCAAAATTTGCAGAATCACTAAAACTGCTACAACTATAGTAAAAATTTGAGAGAGACTCGCAAAGAGGAAAAATATCAACGCCATATGCAGCCCAGATTCCTCTGTAACGAAACGTCAAATGCAGCCCGTCGTTTTTATGGCTGAAAAAGTGAATAGTATTGTATTCAAAATAAACCATTATTAAAAACCTCACTCAGTTTTTCCAAAGATGCTGATAAATGTAAACACAAGACAAGCTATTCATAATGTCTGTATTGAGTACCAACATCAAAGTTTCAAAATTAGTTATATTTTTGATTCGCAAATTTCAACATTCTATCATGCATATCAAATTTACATCGATTTTCAGTAGTTTTTGATTAAGTTTTGTGTTGTTTCCTCAAAATTTAGATTACAAAAATCCCTAGGTACAACATCATTCAATTTCATTGTAATGAAACTCAGTCCCCATAATTGGGTTCTGTCCTGTTGGGCCGAATGTTGTTAGGCCAAGGGCCATTAGGTCGAATGCCGTTAGGCCGAAAATGGACGATAGTTCGAATGAACCGTAAGATCGAATTGCCATAGGTCAGGATTATTTGCATTACCAAGATTCCTACAATATTCGCTGGGAAATCTGGACTAGAAAGAACAGCCTGTGTTTAAAATAAGGGAAAAAAGCAAAGATGAATATGTTAGCTATTTGAAATAGTAAATGATCAAATGTTATTTCGGCCCAACGACCCTTTCGGCCGAATACAACAATTTTATAATTTATGAACTGAGGTATCTGGAATTGATGCAATAAATAAAAAATAAAAAAATAAGACACTTGTATTTTTTGTTCAGAAATTATGTGTACAATCTCT